>NW_022196904.1:16178072-16194697 GCF_008632895.1 Mastomys coucha
CCAGGGCCCTCCTTGTTCCCCTGGACCTGTTATTTATACTAAAGTCCTTGTTTGCACAGTGTTTCTGTTCCCTGGGGCAGGGTAGGGTGAGGGTTGTAGTACTTGGCCTCCGAGCTGTGCTCTGACCAAAGGAAGCCCAATCTTAGCTGCCTCCCCATCCACTAGCCCTGAGCAGAGAGCTCTCTGGAAGATGAGTCTTGACCCTCAGAGTCAAGAGGCTGAAATGGCCTTACTACTAGGTCCTTGGAGATGTTTGAAACTTGTTTTAAACACCAGGACTATCCAAGCACGCTCTCCTTGGGGAGAGGAGGATGCTGGGAATTGATCTGCACTCACTGACTCCTCTGGACATGCCATTGTAGTCTGTTGCTCCTGGCCCTTTTATGACTGGCCATCTAGTGCCAGCTGGAGGTCATAGTTTCCTCCCCAGAGAACTGGCCACCCTAGAAAGAAGCTAACATGTCTCCTGGCTGGCTGTCCAGGCAGCTCCGCCTTCAACCCCCAAAATGTTTCTGTCTCTAATCCTAGCCCAGGCAGGAATGTGGCTGCTCCGGCTTGTGGCCAAGGAGCTATTTTGGGGTCTCTTTTGCTTAAGGAGGGCCTGGATCCACCACTTGCCTCCCCCCAGGCTCAGGCCAGCAGGTCACCCCTGGCCCTGGCGGGTGAGCAAGCTCTCTCCCGATCTTCCTTCTACCTCCTGCCAAAAAAAGGAGGGGGGGTGTAATACAGCAGGCACAGGGGCTAAATTTAACTGTCCCAAAGTCGGAATCCATTGCTGAGTCACGAAGAAGCTGCCCCTGGCCTACCCCCACCTCCCTGTAGGCCCAGGCATCAGCCCTTTTCCCCACCCTCCCAGCTCTGAGTCTACAGACTGGCTCTTCTGGGAACTGACACTTCACACCTGTAACTCCCTGTGCTCACTTTATGGGTGGGTAGAGGCCATGCAGGGGTGGGGTGGGGGAGCAACCCTGGACTCTTACTCAGTCTCCTGACACTGGGCACTGAAGAGTTTTGAGGGGCTCAGGAAGAAGGGAGTTGGGGTGTGTTGGCTCAGGAGGGGTTAAAGCTGGGAGGCGGGAGGGGGGCTGGGCCAAGGGGTGGAGAAAAGAGGAGGAGGCCTCTAGCATCGAACTGGCCAGAGAGACCCAAGGGATAGTCAGGACAGGCAGATATGCAGCCAGGGTTCTGGGGCCTGGACAGGGGCAGCCAGGCCCCGTGACGGGAAGACCCCGAGCTCCGGCCCGGGGAGGGGCCATGGTGTTGCCTGCCCAACATGTCAGCCGAAGTGCGGCTGAGGCAGCTCCAGCAGTTGGTGCTGGACCCAGGCTTCCTGGGACTGGAGCCCCTGCTCGACCTTCTCCTGGGCGTCCACCAGGAGCTGGGCGCCTCCCACCTAGCCCAGGACAAGTATGTGGCCGACTTCTTGCAATGGGGTGAGTATGGACAGGAAGCCTGAGGTGGGCTGCAAGGCAGAGGTGGGGTCTACAGGGCAAGAGTGGGCTGTGGAGGGGCAGTAGGGCCTGGAGAGATCTTTTTGTAAGGGAGCCAAGCAGAGCTCAGGACTTGATCCCAAGCTCCCCTGGTGGGGCACCAGGATCAGTGACTTAGCCAGTGTAGGCTGGGGTGGGCACAGCCTCCTGCTATCTCTGCACCCACACTAGGACCTGTCTTTCCTTTCTAGGACCCTTGACTCCTCAAACGGGCTTTAAACATCCCCCACGCCTGCCTGGTTTCCCAGAGTATGGGGAGGGACAGCGTGGGGCAGCTGCCAGGGTGTGGCCCATAGGCAGGTGTTTGGTGTCTGCCTCTCCAGCTGCCCTGACAGGTGTCCAGGAGCTATGAGGGCACAGTGACTCACAGAGGCCCTGGGGGAGACCCAGCCCGGCAGACAGGCGCCACCGAGCACCCCTTCTGTTCCCCAAATTAAGGAGGAAGGAACAACTTCAGCTTCTGAGTGTGCCCATCCCTAGCATCTTGATCCCTCCCAGCCTTTGTGGGCTTCTCATCTGCTTTCATGGTCCTAGCTCAGGACCTCTGATTCCCCTGTGATGCCCTTCCCCAAAGGCCTTCTCAGGCCTAGTGGACAGGCCTGGAGCCTTTTCTGCCCCTGCTCAACATTCAGCCAAAGCTCCAGCTTATCCCAACTTCCTTACAAGTAACATCCTGTTTTGTTGCTCTGTGCCTATCATTAAGGGTCCTGGTCTTGGTCCTTGGCTGTCTGCCCATGTCTATGACCCTAGCTCATTCTCCCGTCCTCCTCCATTTCACAGATGGAAAGGTGGAGGCCATGGGTTAGACCACTAAGCCTGTGAAAGACTTTTTTTCCTCTTCAGCCCTCAATGTCTCCCTCAACCTGCCTTTTGCAGAATAGGATGGGGCTGGGCTGGGAGGGTAAACTGAGAACTGGGGTGGGGGCAGGGGGTCTGATCCTCTGGGAAAGAGCAGTCCTTTTGTGGCCTGAGCAGCATCCTGTGGGCCCCTCCCCTGCCAGGCCTGGGCGGGGGAGGGGGCCTGGGTTCCCACTGCCTTAAAAGGGCTCAACGCCTTGGCTCTCTCCTCCCCCCACCCCCCCAATCCTCAGCCTTGGCCCTAGTTGTATCTTCCCTGTCTGCCCACTTTCCCGAACCCCTTTCTTCTCTGCGACCCCCACCTCCCCTCTTCCCCACACGTTCCTCCTCCATCCTTACTCCCAGTCCTGACAGCTTTCCTAAGGGAGACCTGACCTCCCTCTGCCCACCCCCTACCCCCAGTCGCCAGCCTCAGACGTAGCTACCCTCCCTCCGACTGAGCCACCCTAGCACAGGTCCTTATCTCCTGGAGCTTTGCCTATAAGAAGACTTTCCTGCACTCTTTGGAAACCAAGAATACCCTTCCAACACACTTCGTCGTTCCTGCTGGCTGTGCTAGACACAGCTCTAGTTTGAGGCTGTGGCCCCAGAAGTTAAATGAGAGCCCCGGGTGACCTGACTTAGCACCCTGATCATCACGTGGGAGTGAAGGGCCTTTATGCTCCAGCTTCTCTCTTTGCCTCCCTCTCTGCCCTGCAGCCCTGTGGAAACAGGGAGTTCTGGGTCCCGCAAACATCACAGAGGTCTTGAAAGCAGAATCCTAAAGCCGATTAAAGGGGCAGAAGGAAGGAGGCTATAAAGTCTCCGCCCTTGCCACTAGTATTCTGGTGACCCTTGGTTCTTCTCCCTCCACCCCCACCCAGTGGAGCCCATTGCAGCAAGGCTTAAGGAGGTCCGACTGCAGAGGGATGACTTTGAGATTTTGAAGGTGATCGGGCGTGGGGCGTTCAGCGAGGTGAGTCTTGAGTGGCCTGGGAATGGAACTTTATTTGAGGTGGGTGGGGCATAACAGCTGGGGCAGAGCTTTAAAAATTTGATGAATGAGCTTGAATTTAAGGCTGGGTGGAGGCGGGGCTTGTGGTCAGTGGGCAGTGTGAGTGGGGGCGTGGCTAAGGTTGGGTGGAGATAAGGGTGGAGCCCTGTCTGGGTGAGCCTTGCTGTTTTCCCTGCCACCTCTGCTGTCATCCTGGTTCCGCATTTAGGTAGCGGTGGTGAAGATGAAACAGACGGGCCAAGTGTATGCCATGAAGATTATGAATAAGTGGGACATGCTGAAGAGAGGCGAGGTGAGGGCCAGGGATGAGGGCGGCGCGCTTATCCCTCCAACTCACCTCCTGCAGCTTCTCTCCTATCTCACAGGTGTCGTGCTTCCGAGAAGAAAGGGATGTATTAGTGAAAGGGGACCGGCGCTGGATCACACAGCTGCACTTTGCCTTCCAGGATGAGAACTACCTGGTGAGCTCCGGGTTCAGGCGACCAGGGAAGAGTGACAGTTACATCGCCCCAAGTCAAGAAGGCTGGAGAAGGGAGAAGCTGCTGTAGGCTGGGGGGCGGATAGGATTGTGTCTCAGATACAGGAGGGACCTTCGTTGAGACAGGAGTGATAGCTGGTTTGGCCTTCGGATGGGGCGCTCTCACTGTGCGGGGGTGCTCTATGCTTGGGAACGGGGTGTCTTTGGGAGTCTTGGGGGCTACCAAACCCCTGTGACACACCCGCTCCCAGTACCTGGTCATGGAATACTACGTGGGCGGGGACCTGCTAACGCTGCTGAGCAAGTTTGGGGAGCGGATCCCCGCTGAGATGGCGCGCTTCTACCTGGCCGAGATTGTCATGGCCATAGACTCGGTGCACCGGCTGGGCTACGTGCACAGGTGGGCGTGGCTGGGCCCTTGGAGGGTTAGCAGAGTTTGTGTGGGAAGGAAGGGTACCTGAAGGTCGGATCCCGTTGGGGACAGGACTGGGGTCTAGAATTGTAGAATCCTGGTTGGGGTGGAAGCAGATCGAGTTGATGGGACGGACCTAAGAGGGAAGGTTTTCAAGGAAGCACACTTCCCCTCTTCTCTACTTCCCCTCTTCTCTCTATGCACAGGGACATCAAACCAGATAACATTCTGCTGGACCGATGTGGGCACATTCGCCTGGCAGACTTCGGCTCCTGCCTCAAACTGCAGCCCGATGGAACGGTAGGAAGAGCCTAGCGAAACTCTCCCCATTGGTGAAGGACCAGATTAGGGGGCGGGACTGGGGTGAAGAGCAGGAGGAGAGCTTGGTCGGAGATGTCCCGTGTGCCGGGTCTGGACAGCGGGGGAAAAGGTTTTAAGCATTCGGGTCTGGTTGGCACAGGTGAGGTCGCTGGTGGCTGTGGGCACTCCGGACTACTTGTCTCCTGAGATTCTGCAGGCTGTTGGCGGAGGGCCTGGAGCAGGCAGCTACGGGCCCGAGTGTGACTGGTGGGCACTGGGCGTGTTCGCCTATGAAATGTTCTATGGGCAGACACCCTTCTACGCGGACTCCACAGCCGAGACATATGCCAAAATTGTGCATTACAGGGTGAGCATGGGCACCATGCAGGGAGGCTGACTTAGTGGCTTATGCTCCCAGACTGACTTCCATGCATGTATGTCTATGCACTTAGTAGGTGTGCGAAGGTCAGAGGGCGTGGGGTCCTTTGGAACTAGAGTCACGGACTGTTGTCTGCTGCCATGTTGGGTGTTGGGAAACCAAACCTTGATTGCTCTGCAAGAGCAGCCAGTGCTCTGCAGCCCAGGGCTGACTCTTGCTTTTCTTTCTAAACAGGAACACTTGTCTCTGCCGCTGTCGGACACAGGTGTCCCTGAGGAAGCTCAGGACCTCATTCGTGGGCTGCTGTGCCCTGCTGAGATGAGGCTAGGTCGAGGTGGGGCAGGTGATTTCCAGGAACACCCTTTCTTCTTTGGCCTTGATTGGGAGGGTCTCCGAGACAGTGTACCCCCCTTTACACCAGACTTCGAGGGTGCCACGGACACATGCAATTTCGATGTGGTGGAGGACCGGCTCACTGCCATGGTGAGCGGGGGCGGGGTACGTACCTTCAGTTCCTGATGGGTTGAGGGGATTTCTCTAGCCTCTTCCATAAAATTGGGGTGATTGGCCAGGTGTGGTGGTACACACCTTTAACCCCAGGACTTCATAGGCAGAGGCAGGTGAATCTCTGGTAAATCAAGGCCATCATGGTCTACATAATGGCTTCCAGGTCAGTCAGGATTATACAGTGAAACCCTCCCTTGAAAAATTAAAAAAAAAAAAAAAAAAAAGGGAGGGGGTGATGACTTTCCTGGGTCCCAAATTATTATCCTAGAGCACTACCATGTGTCCACTCAGGTGTGAGGACACACAGGTGACCAGTCCCCAAGACAGTGAGTGAGGCCTCACTCTTGGTAGTAGTAAAATGGAACGCAGGTGGGCTGGGCTCTTGACCCAGCCTGGAAGGTGCTGGAGGGCTTCCTGGAGGAGGAGACTGAGCTGAGCCCAGAAGGATGCAGGAGATGCAGGAGACCTTTTCTCAGGCGAGTGCTCTCTGCATTTTAACAAGCTCTAGATCCTGCCTTGGGCCACGTGCAGAGAGAAAACTCTAGTGTGGGCAGAGCCCGGACAGGAAGCAACAAGATAGAAGAGAAAATGATGGAGTTTGTTTAGTGGGAGCAGTTATGCCATGGACATAGAAGGGAGAAGGGCCATCTCGGATAACTGCTGGCCACAAGAGCCCTGTACCTCTTCCTAGGAGACACTGTCAGACATGCAGGAAGACATGCCACTTGGGGTCCACCTGCCTTTCGTGGGTTACTCCTACTCTTGCATGGCCTTCAGGTAAGCATGACTGCCCCCTGCTGGGGCCTGTGTGCAGGCTTAGCTCAGCCAATTTGAGGCTCAGTCTTCCAACCAGGTATTCTTAGGAGCTGTCAAAATTAGGGTTTCTGCTGCTGTGATGAGCCATGACCATAAGCAAGTTGGGGAGGGTTTATTTGGTTTACACTTCCACATGGCAGCCATCACTGATGGGAGTCAGGGCAGGGCCTCACACAGGGCAGGGACAGGACCTCACACAGGGCAGGGACTGGAAGCTGATTGCCTCTGGCTTGATCCTTGTAGAACCCAGGACCACCAGGCCAGTGATGGCTCCACCCACAATGGGCTGAGTTCTCCCCCATAATCACTAGTTAAGAAAATGCCCTACAGGCTTGCCTGTAGCTTGATCTTTTGAGGCATTTTCCTTTTTTTTCTTTCTTGTTTTAGTCTTTTAGAGACAGGGTCTTACTATGTAGCTCTGACTGTCTTGGGATTCATTCTGTAGACCAGGCTGGTCTTATGTATTTATTTTATATATGTAAGTACACTGTCACTGTCTTCAGACACACCAGAAGAGGGCATCGGATCCCATTACAGATGGTTGTGAGCCACCATGTGGTTGCTGGGAATTGAACTCAGGACCTCTGGAAGAGCAGTCAGTGCTCTTAACCTCTGAGCCATCTCTCCTGCCCTGTAGAGGCATTTTCTTAATTAAGGATCCCTCCTCTCTGATGACTTGATGACTCTAGCTTGTTGTATCAAGTGGACATAAGGCTAGGAAAGCAGGTACACATGTACTTTGCTTATTTTTGTTTTGCTTTTTGAGACTGGGTCTCTCCATTTCATAGCTCTGGCCATCCTGCCCATTGCACAGAAACATTTCATTCAGTTCAGTTCTATAACCTAAGAATCTTAGACTCAGCCTGACAGAAGCCTGCTTTTGACCTTCATGGTTCTAAGACGTGCCACAGAACCCAGGATCTTAGAAAAACAAACCTGAAATCTTGACAGTTTATTTTAAGAACACAGTTGGAGCACATAATAATAATACAACTTTTAAGTTTTTAAAAGTTTTCTGCCTTGTTTTCTGAGGCAGGATATCATTAATATAGTCTGAGCTGGCCTTGGAGTGCTATGATTTATGGGCATGCACCACTATGCCTAGTCAATACAGCCTTTTAAAAGCATCCATTAGGTTGGCTGTGGTGCTACAAACCTATAATCCCAGCACTAGAAGGTGGAGGCAAGAGGATCAGAAGTTCAAGATCATCCTGGGCTATATAGTAATCTAAGGCTAGCCTGGTCTACAAGAGACTCTGTCTAAAGAAACAAAAGATAAATAGCATCCACTATTGCTAGGCAATATAACCCTATAACCCTACCATTGAGGAAGCTGAGACTGGAGGATCACCGCAAGTTTGAGGCCAGCCTGGGCTAAAGATACAGAGTGAGAGCTTGTTTCAAAATACCAAACAAACATACAAACATTCGTTATTGGTCAGGCATGTATGGCACACACTTGCAGTCCCAGTATTGGGGCATCGGATGTAGGAAGATCACAAGTTTAAGGCAAGCCTGGTGCTGGAAAAAAGAGAAATGAGTTATTCAGGAAAGACAGTTTGTCATGGGCTGGGAGCATGGCTCCATCCAAGAGAGCATCCCTAGCATTGGGCTGGAGCTGCAGCTCAGCTGCTAAGGTCTCAGCACAGTGTACAAGAAAAGAAAAAAGAAAGGCCTGGCCAGGTGTGGTGCCAGCCTTTAATCTCAGCACTTGGGAGGCAGAGGCAGGAGGATCTCTGCATTTGAGGCCAGCCTGGTCTACAGAGTGAGTTCCAGGACAGCCAGGGCTGCACAGAGAAACCCTGTCTCAACAACAAAGAGAACTTACCTAGTATTTATGAGGCCCTGGGATTAATCCCCATTGCCACAAAATAAAAATTAAATGAAGAGACTGCTTTTAGGAGTAAGCTGGGAAGCAGGGAACACTTAGAGGATGCTCACATAGTACCCACCATCAGGCATGGCTCAGGCCTGCACAGGTAAGGACAACTTATTTCATGATTAGCAAGCAGCATCCCATGCTCCTTAGAGCATGCTGGACCCAGCCCACCTTCTGCAGAGTTGTATTGCTCAGCCAGCCAGCAAGGCAGCCAAGGTGCTGCAGCCTGGCAGTCTTTTCTCTTCTCTACACCTTCTTTAGCCAAGGGGTCTCAGGAGCCTGGCCTGTGCCCACAGGCCGGGGAGTCCCAGATCCCCGTTTGGCAGCCTCTTCCTCTTCTCAGAGACAATCAGGTCACGGACCCCACCCCTATGGAACTAGAGGCCCTGCACTTGCCTGGGTCAGACTTGCAGACCCCAGTGTCCCCACCGGATCAAGTGGTGAGTAGACTGAGAGGTGGGTGTACCTGCAGTGCCAACTGCCAGCCTGTAATTCAGTAAGACACTGCCCCCAGCTGGCCCAACACCACATTCTGTAACCCTAGCTACACAGGAGGCACAGGCTTCAGAAAGATCCCAAATTCAAGCTTGCTCCAATTAAGTAATGAGACCCTGTCTTGGAATAAAGAACAAAGAAGAGAACTAGGGATAGCTCAGAGGTAGATCTTCTCCTGGCATGAGGGTAGGGTCAGAAAACAACACCAACCCAGGCCTGGGAGGGAGGGACTGCCAACCACCTGGAGGAGTCTGAGGTTCTTACGGTCAGTTGGTGAACAAAGATGAGAGGCCATCGGGTGGGTTGCTGGTTCTTAAAAGCTACAGATAGGTGGGTGGCATTGGAAAGAGGAGTGGGGGTTGCAGAAAGTGACAAGACACAAACTGGGGAAATCTAAGGGTAAAGCCAGGTTTGTCAGAAGCACTGTGGAGCTGGGAGGGATGCTAAACTTCTGACTCCAGCCCTTCAGTTCCCATGTTGACTAGACTGTCCCCAGAGACCCAGGAATGGGGGGAGGGGGTTGGGGGAGGGAAGTGCGGGACTGATCCAGCTCCAGGTCCCAACTGTGATGCTCACCGACAGGCTGAAGAGGCCGACCTAGTAGCTGTCCCTGTCCCTGCGGCTGAGGCAGATACCATGGTGACACTGCGAGAGCTCCAGGAAGCCCTGGAAGAAGAGGTTCTCACCAGGCAGAGCTTGAGCCGCGAGCTGGAGGCCATCCGCACCGCCAACCAGAACTTCTCCAGGTCGGGGTCAAGGTACTGAGGGGAGAGGAGAGCAGCAACCCTTACATTCTCGTTGGGCTCACTCTCCTGTCCTTCCGCAGCCAACTACAGGAGGCCGAGGTCCGGAACCGAGATCTGGAGGCGCATGTTCGGCAGCTACAGGAGCGGATGGAGATGCTGCAGGCTCCAGGAGCCGCAGGCGAGTCCCTCACCCGCCCCCAGTCAGGAGGGCGCCGGGTGGAGATGGGGGCACGTTGGGTGTGTGAATCCTCGGGGCTGGGGAGGAGTCCAGGCTGGGGCACTGCAGCTGCGCCACTGCCCTTCTCCATCCTCCACGCTCCATACACCTCTCTCTTCTCCTTCCAGCCGTCACGGGGGTTCCCAGTCCCCGGGCCACGGATCCACCTTCCCATGTAAGACCCCTCTCTTTCCTCTCCGACCTCCCTCTTAGATCAGCTACCCACAGCCCGTCTTCCGTCCACATTTAGGGTCCACCCTCCTTGGGGGTTCCAGAAAAAAGATGCCCTTTGCTCATTCATTCAGCATGCACTGTCTACCAGCGCTCCCTCGTTTCAGGCTTTTCTCCAAATCCTCCCCAAGGGAACTCCCTAGACTCCCGTTCTGGCCTCAACTAGATTCCCGCACTGCCTCTCGCCCTGCTGCTGAGGGCTGTGGGGCTGGGCTCCGATCGGGTCACCTGTCCCTTCTCTCTCCAGCTAGATGGCCCCCCGGCCGTGGCTGTGGGCCAGTGCCCGCTGGTGGGGCCAGGCCCCTTGCACCGCCGTCACCTGCTGCTCCCTGCCAGGGTATGTCCCACTTCCACCCGCCGCGGGCCTCTGCCTAGCTCTGCCCACTGAGTGTCACCACTGCTTGCTGTGCCTCTGTGGAGCTCGGCCAACCGCAAGGAGGGAGGGTACTCGGGCGGCCAATCAGCACAGGTTGCTGCTAAGTAGCCAATGATGAGTTCCAACAGCTCAGTCTTGAGATCAGACCAACTTTAGCTGTGGGCTGTGGGGACCAGAGATGCGCTCAGAGGCCCATCTATGGGTATAGGCTGGGCGGCTCCTAGGAGCCAGCGGGCCCCTGTGGCCTAGTGCTGATCCAACCTTCTCGCCTGCAGATCCCTAGGCCTGGCCTATCCGAGGCGCGTTGCCTGCTCCTGTTCGCCGCTGCTCTGGCTGCTGCCGCCACACTGGGCTGCACTGGGTTGGTGGCCTATACCGGCAGCCTCACCCCAGTCTGGTGTTTCCCGGGAGCCACCTTCTCCCCCTGAACCCTGAGACTCCAAGCCATCCTTTCATTTAGGCCTCCTAGGAAGGTCGAGTGACCAGGGAACGACCTAGAGCGTCTCCGTGCCCATCCTCACCCCCACCCTCACCGCTCTGCTCCACACTTCTGTGAGCCAGGGTCACCACCCAGCTCCGCTCCTATGATCCGGGCCCGCCCCCTGGCGGCCGGGGAGGGAGGAAAAGGGCTCGTGCCCAGCATCCCGGTTCCTGCGGAGCTGGTAGCCAGGCCGCCGCCGCTGCAGCCGGGCATTCGCCGACCACTCTTTACTCAGCCCCGACGTGGATGGGCAAACTGCTCAACTCATCCGATTTCACTTTTCACTCCCCCAGCCATCGGTCACGAGCCATAAGCATGAGCCCCTTACCCCCAGGAACATCCCATTCCCGTAACGAAGGATCTACGAGACCTCTGCCAGCACACACGGAGTCTTTGGCTTCCGACAGCCTCACTCCTGGGGGTTGCTGCAACTCCTTCCTTGCGTACACTCCCGCACTCTTCCCATCGGAACGACAGCCGCACACACCCCCAAGGCAGTGTGGGTATTTATTGACCTTGTTCTCTGACTCACTGACAGACGCCAGGACCCACGTTTTGGATGCACTGAAACTCGACATTCCTCGATATTTATTGTCTGTCCCCACCTACGACCTCCACTCCCGACCCTTGCGAATAAAATACTTCTGGTCGGCCCTAAATCCCGCGCCATCTCTCTGATGTGGAAAGAAAACCGCCCCGCAGGCCAATGGAGAGTCCAGTAGAGACAACCAATGACTTGAGTGGGAGCTAGTGGGAGGCAAAGCGCACGAATCAGGCTGGAGGGTGGGGCTTAGGCATTCAGCCAGTAGGAGAAGAGCAACAAGCCACCAGAGACACCACCGCCCCCCACCCTCCCCCCCAGCTGTGACCCAGCTGTGCAACTCAAGCTTGGAAAAGTTAGGGGGTTGGGCCAGCAGCGCGCCGGCCATCATCTCACTGCGCCTGCGCAAGCCACGCGCATCCGCTCCTCTGATCGGAGCTCCAGAAAAGTTGCTGCAAACTTTCTAGCGCGTCTCCCCGCCCCTCCTCCCAGCTAGATCCACAGCCTACCCGCGGGGCCGGGAATTCCGAGGGGCGGAGCACGGCGCAGAGATGGGAAGGGAGGGGGGGCCCTTCAGGGGATCCGGGAAATCGAAGCGGCTTCGCGCCCTTAACCCTCCTGGACGGCCCATAACCTTCTCCGTTGCTCTGATAGGGAAACTGAGGCCCTGAGTCCGAGGCACACCCGGGGGAAGGCCGAAAGCGCGGCCAGAGACCGAGGGAAAACAAAGACTCCTGACAGCCGGGGAGGGGGGCGGACATACAGGGACAGGGACAGACCCGAGTGCAGAGCTGGGTCTAGTCTTTGGGAGGGGACCAGAAGACCGCGAGGGGACGGAGGGGAGGCGAGGAGGGCTGGGCGGAGGAGGGGGCTGGGGAAGCCCGCGGGAGGCGGCAGAGGAGGGAGGAACTTCCCAAAGTTGCCAAACATGGCTACCTCGCCTGCCGAGCCGAGCGCGGGGCCGGCGGCTCGGGGGGAGGCGGCGGCGGCGACCGAGCAGCAGGAGGAGGAAGCGCGCCAGCTTCTGCAGACTCTGCAGGCAGCCGAGGGGGAGGCGGCGGCGGCGGCGGCCGGGGCGGGAGACGCGGCGGCGGCAGCGGCGGACTCTGGGTCCACGAGCGACCCGGGGTCTCCCCGGGAGACCGTGACCGAGGCGCCCGCTGGCCTTCGCTTCTCGTCCGAGCAGGTGGCATGCGTGTGCGAGGCGCTGCTGCAGGCGGGCCACGCCGGCCGCTTGAGCCGCTTCCTGGGCGCGCTGCCCCCGGCCGAGCGCCTACGTGGCAGCGATCCGGTGCTGCGCGCGCGGGCCCTGGTGGCCTTCCAGCGCGGGGAATACGCCGAGCTCTACCAACTTCTCGAGAGCCGCCCTTTCCCCGCCGCCCACCACGCCTTCCTGCAGGACCTCTACCTGCGGGCGCGCTACCACGAGGCCGAGCGGGCCCGTGGCCGTGCGCTGGGCGCGGTGGACAAATACCGGCTGCGCAAGAAGTTCCCTCTGCCCAAGACCATCTGGGATGGCGAGGAGACCGTCTACTGCTTCAAGGAGCGCTCGCGAGCCGCGCTCAAGGCCTGCTACCGCGGCAACCGCTATCCCACACCAGACGAGAAGCGCCGCCTGGCCACGCTCACCGGCCTCTCGCTTACACAGGTCAGCAACTGGTTCAAGAACCGGCGACAGCGCGACCGCACGGGGACCGGCGGTGGAGCGCCTTGCAAAAGGTGAGGGGACCGACCCTCGTTCCTCGATGGCCGCTGGAGTCTGCGCGAGTGACCCTTCACACCCCTCCTCGGCGGCGGCGGCGAGTGCATGGGCTGAGCGTGAAGAGACCAGGCACACCCTGGGTTCTCTGGGCATCACTGCCCCACGGGCAGAGGTTGTTGCAGCTACTTCTAAGTTGGGACTGCAGTGCCAGGAATGGGGACCGGCGGTGGGGAAAGTGAGGTGTCCCTGGAGGGGCGGTGGTAAGGAAGGGGAAGGGCCCTTTGTCTAAGGCACCCGGGGTAGGGACCCGCTTTGGGGGCCTCTGCAGCCTGGCCCCTCGGTGACCATTACTCACACCCACCCCCACGCCCCCTCCAGCCCAAACAGCGTGGTCTGTCGCTTGTCTTTGTTGTGAAACGTGAACCTTCTCCGGCTCCGGTTTCCCTGTAACCCAAGCCCTTCCCCTCCCACCTCAGCGCCAGGCCTCCAGCTCTGGTCTCTGACGCCGTCGTGGTGTGTGTGTGTGTGTGTGTGTGTGTGTGTGGCGGGAGGTGGAAGAACTGGAGTAAAAGCTGCTGCCTCACGCCGCAGCCACGCGCCTACCGACCCAGGGGACCTGGGGCAGCCTGGGTGTTCGGCTGCAGGCCAAGGCGACCGAGAGCGAGAGCGAGCTTTCCTCCGGCTTAGCGTTCCCGCCGCGCTGTCAGCCCCAGCAGGGCTCGTAGAGGCCCTGGGATCCGCGTGGGTTCTTTAAGGGCGAATACAGTGAATCGGAGCTTGGGCGGCCTCGGCCCCTAGGGCGACGAAGCCTCCAGGCCTGAAAAGTCTTAACCCTTTTTCCTTCCAGCGAGTCTGATGGCAACCCCACTACGGAGGATGAGTCCAGCCGCAGTCCAGAGGACCTGGAGAGGGGTGTGGCCTCCGTGGCTGCGGAGGCCCCCAGCCAGAGTTCTATCTTCCTGGCGGGGGCCACCCCTCCTGCGACGTGCCCCGCCTCCTCCTCTATCCTAGTGAATGGGAGCTTCCTGGCCGCCAGCAGCCCCCCAGCAGTGCTCCTCAATGGTAGCCCAGTCATCATCAATAGTTTGGCCCTAGGAGAGGCCCCCAGCTTGGGGCCCTTGCTACTCACAGGAGGAGGGGGCGCCCCTCAACCACAGTCCAGTCTCCAGGGGGTCAGTGAGGCCAAGACTTCTCTGGTCCTGGACCCTCAGACAGGAGAGGTTCGACTGGATGAGGCTCAGTCTGAGGCCCCTGAAAACAAAGGGGTTCATGGGACTACTCCTGGAGAGGAGATCCCAGGAACCCTGCCCCAAGTAGTCCCAGGCCCCCCACCTGCCACCACCTTCCCCCTGACCCCAGGAGCTGTGCCTGCTGTGGCTGCTCCTCAGGTTGTACCACTCTCCCCTTCTTCTGGGTACCCAACAGGCCTGAGCCCCACCTCCCCACGGCTGAATTTGCCCCAGGTGGTGCCCACCTCTCAGGTGGTAACCCTGCCTCAGGCTGTGGGGCCACTCCAGCTGTTGGCAGCTGGGCCAGGCAGTCCTGTGAAGGTGGCAGCTGCAGCGGGGCCTGCCAATGTGCACCTGATAAACTCTAGTGTGGGAGTGACTGCGCTACAACTTCCCTCATCCACTGCTCCAGGTACCCTTTCTGCTTTCTAGGGGTCTAAGTGGGCTTGAGGGGCAGATGTCTCACACCTGGTAGTTTCTTGGGGTTAAGCCTACTGGCACCCCTGCCTGCCACCCAGAATCTTCCACTCCACCTCTTTTCTCCACAGGAAACTTCCTCCTGGCCAACCCTGTATCTGGCAGCCCCATTGTCACTGGGGTAGCTGTGCAGCAGGGCAAGATCATCCTCACTGCCACCTTCCCCACCAGCATGCTCGTCTCCCAGGTCCTGCCTCCTGCCCCAAGTCTAGCCCTTCCCCTGAAGCAGGAGCCAGCTATCGCAGTGCCTGAAGGAGCCCTCCCAGTAGGCCCCAGCCCCACCCTCCCAGAGGGTCACACTCTGGGGCCAATCTCTACTCAGCCACTGCCACCTGCTCCTGTTGTCACCTCTGCCACCAGCCTGCCTTTCTCTCCAGACTCCTCTGGCCTGCTTTCCAGCTTCCCAGCACCCCTGCCTGAGGGTCTGATGCTGTCACCTGCAGCTGTGCCAGTCTGGCCAGCGGGGCTGGAACTGAGCACAGGTGTAGAGGGGCTGGGGACACAGGCCACCCACACTGTGCTGAGGCTGCCAGACCCTGACCCCCAGGGGCTGCTCCTGGGGGCTACAGCAGGGACTGAGGTTGATGAGGGGCTAGAAGCTGAGGCCAAGGTCCTGACCCAGCTGCAGTCAGTGCCTGTGGAGGAGCCCTTGGAACTGTGATGGCCTGCGTTTAACCACTTCTGACAAAGGTGTCAAGGTGCTAGGACAGGAGGAGGACCCTCAGAAAAGTGGATGCAGTCTCAAGTCCCACACTACATACAGCCCTCCTACCTGGATGAGCTGCAAGCCTTACAGGAGCTAGAGGGACCACCACAGGTCAGGGCACTGTCTCTCCTGATGGCAGATCTTGTTACAGCCCTCTCCTTGCTCTGCCTGCCCAATGTGTGTGGGCACTAGGGGTCTTGGCTTGGACTTTGCCCTCCTCTACCTAGTACTAGTGTGAGAAGGTCCTGCCAAGTGGCTGATTTCCAGCCGGCACCCTCACTATAACACTATTAATAGCCCCACTGATAACCATTTCCCAAAATTTCCTGAGAGATCAGGGTGGCACTGAGACAGCTCTTCCTGTTGAGGAGGGGTTGATGGGTGCACAGGGCCCTTTCCCTGCTTCCCTGGACTTGAGCCCCAGGATCCAGCCCCAGACCAAAGATTTCCTTGTCCCCTGGGGCAACCCTGGCCCCTTTGTCTAGTTTGTATTGTAAATCTTTATTTTTCTAGGATATGTTATGCCTCCATTTCAATTAAAGTCAAGTTAACAGACAACAGAGCTATTGAGGGTAAGGTTACCTGCCAAACAACCCACCCAAGAGAGAACTGGGAACAAAGCCCAGCCAGAGGCTGTGGCTTGTTTTCTTGTTTGGGTTGTGAGATGGGGATCATGTTTTATATAGCCCAGGCAGGTCTCAGACTCCATCTTCCTGCCTCAGCTTCCTGAATGTTGGAATTATAAACATGGGTCACTACATCCCAAGACTGGATATCTGAGGTAAAGGGTTTGAGTTCAGACCTGCAAACTTGGGGGTGGGGGAGGACGGGATTTCAAAGTACAGAAGCAGAAGGCTTCTGGATTTGATGTGTGGAAAGCCCAACCATGGCTAAGAGGTCCTGGACACAACATTCCTTCTCCCTTTGTTGGTAAAAAGGGTTTCACTTCATTTTACCTACAACAGGGAAGGATGCAGTGAGACTGGGGCTGAGATCATGTGCTTCTGGGGGCAGAGGGAGGCTCCACATTTCATCTAGGGTGCCCATCCTATAAGAACAGATGTAAGATGGGCTAGAGGGCGGGGCTGTGCACAAGGCAGAACACAGAGCCTTGGGTCGGTAAATCCATTTCCTCTCTGGTACTGAAGCTGGGGACCAACAGCAGTGGGTCTGAGGCCAGGGGAAACAAATGTTAGAGGACCCGAGAGCTAAGCAGGTGGCAGAACCCAGCAGGGGCTGCCGTTCTCACTGGCAGTGAGGGGTGGGCAGTGAGGTGAGGCCCAAAGACACTTGGGCCTTCTCAGCCAGTAG
>NW_022196904.1:16195518-16204533 GCF_008632895.1 Mastomys coucha
AACTCACTTCTAGTCATCTGGCTGTAAAGGCCAGTTTCCCATTCTGTGGGAGGCCTTGCCCCAAGGCAATGAGGCAAAAAGCAAAAGGAAGACACCTGATGCTCTGTTCTGGCCTCTGCATGCATGTGCATGCAACACACATATACAAAGAAAAAGAAACTTGTGTTTCTTTCACAAGTCCTCAGCCCAGCAAAGCCCCAACCTGTTAGCAAAGTCATGAGGTTCTGAGTGAGGGATGAGGGTCACGGGTGGGGCCCATAGTCTTCCCATGCCTTCTAGAAGGTACTTCTTACCAGTACGGTTTCTTCTCCTCCAGAGTCATCCCTCGCCACAGCTGAGCTAGATCCTTGGTGGCAGCTGTGGATGCAGTTCCAGGACAGGCTCTGTTACAGGAAGGAGGAGGTCACAATGGCCACACCATGGTCCTTAGCCATTGTTCCTCTCCCACCAGCTTTCCAGTACCCTGTTACACTCTAGACTGATGCAAGACATATATATATGTCTCCCAAAGCGTGAATGACCTGCAGCCACCAACTACTTCATAGGATCCGGAACCCCACCCCCACACACAAACCCATCCTTCCAGTGAAGGCAACCAGCTCCTGGTGCTGGTACTCATCCCACAGTAAGAGGTCCAGGGCTAGCACTGGACCTAAGTCAACCCCATGGAAATGAGACTTCTAGGGCATCTGTCAGGACTGAGCCTGAACCTCCTAAGAACAACCTGCTACCAGTGTGGTCTAGCATGCAGGAGGTGACAGCTCAAGAGAGAGGCAGGACTGATTCAACCCCTCCTGATGGAAGTTTTCTTGAAGATGACAAAGCCCAATTAATTTCCTTCAGCCTGATGTCTCAAGTTGGCACTTGAGTCTGCTGTATAGGATGGAAAGGCTCAGCAGTGGGGTGCACATGGGGATGGTAAGCCCTTTATACCTTTAAAAACCTGGGTACCCTCACCCACCGGATGTACTGCTTCCGGTTCATCCTGCAGAACATGATGAAGCCATTAACACACTTTTTCTTCACCTGGTCAGGGCAGGCTTTTCTGCTATCTTTGGGCTTCACAGGGCCCTGGCTTGCCTGCTTCTTGATCTTCTTGCTGGCTACCGGCAGGCCAGGAGACCGCTGGGTAGGGGTCCATGTGTAGTCTCTGTCCTCATCACTTGAGGTCTGTAATCCCTCAGGGTTGGCCTGCTGCAGGACAGAAAGCTGAGCAAGGGAGAAGACCCCTGTCCTCCTTGGGTAGGTGGCCACCCCTCTCACCTCCTCCTGTTCCCACATGGACTCTGTGTCTGTGGCCTCTGAGCTGGAGCCACAGTTGGACAGCACCTTGACATTCTCATCCAGTGACAGGTAGCAGTGGTCCAGTGAGACAGAGGACTGGAAGTTAGGTGGGCCTGTGGGGCCTTCACAGAATACTTCCTGGATCAGATGAGGAAGAAGACACTGACTACAAGGTTAGCAGGACATTAGCAACAGCTTAGGTTAGACACCCTTGTATGTCTCCACACCCCTGGAAACTCAGGAACCTTGGCTCTAATGTCCCAGACAAGGGCCTTGTGGCATCAATGAGGAAACTGGGACTAGAGCAGAGCACCTTAGCTGGAAGGCACCGGTGCCCCCTCCCAACTGTACTGCCATAACAGCCTCAGCGTCAGTCCCAGCTGATTAGTGCCCCTCTCTCCTGCTCCCTCCTATGGCTAAGCTGGAAGCCAAAACAAAGTTGGTGGACACCAGTGGATTCTGTCTTTATGACTTTCAGGCACCATGAGGGTCAAGATGCAACTACCCACTGTGGGTAAACCTCATGCTTACAGAATTGAGGCTTACTTGCCCAGCTAAATTGGTATACTCCTGTAATACAAGCTCTCTGAAGGCTGAGGCAGGAGGATTGAGAGTTTGATGCCAGCCTGGGATCCAAGAAACCCTGGGTCAAACTCATGGACACTGAATAAACCACGGGAGGTGAGAGAACCCCCACCCTGCCCACCCCACCCTGCTTGAGGAGTAGCTGTGATCTTAGGCAGGCCTTTCCCAGGCCCCATATGGGCAAAAGTGAGCTCAAAGGCGGGTGGTGAAGACAGAGGTGGTAACTCTGGGAAAGACGAAGGTGTCAGGTGCACAGTGAGGGAGCCAAGCCAGGAAGGCAGAGTCTACCTCCTCTTGTGGGCCCTCCACTTCACAGGCAGCAGGTGAAGATTCCAAGAGACCTGTGAGCAGAGAGAGCACTGGCAGGAATAGGCTTTCTGACTGCACCAGGATAGCCCCTGCCCTGCATTTTCACTGTCTCCCCTTTGGAATTTCCTAGCCTGTGTCCAAGTCTCAGTCATAGGCCAGCTAAGGGCACAGTGACAGCTTTTTGGAGCCTCCACCTCACTACATGGCCTAGTAGTCACTGTATTGTGAGCAGCTGTAGCCCCCTCAAGGCCCTCTGGGAATCCATTGGGCTCAACTCAGGCCCAAGTATTTTTGGTGGGTGGTTGTCGCCATGTTTTATGAATGAATGAGGCTCCTCCCACTCCAGTAGCTTACCTTCAGTCAGAAAGTAGGTACCATCCTCCAGGACATGATCTGGCAGGATTTTGCTTGGGGAGCTGAAGAGGGAAGAGCTGACTCCTAAGATCTCATCCAGGTAGTTTGTCACATGCCAGGTATTGATCTGGGAAGACCCCAAAGCCAGTGGGCTCCCTGCAAAGGATCATGGCACTCAGATATGTGGTCAACCCCCAATGCAGCAGCAAGCTTTGAGGAGATAGCGTCAGACACTGGGGAAAGGAGACTGCCATTCGGAGTTGAGGTGGTATAGGAAATTGAAAGGCACATTGTCTGACAACACATCAACAAAAAAGGAAAAATCGTCACAGTATGCCAGGGCTAGCAGATTGACCCATAGCTCTGTGTTTAAAAGGTTCTGCAGTAGCTGGCTCAAGGAAAAGAAGGGATTGATTAGCAATGCCTGGCATAGCAACCAGGGGCAAAATGATGCTAGGCATAGTGTTTTCCATCCCTGTGCTTAGCAGATCCCCAGCCTTCTTCCTGATTTTCCTGCCATAGAAATCCTCTGGCCAGGAAAGTTCAGAAGGCTCAAAGCCTACAAGGAGAGGACTTGTAATCACCATTGGGGCTGTCCTCGGAGGTCCAAACAGGAAGCCAGGGGTCAGTGTCTGGGGCTTCTTTGTCTGCCTCACTGGAAGAACACAAGAATAGCTTCTGCCTGCAAGAATTGGAGTCAGAGGAAGACACAGAGCCCTGGACTGAGCTCACATGGCTAGCTGCATGAAACCCCAGGGAATTCAATCAGCTAGGCTTCTGCCCCCAAGTCTTGTGTGGAAAATGAGCTGGTAAACAGATGCTGATAACAGAAGGGTGCCTGTGGGGGAGAGTCTAAGGAAGACAAGAGGGCAAGTAGGAGAGAGAGTAGCTTCCCAAGTAAATCAGAGGCAGATACTCCAAGTAGAGGGACAAGGGCAGCAAGCTCAGAGCAGGTTGTGTGGGGACTGAAGAACATTTAGGCTATTTAGTGGAAAGCTGGTGGTATAAACAAGAGACGGCTGACATGGTGAGACAGGGTCACATTCTCCAATGCCAAGGAAGAGGGTTGGGCTCTACCTTGGTTCCGGGGCTTTCAAGCCCCACTGATCACTCAAAGTCTGTATTAGAGAGACGCACTCAATGGGTTAGAACAGGCTGGGAGGGAACAAGAGGCATGGAAGATCGATCAGCAGCTGACAACCACCAGGTTAGAAGGTGGGAAGCCAGACCTTCCTGGGAGCCTGCACCAGTCAGCATGCAGCTGGGCCCAGAGTGCCATTCAGGGAGCCCTAGCAGAGAATGTAAAGCCAGTTCTCATAGTCTGCTGATACAGCTCCAGCCAATTACACCCTGGGGTTTCCTTACCTGACACAGGGCTGTGCCCTGGTGAGGAAATAGGATCTCTGAACCTTGATGTCAGCATTAGGCTCTCCATCCTGGACTTCTATAGCATGATCACCTGGAGGAGGGGGTGTCAGAGTAAGATAACTATGTCTGAATATGGGACAGATTCCAGGGCTCCAAGACAGGAGGAAGGAGAGGGACCAGGCATGGTGCCTGGGTGAAGCTGGAGTGCATGAGTCACCCCAACATTGACTCATATCTCTATCAGAAGCTGCCACCAGATCAAATCTTTAACATGGAATAACAATGCTATTACAATAAGACCTCATGATAGCACACAAGAGTCCTGGCCCTGTCCCCAGCCCTGAGAGCCTTTTACTGATGTACAACATTATTAGGCCTATGGGTTAGCCCAATCACTGCCATATGAAATGGCATGTTTAGCTCCAAGTCACATAGCTAGCAGGAAGATGATGCCTCTTCTGGGACCAGGGCATTCTAGCACCCCAGCAAGTCTGGGTGGCCTTGGAGAAGTGGGGAGTTCCATCACTGGAATGAGAATTTAGTCACTAGTAACTATGTCACAAGCACCAACAGCTCATGGTCTGGCCTAGAGGGGGTACATGAACAGAGGAGCATGATGGAGAGGAACTGGGCACTTGGCAGCCTAAGAGCGAGTTCGAGGACGGGACTTACATTCCTGCCTGCTCTCCTGTCCTTTTGAGGGAATTCAACCCCTTCTCTCCTCTAATACAGTGACAAGGACAAGGGACAGTCTGGCTTCAGAGAAGCCCAGTAGGCATATGCTGCCCCATCCCCAGATTTGAGACCTGAGGTGTATATACACAAAGGTGATCCCAATCTTGTCCCTCTCTTACAGAGTCTGACACAAGAAAGGGAAGCTGGTAATGAAAGCCCCATGATGTAAGAGGCAGTGTCACCCCATTTGGTGATGTATGCCTAGATGATAAGACTGTCCAGATCAGAGTCTGTGAAAGAACACAAATGCACACGCATGTGTACACATGAGTGTGTGGGGAGGAGCAGAGAAAGAACACATGCAAATAAAAAAGGAACTCCCTTCTAAGGAAAGGCACCAACTTGTGATGTCATATGCAATGATGTTCTGAGCCACGTCCAAGAACACTAGCTGGTCCCCTTGTCCATCGCCTTCAGCCACAGACAGTTCAGTTGTGGCATAGGTGCTAGGGCTGAGGTCTCCCGAATAGGTGGCACCTTCCTCATTTTCTTCCTTTAGGCCTGGGTGTATGGTGATAGGATTTTCAGCCTGGTCCAGAGCTAGAGAGCGTCGAGGCTTATAGGGCCAGCCTGGACGCTCTGAGAGAATAGAGACAGGAGTCAGGGGGCTTGGTAGAAGCACTGCAATGCCTCAGATTTGGTTCAGGTAGGGAATTCTTCTGCTCTGGGATGACACATTCCAGAGCATTGCTTGTCCTGGAGCTCCCAGCATCCCAGGTGTGCCCAGCTCTTCAAATAGAGCTCACTGAGCCAACTCTGTGTACACAACTCTGAGCTTGTACTCTGACATGCCACACCAGGCCACTTCCAAACACTTAGGAAGTTTCTAAGCACCTCAAATAATTGCAGTGTACAGATGTGACTAGAGACTAATGATTAGGCAGGCCATAGCCCCATTTCACAGGTGTGGGCACTGAGTGCCTCAAAGGGTTGGGAAGCAAGGGTGTAGTGAGGCTGGACTAGAGCCAGGACTCTCAGCATTTCCACCCCGATCATGCTACCACCCTGTCTCCCTATGCCCTAGCTCAAGGAAAACAAATGATGACAGCAGCATCCTACATGGGCCTTGCCAGTGCTTCTGATATAAGCACTGCTTGGCAGTATCTGCTCAGGCTTTTCTGTAACCTTGAGAGGGGCTGGACTGTTGCCTGTCCCAATGAGGAAGAAATGAAAGCCCATGAAAGCCTGGGAGTGGACTCAGACATAGATTGGTGGGGTCTGACCCGGTGTGTTTTTGGAGAAGGAGCCTACTCTGTAACAGCGGTTCCCGTGCTTCCATATACCACACACACCTGACACTTGGGTAAACTTCTTCTTTCGAGGTTTCGAAGAGGTGCTCCCAAGGCATGGCTTCTGAGAGCTGGAGGGGGTGGAGTCTTGCTGTCCTGTCTGGCCAGCAGATGGGTTCCAACCTGGCCCTGGGAGCGGAGAGGGCACAAATCAGACCCCACTCCTGGACTTGCACATCCTCCTCCTCCCAGACAAGGCTTTCCTACCCTGGGTGGGAGGGAAGGTTTTCAGGCAGACTTTACCAACAGGGGAACTGAGATCTATTGCTGCACAGGCAAGAAGTCAAAGGATAGGGCAGGCAGCACTTAAAGGCCTAAGGCAGAAAAGTTACTGCAAGTTTGACACCAGTCTGGGCTATATAGTAGGACTCTGCCTCAAAAATAAAATAAATAAGGAAAAAATAAAAACAAAAGCAAATTAATGTGAAGGATGTTCCCTGGTTGAATCTTCTAATACTTCTCATGTCCACCCCGCTGCTTTGCCCTACAGACCTCATCTCTCTGCTCAAGCCTCTGTGCTGGCAGCCTCTTCCCGTCTGTATGTTTCACACCAGTCACTGCACAGTGCTGGGTAGCTGTGTGCTGCAGCCCCCATGTTGTTTGTATTAACATCTCTGATTCCCATGACATACACAGAAGGAAAGTGTTGGTGGGGTCCCAAATTACAGATTTCAGGACTGAAGCCTGAGAGGCTATGGTCACAGCAGAGTCTGAATTAGGATCTGGCTTGGGAAGGGCATGAAGCAACCCACTCAGTGCAGCATCTCCTCCAGTCACATCTGCTGTTTGCCTGTCGCTAAACAGTTTACGTTTCCTCATACCCACATGCTCTTGCTTGGGTGGTTCTGCAGTCTGGCAGGGTTCCTGTATGTGGTCCTTGAAGGCCAACCTTCCAGGCTTCCTCCTCCAAACTCCAAAACATGCATGTCTGTATTTTGCTTTGTTTCATTGAGACTGGGTTTTGCTCTTTAGGTTAGACTGGGCTGGAACTCATTGTGTAGCCTAGGCTGACCTTGAACTCAATGCAGTCTTCCTGTCCCAGCCTCTGAATGCTGAAGTAACAGGTGTAAGCCATTCATTATGTCTGTCTCTCTCCTGTACACCTCTCTGATGTAGTACCCTTCCCCAGGAAGAGGAAGATAGTCAATTGGTTTCCCTGACAGTCAGGAAAATGTGGTATAAAGGCACTGGAAGTGGAACTGCTTACCCACAAATCCACCTTTGCCATTGCTGCTGTGGAGCTTGAGCAAGGCTTTGACCATATCAATGTTTCTCTGGAGGTACTGGATGTAGTGCAGGACACGCAGCAGGATCTCCTTCTGTACAGAGACAAGGTTGAGAGTGGGACACACTGCCCACCTGTCATCCCAGCTCCCCCAGAGGCAGAGGTAGCAGGATCATGAGTTGGAAGCCAACCTAGGATGTATACTGTAAGACCCTGACTTGCACAAGGGGTCAGGACCGGACAGTATAAGGCTCTTGGGGAACAGAGACAGGACGTCTCAGACCCCACACTCTACACATAACCAGCAATGCAGCGTCTGGCACAGCTTCACCTATTCTGCTCTCAGGCCCCTAGCTTGTCCAGAGAGCCAGCTGAATACGGAGGCTGAACAGAACAGGGTTTAGAGACCTAAGGAGGCAGAGCTGGAGCTCAGGGTCGCTAGCCTCCTGGTCCCAGTTATTAGCATATACTGTTTGGTTTCTGGCCTTTTGCTTATACTTAATTCCCTGTCTGCCCCCCCTCTCTCTGTCTCTCTCTCTGTCTCTGCCTCTCTCTGTGTCTCTCTCTCTCTCTATCTCTCTCTGTCTCTGTCTCTCTCTCTCTTCTGTTTTTTTCGAGACAGTTTCTCTGTGTAGCCCTGGTTGTCCTAGAACTCACTCTGTAGACCAGGCTGGCCTCAAACTCAGAAATCCGCCTGCCTCTGCCTCCCAAGTGCTGGGATTAAAGGCATGTGCCACCACTGCCTGGCCCAGCCCTCCTCTTTTCATAAGCCCCCTCACCTGCCCACTCCTCCACTGAGCTTCAGCATGGCCACCTCCTCTTCTGACTATCTGGCTCATGCCATCCCAGCATTCTGAAACACCCTGGACTTCTTTCCACCTCTACATTTGCCACACTGCTTTCTGTTATCTGTTGCCATGTTCTTCTCTCCCTTTGACCTTGAGCTAGTTGAATCATGACTTTAGCTAACTTATTTCTGTATTTTAAAGGCAGAGAATGTTGAGGTGGCTCAGCTAGGGGCTTTTAAGGAAGCAGATTTCTCACAGCACCCAAAAGGGTGCTCCTAGCCAGTGGCCAGACATCACATACCCCACTACTACCATTAAATACTTCCTGAGCTGCTTCTGTAGACACAAAGCTAAAAGCAGTACAGGCAACGTGCCTTCATGGAAACACAGCTCAGCAAGGACAACAGACATTAAATAACTCAAAAATCATCAGCCAGTCATTTTTGTAGCACACCTGTAATCCATGCTCTGGAAGCTGACACAGGAACATTGTAAATTCTAGGACAATACCAAGACCCCATATAAAGAGAGAGTCAAAAGACAGGCTGAGAGACTGTGTGTGTGTTTAAAAGCCTTTTAAAAAGGCTTAGTCAGGGCTGACGAGATGGCTCAGTGGGTAAGAGCACTGACTGCTCTTCCAAAGGTCCTGAGTTCGGATACCAGCAACCACATGGTGGCTCACAACCACCTGTAATGAGATCTGACGCCTCTTCTGGTGCGTCTGAAGATAGCTAAAGAGAATTATGCCAGAGAGAGTGGGGCCGGAGCGAGTGGGGCCTGCAGAGGTCCTGAGTTCAATTCCCAGCAGCCATACACATGATGGCTCATGGCCATCCGTACAGCTACAGTGTACTCATACACATAAAATAAATAAAATAAACCTTTTTTTTAAAAAAAGGCTTAGTCAATGTTTGAAAAAGATTATCTTCAAGGGGGTCTTAAGGAATTGAAAGAGAAGAAAGGCTGGGTGGTGGTGGTGCACGCCTTTAGTCCCAGCACTTGGGAGGCAGAGAGACAGGCAGATTTCTGAGTTTGAGGCCAGCCTGGTCTACAGAGTGAGTTCTAGGACAGCCAGGGC
>NW_022196904.1:16204679-16241910 GCF_008632895.1 Mastomys coucha
GGAGAAGGAGAAGAAGAAGAAGAAGAAGAAGAAGAAGAAGAAGAAGAAGAAGAAGAAGAAGAAGAAAGCTATCACTCAGAAAGAAGCACTGAGTTGTCTTTCTTAGATTGGTATGTCTAATGCCAGGCTTGGAACGCAGTTGAAATGAAGCCTCTGTGGCCGTGAAGAGATACATGCAATTGTTCCATGCAAAGGTGCTTAGATTCCCATCTCTGATTTCAAAACAGAAGACTGTTTCTGGTTTTTTGGTTTGGTTTGGTTTTGAGAAAGGGTCTTACTTTGTATCTCAGGCTGACTTGTAACTGGTGATCCTCCTGCTTCAGCCTCCCAAGTGCTGAGCTTCATACCTAGCTAGAAGGCTCAGTCTTAATGCTTTAGGAACATGACTTGGCAGCTACAACTGGAAGGTGTAACCCCAGAGACCATCTCAAGTTGTAAGGTCTTAAAACTGTTACAATAAAGAGATTTCGGTCAACAGACATGCTGAACACAGAGTGACAGGGTGACTAAAGCACAGGCCTTTGGAATGATGTATTTTTAGTCATTCTCAATCTCACTCTACCTGCACCCCTCCTTCCCACTTCCCCTTGGGTACAATCTGTTCCTTCAGGAGTTTCTTCCTTTTTGTTTTGTTTTGTTTTTAAATGCATGAATTTTTGTTGTTGTATTCTCTTTGAACAGGACCTTACTATGTAGCTCTGGCTATCTCTGTAGACCAGGCTAGCTTTGAACTCAAAGAGATCCACCTGCCTCTGCCTCTGACTGTTGGGTTTAAAAGTATGCACCAACACACCCACCTTCTTAATGAATTTCTTAAACTAAAAGGTGAGCATATCCAGGGCTGAAAAGTCAGTTCAGCAGTTAAGAGCAGTTTCCAGCACTGACATGGGGGCTCATAACTCCCTGTAACTCTAATTCCAGGAGATCTGACTCCCTCTTCTGACCTTTAAAGGCACCAGATATGCACATGGTGTACATGTGTGCATTCAGGCAAACATTTACGCACATAAAATAAACATAATTTTTTAAGTGAAATGTTGCCAAGTGTGGAGATGCACACCTTTAATCCCAGAAGTAGGAGGCAGAAGCAAACAGATCTCTGAGTTCCAGCCAGAACTACACAGAAACCCTATCTCAAAAACAAAAGTATTTTTTTTAAATTCTTTTTTGAGACAGGTCTATTATATAATTCTGTCTCAAAACTCACTCTAGACCAGGCTGGCCTTGAACTCAGAGATCTGCCTTCCTCAAATATTCTGCCTCCCTAGACAGGCCTAGAGATAATTTTAAAGGAAGTAGATATCTTGTCAGTTATGAAATGCTAGACTCATTCCTTGAGGGGCAGGAACTGTTTCCTTCTCTCTCTGGCTTCGTAGGATCCTATGACATCACCTATACATACCAAATATACAAATGCTTGAGGACATGGAAAATTTTCCCCATAGTCAGCATCCCAGTTCCAAAGGCAGCCACATCCTAGTCCCATGCCTAGGAATAGGCTGCCTTATATGGTAAGAGAACTTTACAGATGTCACTGAGTTAAGGACCTGGAGATGGAGAGATTACTTAAGTTACCCACATGAGCCCAAGGTAATCATGATCTTTATAAGCAAAAGGAGGCAGAAGGGTCAAAGGGGGAGAAGACCATATGAGAACAGAGTAGGAGAGACCTTATTGATGGTTTTCAAGAAGTGTGAGGCCTTTGAAAATTGTCAAAGGAAAAGATAATGTGCTCTCTCCTAAAAGAGAGAGAGAAAGAGAGACTGTCTCTCTGAACCCAGGGTCTTGTGTGTCCAAGGCAAGTACTCTACGACTGAGCTACCAATCCCCAGTCCTCTGCTTACATTTTATTTTGAAACAAGGCTTAAAAAGTTGCCCATGCTGTTTTAAACTCACTCTGTAGCCCAGGCAGGCCTTGCACTTTCAGTTCTCCTGCCTCAGCCTCCCAGATGCTAGAATGAAGCACATGTACCTCTAGGCTAAACTTCTTGTCTTCCTTTTACACCTTTTTATTACCTTTCCTCTAGAGCTTGCACAGGCCAGGCAAGAGCTCTATTGCTAAACTTCATGCCAGGGCATCATTTCTGTCTTGAAGTATCACTTAGGAGCAGGAGTTATCTTTGCTGTTTTTAACAACTGAGAAACCCCTAGGCTGAAAAAGACAGAAGAGTCTTGGGCTGCAGCTGTGAGGGCTCCAGTGCTGATATGTGACCTCTGCCTCTACTTTTTCCACTCCCAGTTCCTGTTGCCTCTTTGTGTGTGTACGTGCATGCTCATGTTGGTGTGCATATACATGTAGAGGTCAGAGGTCAGCTTCAGTGTCATTCCTCAAGGGTTTGGAGACAAAAGAAACAGTTGGTTTGTTTTGGTTTGAAACAGGGTCTCTCAATTTGACTTGAATTTACAGGCAAATTTAGGCTAGATTGGCTAATCAATACAAGCATGTACTAAGGCACCTACCTCATGATACATGGCTTTCTGTGGGTTCTGGGATAGCAACTCAAGTACCCATGCTTTTGTAAGGAGTTCTGACTGAACTGTCTCCAGCTCCTGCCCTACCCACCTCACCTCTTATCCTGAAAGAATCCCACAGGGCTAGGGGTATAGTTTAGCGGTAAAGCACTTACTGACCTTGAGTGAGGAACTTGGCTTCTAAAAAAAGAATCCCTCATGGGATTAATTGACTTCCAGAAGTTCCTATTCAGAGTATCATGACTACTCTTATTTTCAAGTCCATCTCTGAAAGGGTCTGTGTAGACTTCCCAGGAGAGGCCCCCACTCACTGTTCTGACACCCTGCCTCCCACCAGACTCCTCTCCTTCAGTCCCCACACCTTAGTGTACTTCTTGTTTCTGGTCTTCATGGTCACTGGGATCAGCAAAGCCAGCTCTTGAAGCTTGTTCGTGTGGTTTTTCTTATCCTTCCTGTTTGGGGATAAGACCAATTTTGGTTATGGCATCTAGAATTAAACTTAGTTTCTTTGGAGACAAGGTGATCATACTACCTCATCCTCTCAAGTGCTAAGATTACAGGCATGGGCCACCACATCTAGCTTCCCCAAACCTTCAGTCTCATGTCAAGACTGTTCTCTCTACCTTGATTCTGGGACAGGCAAGACAGGGTCTCAGGCATCATGAGAACTTATCATTCTCCTATATTCCTTGGAGTCCCTAAATCTTGCCTGTCTTCCACTTCACTCCAGCTTTTGTTAAACCCATAATTTTTTGTTAACCCTGCATGGCTGTCTTCACACCCTTACAAGGCTCTCAGCCTCCCATCTGGCCTCCTTCATCCATGTTCTCTGAGGCAGCAGCTTTCCTGAAACATAAATCTGACCTTGCCACCCCCTTGTTTCACACATTGAAGGTCATACCATTGAGATGTAGCAATTTTCTTTTCTTTTCTTTTTTTTTTTTTCTTTTTTCCTTTTGAGATAGGATCTTGCTATATAGCCCAAGAGGGACTCAAACTCAGCAATCCTCCTGCTTCAGTCTTCCAAGTGTTGGGATTACAAGTGTGCAGTGTAATCCTGGGAGGGCCAAGTTTAAAGGCTCACAGTACTCTTCCTTTTCTGGCTCTTTCATCCTCACTGAGGATCACTATACAGAGTAGGTGAGCTCAATGTCCCTGTACTCTCACTGTTCCAATGGGCTATGACACTCTTGAAAGTCAGTGTGTGCTTGCTAAAGACCTCTCAATACAGGAAGGAAAGCAGTTGGCTTGTGACAACCAAATGCATAATTCATGAGATACCCACAATAGAACATACACAGCTCCACCTTTCCCCTACCAGGTAGAATCATAAAGATGAGGATGTCCTATCCCAAATTACACATCACTCCACTGCTCCCATGGTGTCTGTGTGTGCCCTAAACCTGCATTACCACCAATTCTCCTCAAGTTGCCTTCAGGGCCTTCAGTTGCTAGCTCTTGTACACTGCTCCCCCCAAAATGGCCTACCCTATACACACCAAAACAACCCTTCTGTTCCAGGTGCAGGTTTAGCTCCACTTGGCAGTACTGTAGATCCAATCTCAGGTCCTCAACCTTGCACACCAAGAACTGTACTGATCTAGTTACTAACCACTCCAACTTTGACATTTTAAACCTAGGCCCAGTGTGAATGGCTATACAAGTCAAACAGCCATCAGGCTGGTTCTAATGAAGGTAAGGAGAAGTGTTGCTTGGTTATAGATGCTGTAATAGCAGGCTTTGACCTACAATATGAGTGGCTTGTTACCTGGAACTACAACCTAACCAATGAAGTCTTTCCTCAGGAACTAAATCTGGCCAGAACCTAGTCTAGAGAATAAGAGGGGGTGAGAAGGAACAGATAAAGCTCCAGGCAGAGGGAACATGTGGCTAGGCCCTGTGGCATAAAGGAGCAAAGAGAATTCAAGGAAAGTAAAACCCAAGCATGGGAGCTAAGCAAGCAAAGGAGACAAGACTGGAGAGACAACTTGGGTGAAGCAGGGACCTGCAGGCTCACAGTACAAAGGAGTTTTATCTGTATTCTAAGACCCATGGAAAGAACTTAAGGGCTTTCTGCAGCAGACACCATCCTTAGTTCACCTCCTCAAAATGTTTGTGTACACAGAAACCACTTATTCTAGTCATTTAAATGGAGGAATTAAGAGAAAAATGTCATAAACTAGATTCACAAGTTACTACAATTTTTGAGGAGTGTTGCCATTGGGCATACTATGCTACCTAGGCTGGTCTCAAACTCCTGGGCTCACATGATCCTTCTGCCTCAGCCTCTGAGACTGCTGGTGAGTTCAGGATTATAATTATTATCTTGGCTAACCCAGAACTATTTAACTATTTTCTTTTTTGAGACAAGGTCTCATATAGATAACCCAGGTTGGCTTTGGGTTTCTTTATGTAGTTGAAGCTAGCCTTGAACTTCAATTATTTATCTATCTATCTATTTTTTTTTTTTTAGTATAGAATAGAGTTTATTTAGGGCATGGGAAGGAGAGTTAAGGGGGTAGTAGAGACAGAGAAAGGCAGAGAGAGAGAGAGAGAAAGAGAGAGAGAGAGAGAGAGAGGAGAGGGAAGTAGAGAGAAGAAAAGAGAAGAAGAGAGGAGAGGAGGGGAAAGGAGGGGAGGGGAGGGGAGGAGAGAAGAGGAAAGGAGAAGGCAGAAGAGAAGAGAAGAGAGAAGAGAGAAGAGAAGAGGCTGGCCACGAGCATGTGAAGAGATAAAGGGGAGGGAATGAGAAGAGAAGGGACAGAGTAGGAAGAGGGTAAGAGAGCAAGAGCTAGAGCCTATTTATTTTTGAGACAGAATTTCTCTGTATAGTCCTGGCTGCCCTGGAACTCACTGTGTAAACTGGGCTGGACTTGAGCTCAGAGATCCACCTGCTTCTGCCTCCCAAGTGCTGGGGTTACAGCTGTGTATCACTATAACCAGCTCAAGATATTATTCTTTTAAAAAATGTTAAATTTTGTTTATTTTTATATATGTGCATGTTTTGCCTGCATGCATGTATGTGCATGGCTGGTGTCCTCAGAGGTCAGAAGAGGGAGTGGAATCCCCTAGAACTAGAGTTACAGTGGTTTTGAGCCACTGAACCCCGGTCTTCTGCAAGAACAGCAGACACTTCCAAACACTGAGCTACCTTTTCAGCCCCAGGATTTTATTTTTAAAGAAGAACTGGTGCTTCTTTAAGCACTTGCCCAGCACACATAGGCCCGAGTTCAATTCTCAATACTACAAACAACAGATAAATATAATAAATCCTCCAAAGCTTTGTCTGGGCCTGCTATTACTTATGTTTGTATGTAAATGCATGAGTGTGTAGAGTCCTGATGTCCAAATGCAGTGTCCTCCTGAATCACTCCACATCTTATGTTTTAAGAGTCTCTTTCTCAGCCTGCAGTTCATTGATTTAGCTAAACTTAGGCCAGCAAGGCCTAAGACTCCTCCTGTCTCCACCCTCATCTTGTACTGGAATTATAGTCATGTAGTGTTAACATCTGCTTTTTCATGTGGGCCCAGGGGATTAAACTCCTATGTTCATGCTTTGCATGGCAAGCACTTTGTCCACTGAGCCATCTTCCTGATCCCATGTATTTACTTACTTGCATGGTTTGCACCTGCAATCCCAGCACTTGAGAGTATGGTCTGTGGCAGGAGTGCATGAGTTTAAAGCCAACCCAGGATGAGTAAAACCTTATCTCAAAAATGCTGGAGAAAAAAAAAAAAAAGAGGCTCTGTGGGGTGACTAAGCAGGCAGGGGATGGACCTGAGCAGCTGGAAGTCATCTTGACCTCTCCTAGGGAGTCTGCTTGATAAGGGAGATAAAAGTAGAGTCAAGGCAACAACACCACTCAACCCCTGACTGCCTGGGACCAGCTATGCCCTGATATCCCTGAATTTTTGTTTAAATGATCCAGCAAGTGCCTTATTATGCATAAGCTAGTTTTAGCTAGGTTTCTACCCATCAAAACCAAGAGTCTATTATTAGAAAGATTCCTCATCTAGAAAGGGGAAAACAGGAGACTGAACTGTTGATCACAAAGATTCTAAGAAGCAATAGGCTGCAGGACACATGAATTTTCATTTCCTTCATGACCTTCCTTCAGAGTGAGCACAGTACCTGCATAGCAGGCCACAGCAAAGAAGGTGCTTAATTGTAATGTTAATAATGGATAAGAAGCGATGTACGGACCTCCTCCTTAAGAGGAAGTACAAGGCAAGATAGTACAAGGCAAGATGAACTTTGAATGCTTTAAAATTGTCCAAACTGAATGGGTGGAGAGGGAATCCAATCCAATCCTCAATCTGCTGTATGAATTACCCCTTTCAGATCCTACAGCTGAGGATATAGCTCAGCGGTAGAAGGTTGCCTATCATGCATGTGGCCCTGAAGGTCATTTCAGTGTTCCCCAGCAACAACACATAAAAGATTCCTAACACTTATGTTCAATAGATGAATGAATACATACTGTGAATGAAAGAAAGGAAGAAAAAGCATTTAAGAACCTCAGAATGAGAGGGGCTATAGAGGTGGCTCGGTGATTTAAAGAGTACTTGCTGCTCTTGCAGGGCATCCAGGTTGCAATCCCAGTACCCAAAGGTGGTTCACAACTCTTTACAACTCCAATTCCAGGAGGCACTACATGAGCATGGTGCATGCACAGATATACATTCAAACAAAAACATGAACATACATAAAATTAAAAAATAAAGAAAAGGTCAGAATGGGAGATGTGAATGTAGTGTAGGGATAAAGGAGTTCCTTAGCATTTGATATCAGAAGGCCCAGGTTCATACCCAGCACTCAAAGCAACCAACAAACAAAAATCAAAGCACATAAGAGCTTGAAATCACCTCAGAACCCTCTGGAAATGACAGGAGTATTCCCACCTACTTCCTTGTCTAATGGTTGTAATGGTTAGAATGGTTACAATGCTTAGATACAATGGAAGGGCTAAACAAACAGTCTAGAAACAATGTTTAGTAACATCTTGTTACAATTGTTCAGAGTGGCTAGAGCTGTTCTGAAAATAGAGAACAATTACCTGTCAGTAGGACTCGGAGAACTAGCTCTGTGCTGACCAGAGAAACTCGAGAATTTCTCTGAACCCAACATCTGCAAAAAGGGAAAAGAATTATTAGTGACCTTTGGGACTCCAAAGTGAATCGGCCAAATAATGTATGAACTTCCCCACACCCATGGTACATTTTTAAAAGCACCTAGAGTTCCTAAAATGGGACATAACTACAGACTCAGGAACCTAAACTAAAACCCTAAACTCTAAAAAGAAAAATCCCAAATCTCAAATGGTAAATTTAAGTTCCTAATAATTGGATCGAAAAACAAAATCAGCAAGTTTCCAGACACTGATCTCAGAATTCAGATACCAATAATGGGATGCCAAAGGCTGAAAAGCAGATTATCTAGCTTGAAAAGTGTGGCTTGAGACCTCTAGAAAGGGGTATGGGGGTGTTTGAGACAAGGTCTCTCTGTATAGCTCTGGTTGTCCTAGAATTCGCTATGTAGATCAGGCTGCACTTGAAATCAAAGAGATTCACCTGGCTCTGCATGTAGTACACATACATATATGCAGGCAAAAAACTCACACATAAAATAATTAAAAAAAAACAAAAACCCAACCCGGATTGGTGGCCCATGCCTTTAATCTCAGGACTCTGGAAGCAGAGACAGCCAGATTTCTGTGAGTTCCTGACTAGCCAGGACTACATAGTGAAACCCTGTCTCAAAAAAACAAAAGCAATCAGACAAAAGCAAAAAAAAAAAAAACCCATGCCACCAATAAACAAACAAACAAACAGATAAATAAAATTCAATGTGAATCCCCAAATGGAGCTTCCTAAACCTATATGTCCTGAAAATCTAATACTAAAGTCCTGGATGTGTAAAATATTGACTATTGACCCTCAAATAGGATTTTACTCCTAATATCAAGATCACAAACCATAAACTAGCCCCCAACCCCCGCAGTCTTGCCTTATACTAGCTCAGGTTCATGTAGTCCAGGCTGGATTCCAACTCACAAAAGATCATATGTGTGAATTGCCACAGCCAGCTCAGAGCACAAACCTTAACAATGAAAACCCCAAACCCTAAAGGAAGAATATCCAGGGTATTTAAAACACAAAAACCCAAAACCTCACTCTCCCCCCGCCCCACAAAAAAAAATAAATGTACGGAGGAGTCAGGCGGTGGTGGCACACGCCTTTAATCCCAGCACCGACTGCTCTTCCGAAGGTTCTGAGCTCGGATCCCAGCAACCACACGGTGGCTCCAAACCACCGTGTCATGGGATCATCATTTCCAAAGAGTACAAGCATTTTGTCTACAGGTTCAAGCATCCCCCACCCCATTCCACTGCAACCTTTTTGTTTGTTTTGGTTATCTATCTATCTATCTATCTATCTATCTATCTATCTATCTATCTATCTATCTATCTTCTGAGAAGGGGGATGCCCTCTTCTGGTGCGTCTGAAGACAGCTGCGGTGAATTACGCCGGAGCGAGTGGGGCCAGCAGAGGTCCTGAGCTCGGATCCCAACAACCACACGGTGGCTCCAAACCACCCGTCATGGGATCAGACGCCCTCTTCTGGTGCGTCTGAAGACAGCTACAGTGTATTACGCCGCTGGGGGTGGGGGTGGGGGTTCCCAGCAGCCACACACAGGATGGCTCACGGCCATCTGTACAGCTACAGTGCACTCATACACATAAAATAAATAAAATAAAAAAGAAAGAAAGAAAGAAAGAAAGAAAGAAAGCTTAGACCTCGCCAGGCGGTGGTGGCGCATGCCTTTAATCCCAGCACTTGGGAGGCAGAGGCAGGCGGATTTCTGGGTTTGAGGCCAGCCTGGTCTACAGAGTGAGTTCCAGGACAGCCAGAGCTACACAGAGAAACCCTGTCTCGAAAAAACCAAAAACCAAAACCCAAACCAAAAACAAAAAACCAAATGTAGCCGCCACACACGCATGCATCCCATGAGGCCTGCAGCCCTAACTTGACACCTCTACGCCGCGAGCAGGCTGACAACTCCAGGCTTTAACATGAAGTCTCAGCGCCGAGGCCTGCCTCCCTGCCTCCGCGGTCTCCGCCGAGGCTGAGAAGCCCCAAGCCCGTCCGAACCCTCTGACCGCCCCCCCCCCGAACGTTAACTCTGGAACCCGGGACCGCGATTCCCACATCCCCCGGCCTCAGCTTCCAAAAGCCGAGCCTCGAACAGGAGACCCCAGGTTCTGAGCGCCGCTCATAACCTTCCCGAAGCTCCGCCTGGAGCTCTGTGGTCCCTCTGCAGCTCCCGGGGAGGTCACGGCCTCAGGGCCGCCTCACGCCGGCTCGAGCCAGCACCGTCCGCCGCGCCACCCACCCGCGTTGGTCACCAGCACTCGCCTCACCTCGAGGTTTGCAAGATGGCGTTCAGCCTCGGCTTCTGCTCCGGCGGGCACTGGGCCCTCACGCTTCGACAGCCCGAAGGGCTCCGGCAGCGCTGGCGCGGCAGGCGCAGCGCTCCCGGCTCGCGGACTCCCGGGACTGCAGAGTCCCGCGTGCCTCCCGACGCGCAGACCGAGCGACGAATGGCAGGGCGCGAGGCTGCCGCGCGAAGTCACTAGAGCGCCTGAGGCGAGGCCACGCCCCTCCACGTTCCCGCCACGCGGTGCCAGGCACCAGCAGCAGAGGCGTTGGGCGCCGAGCGGCCCTGGCGCATGCGCACCCGGAGCCGGGCCCGGGCCACGGCTCGGACACGTGCTCCTGCTCCCGCGCTCGCAGTGTCGGCCAATCAGCTCTCGCTCCATTACCCGCCCTTTCATCGGGCCCCGCCCCCTGGTTCGCCCCGCCCCCTGACCCTCTTCACCTCGGAGGCTAGAAGCTTCTCTCGCCAGGTCTCTCTCTCTCTGCAAGAGCGAGGTGTCAGCACTCCCCCTGCTGGTCCGCGCGTGTCCCTGTCCCGCCCTTTCTTTCCCTTCAGGGCGCGTCTGCTTCTAGACCGCGGGGCGCCAAGCACCTTATTCGGGCGGCTATCTTTGCCAACTTTCTTTGAAATGAGCCTTTGTAGACCTCGCGGAAATGACAGTCCCCTGTAGGTGCGAACAAAGTAACCTTTGGTGTCTGTGTGTGGACCTGGTCTTACAATGTGGCCCAGGCTTGCTTGTAACCTTTTTGTTTCAGATCTGTCTGGATTGCAAGCAGTGGCACTACCTTGTAATTCAAGTTCCAAACTATACAATTCATTTTTAATTTGTTTTTCTTTTTGTTTTTGTCTTCTTTGGGGAGGGCGGGTGGGGGGGCGTTTCGAGACAGGGTTTCTCTGTGTAGCCCTGGCTGTCCTGGAACTCACTCTGTAGACCAGGCTTGCCTCGAACTCAGAAATCCACCTGCCACTGCCTCCCAAGTGCTGGGGTTAAAGGCGTGGGCCACCACTGCCCGACTTTTTAAATTTTTTTTAAAGATTTATTTATTGATTACATGTAAGTACACTGTAGCTGTCTTCAGACACTCCAGCTGTCTTCAGACACTCCGTCTTCAGACATTCCAGCTGTCTTTACACACTCCAGAAGAAGGAGTCAGATCTCATTATGGGTGGTTGTGAGCCACCATGTGGTTGCTTGGATTTGAACTCAGGACCTTCAGAAGAGCAGTCGGTGATCTTACCGGCTGAGCCATCTCTCCAGCTCCCTACAATTTATTTTTAAAAGACATTTTATTTTTAGCTAGGTATACATGTTTGCATGTGGGGAGAGATATATGCATATTAGCGCGGGTACCGCCAGATGCCAGAGGCATCAGAGTTGGAGTTATAGATGGGTGCTGGAAGCGAATGCAAGTTCTCTGCAAGAGCAATATATGCCCTTAACCTCTGAGTAGTCTTTCCAGCTTTATCTTTTTTTTTTTGACATAGAGTTTCATAGCCTTGAACTCAGTATATATAAGTAGACCAGGCTAGTCTCAAACTCACAGAGGTACACTAATCTGTGCGTCTACAATGGTGTGAGTAAAAGTGTGTGCCACTACGGCAACTCAAACTGTACATTTTAGAAAGCTTTCTTGGGCTGATGAAATAGCTCAGTGGGCAAAGGTCCCTGCTGCCAATCCTCCGGACTCTTGTGATGGAAGGAGGGAATCAGCTCCTAAAAGTGTCCTCTAACCTCCACACCCACACAAACAAAGAAATGGTAGCTCCTTCTCATGTACACAGACATGGGAATGTTGTGGAGGGAAAATCTTGAGACGTTTTCTGGCCACCTAGCTATGCCAAGTGCCTGGGGTTAACTGCCTTAGCTCAGAGTACTTTCCAGTAATGATGTGGACAGAAAGGTTTCATCTATTCTCTCTCATCTTTTAGAAATTTGGGTTCTTACTAGGGTTGTCCAAAGTGGTCAAAACCCATCAACTTTTCACTCAATGCTGTTCTACGTGCCTAACCAAGGTACACAAAGATTCCTGCCCTTCTGGAGGCTCCGTTCGACCTGTAACGTGAACACAGTGCCTTGGGTTTTCCTCATTTTCCTTATTTGTCAATTAGGAGGTGGTGGTGGGCAAGTGTGGGGTGGGAGATAGAGGTAAGAAATGGGAGGGAAAGTTTGGGGAAACGCATATATTATCAATTATTTGTCAACTAACATAAATAAATCAATACATTTGTTCTTCCTGAACTCTCCACCCTTCGCTAACGTCTCTTTGAAGTAGCCTCCGATTCCCTTTTCAAGGGCCTCGGGCCAAAATGGAGGCGGCTGGACTCGATTTCCCAGAGAGCCACGCGGGAGAATTTTCTGCGCCTGCGCATTTCCGTGTGCCCTTTGCCTTCTGGTAATTAGAGTTTCTATTTCTCAGCCCGCCTAGTTTGTTTCCTACTCCACCTCCAAGTTACCGTGTTACATCTTGGGAGTTGTAGTCCATGGCCGCCTGTACTCCAATTCCCAGAGGGCTTCGGGGCCAGAACCCGGAAGGGGAGGCTGGAGAGGAGCGAGTGGGGGAAACCCGCGTAGTCGAGAGAGCTGCAGCGCGGGGAGATGGTGAGAGCCCCAAGCTGGGTCCTGCGGGTGCTTGGGAGTATGAGCGGGGGGTTCAGGACTTGGGTTCGAGAGGAAGCAAACTGAGGCTAAAGAAAGGACTGGGTGTGGGAGATCACTGTGGGTGGGGATTGAGAGGAACGGGAGCCCGAGGAAGTAGAAGAATGGGGGCTAGGGAGGGGTCTTGGAGGTGGAGAGAGTCGAGCTTTGGAATTAGCTATCAAGGGGATTGGGAACTGGGAGAGTGAGGCTCGGAGTTGGAGTTCTGGCTGAATAGATGAGAGACCCCGAGTGGGTAATTTCAAGAGAGGTTAGTTAGCCTGGTGATATGGAAAGGCATAGGAGTCGGGGATAGATGAGTGAAGGAAGAGGCTAACCGCGGATGCATCGGGTTGGGTTGCGGGGATTGCGAGGTGGAGCAAGTTGAAGAGAGCAAGTAGAAGTCCTCGATGGTCTAGGTTAGCTTCTAGGACCAGGAGGCGTTGTAGGGTGCGTGAGTTAGGGAGCCTGGCTGTCGATATCCTGCCTTAATCTAACCAAAAACTACCAATAAACTGGACAGCCACAGAGCTCTAGGTTGATATGAACAGATGGGGTCCGTAGTCCTTAGAAACAACCTTTCACCCTTCTAGTCCCAGTCGTATCTAGACGAGTCGTGGTTTATGTGGGCAGTCCAGCTTTCAGATTCCTTATTCTGACCCTCCTTTATGACCTGTGCAAGTCTCTCTTAACCCTCTGTACCCTTATCTGTATGATGAGAAACAAGCAGGCCATTCTGAAGATAGCTAAAGGGGGGTTCCTTAAAAATTGATACTTTTGGTAGTAAAGTTAAGTCCCAGCTTCAAAGCTGTTGGGAATCTTCCTTCCCAGGAATGTTGACTGGGTTAGAATTGCTAAAAGATTTCCTATTCTTCAGTCCAGCCCCCAGATATTTTCTCAAAACCTGACAATAGTCTATGTACACCACGGTTTATGCAGGAAACAATGCCCCCCTACCCCTTTATTGCTAGCATCTCTTTCTAAGAAATGCCCAAGTTTGGCTTCAGCTGTGTTTGTATTAACTCACTGGATTCAGGTGATGCCTGAAGTGTAGATCTTCATTTCACAGAAAGCAAGTAAAGGCACGAAGAGTTTAAGCAACTTTCTCCATGTCAGCCAGCATTAAATGGTAAATCTACAAGCCGGGCAGTGGTGGCCCATGCCTTTAATCCCAGCACTTGGGAGGCAGGGGCGGACGGATCTCTGTGTTCGAGGCCAGCCTGCTCTACAAGTTCCAGGACAGCTAGGGCTATACAGAGAAATGCTGTCTCAAAAAAAAAAAAAAAAAAAAAAAAAGAAAGAAAGAAAGAAAGAAAGAAAGAAAGAAAAGAAAAAAAATGGTAAATCTACAATTGCAGTCTGGGTCAGAATCTGCTGTGGTGGGGACACCAGCCAGAACAGCTGTCAGATAGGATTTAAGTCTTTTGTGTAGGGTGGAGAGTTTAGGGAGATAATGTTTGGGAAGTACTTCAGGTGAGGGCACAGTACACGTGGTGTCTCGGGACTTGCTGTGTAGCTCAGACTGGCCTTTTAACTCTTCATCTTCCTGCCTTAGGATCCAGAGTGCTGAGATTATCACTACTGGTGCCCAGATATTATTTGTTGTTTTTTTTTTTTGAGACAGGGACTCATGTATTTCAGCCTGACTTCAAACTCTCTGTGTAGCTAAGGGTGGTCTTGAACTTCTGATCCTCCTGTCTCCATATCCTGATTTCTGGGATTATAGTTGTGCACTACCATGCCTGGTTTATGCTGTGCTGGGGTTCAAACCCAGGGTGTTGTGCATGCTAGGCAAGCGGTCTACCAGCTAAACTACATCGCTGGGTCATGTTTTTGTTTCTGAAGTGAACGGGAAACACCAGATAAAGAAGGTAGGAGAGGGACCGTTGAGGCAGCACTGGACATGCTGTTCCTCCACTCTCAAGCTGCCCCCCCCCCTTTTCCTGATTTTTCTAGTTCTGCCTTTGCTGCCCCTCTATTCCTGGGTTCCTAAGTCTAAGCAAAACTCCTAGAAAGGTGCTCAGAAACTTAATCTGTCTCCAGCCGAATATTAATAATTCACTTGTCCCGCTCTGGCCCATGCCCAAGTCTTGCAGTAACTTAGAAATACTGCTGGCAAGTGAGTTAGGGTTTTGTTTGCTTATTTTGATTTTTGGTTTTCTTGATGATGTTGTGGTATGTGTGTATAAGTGTGCCCTCCAACGTTTTGGTCAGGGAAGGCAGGGGACTTCTTCTCTAGGAAGTTTAGCAACTTTGTAATTCAGCTTGAAACAATTTGGGCTTAATAATATATAATTGGCATGGGGTTCTTTCTTGTGGGTTCTTCTTGGGGGGGGTAAGGTTTAGTCTTATGAGATATCTAGGATATTAGGATTGCTGTATAATAATAAAAAGTTTACTTATCTAAGTCTAAGTTACTATGCTACTGTAGCCGACCTGCCTGCCTTCTGGGTTCCTCTGAGGCCAGAAACTGCAGTCTCTGGACAGGCAGCAAAGGATTAAGTAAATAGCCTTTGTTCTATCTCAGCAGGATCTGCTCTGCTTTAGCTTTCAGCCTGATTTTGGAAGTCGAAGGAAGAAAAAAGGGACACTTAGAGAAATGGTTATAGCATTTATTGCTAAGTTGTAAAAAGTTTCCTATGAAAGCTATCTAAGGGGAAAGGCAGAAAGATCCTGAGCAGGAAAGGGGAAAAAAGTGGGGAAAGGAAAAAAATTCTCTCTCTCCTTCTCATCTCTCTCCTTCTCATCTCCTTCTCATCTCCTTCTCATCTCCTTCTCATCTCCTTCTCATCTCTCTCCTTCTCATCTCTCTCCTTCTCATCTCCTTCTCATCTCTCTCCTTCTCATCTCCTTCTCATCTCTCTCCTTCTCATCTCCTTCTCATCTCCTTCTCATCTCCTCTCTCCTTCTCATCTCCTTCTCATCTCTCTCCTCATCTCCTTCTCATCTCTCTCCTTCTCATCTCCTTCTCATCTCCTTCTCATCTCTCTCCTTCTCATCTCCTTCTCATCTCTCTCCTTCTCATCTCCTTCTCATCTCCTTCTCATCTCCTCTCTCCTTCTCATCTCCTTCTCATCTCTCTCCTTCTCATCTCCTTCTCATCTCTCTCCTTCTCATCTCCTTCTCATCTCTCTCCTTCTCATCTCCTTCTCCTCGGTACTTATACATCTTTCAGAATACATGGTCACATGTTACAAAGTTCATTACAAGTTCACACAAAAAATCAAATCATAACTTGAAAAAGAAGTTTACAACAGAGAATGTTTACATGCATATCCATTAGGAGTAATTATCTAGCTAAACATCCATCACCTGTCTCAGCTCCACAGGTTCACCAAAGGTTAAGACCATAACTAAGTTATAAGGGAAGTTTTTTTATAGATAAACCCAGTCAATATTTTATCTTCTGTCCTAGCATCTATAATAAATCATTAATTCCCTTTTTATGACATTTGGTTAATTGTTTTACAACCTCTTGGAATGTGCTCTGAGTAGGAGAAAGTCTGGTTACTAAGAACAAGTAACTGGTGACACTTGGGCGACTGGCAGAGTTCTCATTGCAGTTTTGACTATCAGAAAAGGACCTAATAGCAGTCCTGTTATAAAAGAGCTTAATAATCATAGATATAACTTTAAGAATTCTTATATATTCATTAAGACTTAATTCATTGCCTTTAATCCCAGCACTTGGGAGGCAGAGGCAGGTGGATTTCTGAGATCGAGGCCAGCCTGGTCTACAGAGTGAGTTCCAGGACAGCCAGGGTTATACAGAGAAACCCTGTCTCAAAAAACCAAAAAAAAAAGACTTAATTCGTCTATTTGTCTTTAGAGCATCACTACAAGACAGTACATCTTTGTGGATCTGCAGAGATCTGCTCCAAAGGGGTGTGCTATTACTGATTGTTATATATGCTTAATAATAACAGGAAAAAGCATATTAATAGCGGGAATCTTTCCTAAAATGAATCCCTTACAGCCTTGCTCAATAAGGGCAAACCTGTCACAGATTATAGAATCCAAAGCGGGCCATCTCAGGACGATCACCTGCTAGTTACTAGCTTGTACCATTATGGCTCCTGACATATAATTATGCGTATGGTATGGGTTATTTGAACATGTGCCTCCCTGGAGTGGGCAGTTAGATCAGGAGCTGAAGGCTGTGGGCAGCCTGGTGTGGGTGCTGGGTGCTGAACCTGCAACCCCAGGAAGAAGAGTGAACACTCTTGACTGCTGGCCCTTTTAGCAGCCCAGTATGGGTCCTTTAGGTCATTGGCTTGAAGTCTTTCTTCTTCTTTGTTTCTTTCTCAGAACAGGGTTTCTCTATGTGGGCCAGACTGGCCTTGAATTCACAGAGATCCACCTGCCTCTGCCCTCCAAGTGTGAGGATTGAAGGCATGCTCTACTGTTTTTTATATGTAAGATGGGGCCATATTTAGCCCATGATGTCCTCCTAAGGAACTGATAATAAGGCTATGTGTTTAAAAGGCTCTCAGTAAGTATGACAGCCTTCTGGGGTTTTCATTCTTTCAAGAAAACAACCCTAAAGCTGTTCGTGGTGGCACAAGCCTGTCATCACAGCACAGTGAAGGTGGAAATAGGAGGATCTGGAGTTCGAGGCTAGCCTGGGCTTCATGATTTCTAGAGAGAGGGAGGAAGGAAGGTTGCCATCTGAAAAATGGGGGTTCACTTAAAAAAGAACTTCATATATTTATTGTATAGCATGTAATATGGGATGTCTGTGGAAGTATGCAAGAGCCAATTTTCTCCTTCCACCCTGTGGATGCAGGTTGGTTAGGCTTGGCAGCAAGCACCTGTACCCACCAGTCACCTTACTGGCTGGGACTCAGTTCCTAAGTGGCCAGTGCCTCTGTTAGGTGCCAGGGCCTGGACTGCAGGCAGACTGGTCTTTGCTTGAGGGGAGTGGGGGAACACGACTCCCTGTTTTCAAGATGCCAGAGTGATGTTCTCTGTCACAAGCAACCTTGTATCCAGTTTTCAGGTTCCCTTCATGCCCAGGTGCCCAGGTTGCCTTGCCTGTGCCACATTGTTGTGCCACAGGGATGTGTCTCCTGTCTCTCCACCCCACCCCCTGAGAGCTTTTAACATTGTCTCTTCACTCTTCCTTCCTTCCTTCCTTTCTCTTTTTTTAAAGAATTTTCTTTTTTTTTAAATGATTTATTTATTATTATACATAACTACACTGTAGCTGACTGGTAGCTGACACACCAGAAGAGGGCGTCAGATCTCATTATGGATGGTTGGGAGCCACCATGTGATTGCTGGGATTTGAACTCAGGACCTTTGGAAGAGCAGTCAGTGCTCTTACCATATTACCACTGAGCCATCTCTCCAGCCCCTTATTTACTCTTTCGTAAATTACCTCAACACCTATTGGTTTGAAGTAAAGTGGAACACCTCTCACTTGTGCCTGTGTGTCACAGCTGAGCGAGCTGACACTTTTTCCCCATGCCCTCCATTTGTTTGTCTTAGGAAAAAAAAGAAACGAATCAGATTTCCAAATTATTTTGCACACACACACACACACATCCCCTTTGTGTCTTTGTTTTGTGTGTTACATGTTCTAACTGAGTAGCTTCAATGCTCCGAAACACAATGTGTGAAGTATGCCAGGCTGGCCCAGGAGTCCCGGATCTGCCTACCTAAACCCACTGAGTGTTGAGATTAAAAGGTAGGAGCCGCCATGTGTTTGTTTCACTACGTAGTGTAGGCTGGCCCCAAACTTTTGGTCACTTTGTCCCAAATGTATGGTGCTGGACTTATAAGTCTGTGCCACCGCAGGGGACTGTTGTTTTTCTTTCCTCTTCTAAGAGGAGGAGTCTCACATATAGCACAGGCAGGTGTTGAACTCAAAATGTAGTCAAGGATGGCTTTGACACCACTTCCCAAGTTCTGGAATCATAGGCTCCAAGTACTGTGCTCTTTTGGCTTTTATTTAAAAACAAAAACAAAAAATCCCTAAAACCCAAAAAACTTAAATTGGATTTCAGTCTGCTTGGCTGAGACTTGATCATATAGTGTGCGTGCGTGCGTGCGTGCGTGCGTGCGTGCGTGCGTGCGTGCGTGCGTGTGCGTGTGTGTGTGTGTGTGTGTGTGTGTGTGTCTGCAAGCTCCAGGGATCTTCCTATTTCTGTGTGCTACCATGCCCCACTTTTACATGGTGGTAGGAAGCCCAGGTCCTCATGCTTGCCTGGCTAGCACTTTTTATGCAGATTGACTGTACCTGTGTTTTGAGTGTTGTATGTATGTATGTCTATACCATGTGCATGCAGTGCCTGTGAAGGCCAAAAGGAGGCATCCAGGCCCCTGGAACAGACAGTTGTAAGCCAGCTTGTGGGTGCTGGGAATTGAACAGGGATCCTCTGCAAGAGCTGCCAGTGTTCTTAACCCCTAAGCCAGCTCTCCAGTCCTGGCCCTTCCTCAATTTTTACAACAGAGTTTCACTCTGTAGCCCTGATTGGCCAAGATCCTCTTGCCTCTGCCTCCTGAATGCTGAGGTTGCAGGCATGAGATTTCACATGCCTGCATGCTGTTGTCATATTCCATTTATGACAGCATATTCCTAGCTGTGGTGGCAAAGGTGTCTTATGCCTCATAGCACAGCTTTTCTGAGGAGTTTGGCTCTGGCACCTGCCTACATAGGGAAAAGAGCATGGTGTCTTGGTATCCTCACTGACTCCTTGATTTGACATCATAAACTCACCTGTGTATTTGTTTATTTCTGCCAGGAAGCTGCCAACGTGTTTATTTTCCCTTTATCCAATTAGTACGTCAGCCCCTTGAGGACAAGGACTTCTGTCTCCTGTTCCCTGTTTGTCCCCAATGCCTAGAACTGCACTTGTCACAGTGTAGGTTTTTTCTTTTGTTTTGTTTTTGGCAGGGTCTCACTGGGTAGCCCTGGCTGGCCTGGGTTCACTATGTAGACCAGGCTGGCCCTGAACGCAGAGATCCACCTACCTCTGTCTGGCTCAAAGTGCCAGGATTAATGGATACATCACCACAGTTAGCTACAGAACAGGTTTGTGGTTTTATTGTTTGTTTGATTTGTATTTTTCAAGACAGGGTTACTCTGTATTATATAGCCCTGGCCGTCCTGGTACTCATTTTTTAAACCAAGCTGGCCTTGAATTCACAGAGATCTGTCTGTCTCTGCTCCCAAGTGCTGGGATTATAAAGTTGAGCACCACCATGCCTGGCCTTGGTTTTTTTTGTTTTTTGTTTTCAATATATGTATGATATTTTGCCTGCATGCATGTCTGTGTATTTATTATATGTGTGCAGTGCCCTCAGAGGCCAGAAGAGGACATTAGATCCTCTGGAACTGGAGTTAAGGACAGTTGTGAACTGCCATGTGGGTGCAGAAAACTGAGCCTGACTCCTCTTCAAGAGCAGCCAGTACTTCTTAATTGCTGAGCCATCTCTCCAGCCTCTCTATTATTTGTTTCTGTACTGAGGAGGGAAGTCAGGGCCCTCTGCTCGCTAGGCAGGCACTCAAACACTGAGCAGCACCTACAGCTCCTCATTGGTGGGTTCTAGGAACACAGTGTACTGCCAAGTCACACCCTCAGACTCCTTTTAGGAGGCAGGGCTCCCTGAAAGTTGACCAGGCTGGCTTTGAACCTGTGATCCTCCTCCCTCAGCCTCCCAAAGAGCTGGAATTACAGATGTGGCCATCAGGCTTGCTTTGAAGTTGTTTCTGACCAATAATCCCCAGGGCAGAACCATCTCAACATTTGGGCATCTAGAGATCCTGGAAACAGACAGAAACCAAGCAAGGCTGCCTCCCTGTGTCCCAGCTTTCCCACCTTAGGCTGTCAAACAAGCTGCTTAACCCTCCATACTTTAGTTCTTAACATTGTAGAACAAGATTGAGAATGGTGTAGTAGCTGAACTTTAGAGAGCAAGAAAATCTGATGCCCAGGTTAAATAGCCATGGGTGGCTTAGGGGAGCCATGGATGAGCAAGGGCTTGTGGACTCCGGAGGCATCAGTGAGCCACTCAAGGGTCCAGGATAGCTAGAGGAGAGATCCCTACCCTCCCGAAACAAATGCATAGCCTGGAGGGGAGTCTCTCACCTACCCACTCATTGCCATTGAGCAGTGACAGAGAACAGGTGTGAAAAGCAGAATAGAGGTGAGGAAGAGGTCACAGATCGCCTGGGAAGGTAGTAGGGGCCAACCCGGAGGGAGGTGGTGGGATTTTCCTGAGCAGCAGGCTCTAGTGGCCAGCTACACAGATGTCTCCAATAGTAGATGTACAAAAGTCAGCTAGCGGCCAGGCCATGTACGCATTCACTCGTTCAGACAGCGTGGGTTACACACCTCCCACATGCTAGGGTGTTGCTTCTCCACCTTTCAGTGGACTTGGTAACCTGGGCTGTTTAAAGAAATGCACATTTGGATTCAACCACCTGAGGTAGGGACCTAGAGCCTTGCTTGTTCCCAGTGGCTGACACATGGGTACCATTTCAAGAAGGCAAACACAAGACAAAGAACAGACATGCATGCCAGACAAGCTAGCCATGGTAGTACACATCTGTCATTTGCAGTCCTGAGGAGACCGAGACAGGAGGTTCTCCAGTTTGAGACGAGCTTGTACTACACAGTGAGTCACAGGAAAATGTCTGCCCTTAAGCTTTCATGTCAATAAGGAGCGTCACACAGCACACTTAAGAAGCAAAGTGGTTAGTACGGTGGGTAGTGATATGTGCTAAGAGGAAAAATGAATGACACTTGAGAGTTTGTGTTTTGTTGGGTAGAAGCTATGGGCTTGGATCAAAAGCCTCCTAGAGGCAATTTCTGAGCCAGTCCAGAAGGAGGTAAAGAATGAGTCCTGGAGGTAGGTGAGGGACAGTAGTTTAGGCAGCCAACAGTGACTGTGATGGCCTGGAGATACAACCCATGCCCAGCAAGCAAGGGTAATCTGGGCAGTATTGTCTCAGAGTTGAGTCTAAGCAGAGGCTGCTGCCTAGCCCTGCCTAGCCCTGCCCTGCCTGAGCTTCCTTCCTAGTCTTTGACATGACTCAGACCAGCTGGAGCGCTTGCTGCTCTTGCAGAGGGCCCGACTTTGGTTCCCATCTCCTATGTCAGGTGACTCACAACCATCGTTGACTGTAACTCCAGGGAATTTGACACTCTTTCCTGACCTCCGGCACCCTGACCTGTGCACATACCTACAGACACACAGACTTTAACATAGAGGATCTTAGATCCATTTAAAAAAAACAAAACAAAAAAGCAAGAACACTGTAGGAAGATTGTTTAGTCCAGTGGTTCCTAACGCTGGGACCCTTTAATACAGTTCCTCATGGTGTGGTGACCCCCAGCCATAAAATTATTTCCTTGCTACTTCATAACTATAATTTTGTCACCGTTATGAATCATAATGTAAATATCTGATAGGCAGGGTCTCTGTTATGAGACTCCCAAGGGTTGTGACCCACAGGTTGAGAACTGCTGGTTTAGTTGGTAAAGTGCCTGCTCTGCAAGCATGCCGACCGGAGCTCAAATCCCCAGTACCCACCTCAGAAGCCAGGCATAACTGCACCCGGAACGTAACTGCACCCGGAACGTCAGAACCTGTTGCTCACTGGCCACCTAGTCAAGCCACTACTGGAAGTGGGGGCTAAACTCATGTGCAGTCTGTCATAGTGGTATACTCAGCTTTAATACCACCACTGGGGAGGCAGAGGCTGGCAGATCTATGAATTCAAGGCCAGCTCTAGGCCAGCCAGGGCTACATAGCTGAGACCCTGTCTCAGAAGAAAACAAAAAAAACAGAACAAAACGTGCTGAGTGATTGAGGGAGACACTTGGTGTTGGCCTCTGGCCACTACACACTCATGTGCATTCACAGCCACTTATACACTCTCATGCAAGCTCATTCATATGCCATACGTAGACCAAAAATAGAGACATCAAAATGAGACACCGGTTGAGGAGCATGCTTAGGCTCTCAGTGCTCAGAGGCAGAATTAAGAGTTTGAGGCCAGGCTGGAGTACACACTGAGACCCTAGAGAGAGTTGTAGAAATTAATTTTTTTTTAAGATTTGTTTATTATATGTATATGAGTACACTGTCCATGTCTTCAGACACCAGAAAGGCACATCGGATCTCACTATAGATGGTTGTGAGCTACCATGTGGTTGCTAGGAATTGAGCTCAGGACCTCAGGAAGAGCAGCCAGTGCTCTTAACCACTGAGCCATCTCTCCAGCCCTAGATGAGTTAACTTGAAGTGCTTTGCTGCTAACTGCTATTGTGATTAACATGTTTACGCTGCCCGTGAGTGGATGTCTTTCCCCCTTCCTGTGAACCCAATGTCATATGTGCATGCATTGTAGCCCACAGTGCATGTATCTCAGGGTGTGGGAATGTGCGTTCTCTAACTTTGGGGGGCACTTGATGAGGGTGTGGAGGGTGTGGCCCTGCTCTATCAGCTTTGCCCTTTCAGGGAATCTGGGATCACTGAGTTAATGGTCCTCATTAAAAATGAGGATTATAGGTTTGGAGAAATGGCTTCACAATGAAGAGCATTGCTCTTAAAGAGGACCTGAGCTGGTTTCCCAGCACCACATCAGGTGGTTCACAGGTGCCTGCAACTCCAACGCCCTTATCTGGATCATGGGCACCTAGACTCATATGTACTTACCCACACTCAGTCACACAGAGACACATATGCAAACTTTAAAAATAATAAAACCAAATCTTTAAAACTGTAGATTTGTGGAATTCTTGGCTCCTGTGGAAGAGCCATACACACCTTTACCTGGTAAACCATCTCTCCAGCAACCAGCACTGTACTGAAAGCCACTTTTGAGTTTCTCTTGAATTAACCTGGCAACAACAACAAAGCATTAATGTATATGTTTTACTTTTAGGATAAATTAAAAGTCATTATTGAGTGACTTCCTGTTGTTCCCCCAGAGAGAGTGTAAGACAGAAAAGACTGGCCAGGTCCTCAATGCCGGCAAGGTGACGGCTGTGACTGTGGGGACTGATACAGGCTTAGAATTTGTTCTTTAGTTTTGAATTTGGCTTTTCAAATGAGATCTGATGTAGTCTAGGCTGGCCTTGAACTCCTGATCCTTCTACCTCAGTTTCCTAATTCCCACCTTCTTTAATATTCAATATATTAAATATATTTTGCCCACACTTATGTCTGTGCATCCCATGCATGCAGTGCCCACAGTGGTCAAAAAGAGGGTGCCAGTCCTCTGGAACTGGATTCACAGTCATTTGTGATCTACCATATAAGTACTGGAACTGAACCTGGTTCCTCTGCAAGAGCAGTCAGTGCTCTTAACCTATAAGCCATCCCTCTAGCCCCTTGTTTGCCTATTTGTGGATTTTAGGGGGTTCGTTGTTGTTTTGCTTATTCCATTTTTATATGATTTTAATTTTTATATTATAACAGTCTCACACTATTATAACCCAGATTGGCTTAAAACTTCCTGCTTCAGCCTCCCAGACTACTGGAAGTACAGGCGCGACTTGTCATTCCTGGTTGCCTATTCGTTTTAAAGGTGAGGTTACTAAAGCTCCAGGTGTCCCACCGAAAAACTTCTCTACCCTCACCACAACTGGTACACAGAGCCAGGGTCTCGGACCTCTCTCCCACACTCTTTCTGCCCCAGTCCTCAGTTTCCTGGCGCAGTGGCCCTTTAAATCTTTAGCGTCCATCAGGGCTCTGGTTTCAAGGGAACATCGAGTAATGCTCCTATTTTTGGGTGCCTCTGCCTCTGTCCGGACCGGGTTACCGGGTTTCCGGTTCGGCAGTGTTGAGCGTCGTGAATTTGTTCCTACTCCCTTACATCTAACTGTTTCCATCCCGCCCACCTCCTCACCTCCCGCCTACTCGTCCAGTCTTGCTCGCTTTGCCAGGGCCTTCCTTATTTGGGCACGGCTCTGAATCCCGGCCGCTCATTGGCCTGGGCCGTCACGCGCGCGTCTGTCAACAAAGGGGCGGGTCTGAGTGCGCAGCGTGCCAGCCTGCCGAGGGGGCGGGCCTACAAGGCCAGAGTGCGCATGCCTGTGGGCCGCCATTCTCCCTACTGCCTGGAGGAGGCGCTGCGGGTGAGGGTGCCTGGGGGGCGTGTCCGGGTTTTTGGCGGGGGTCACCAGAGGTGCTGCAAAGGAGGCGGGTCCAGGGTTTGCGGGATACGTTTGCTTCTAAGGGATATTTGAGCTCTTGGGGAAATTGTGGAGGTGGAGGGGATACTCTAGGGCTCCCCGGGGCTTAAGAAGCGTCTTAGATTCAGGTTATTTTGTAATGTAGAAGGCTTAGTTGCATTTTAGAAGTGTCCTTTGAGGCTGGGTGTGTGTGGTGGGCACAAGATGAGAGTATTTCAGGGCCAGAATCCTGGGTTTGAATACTTCCTACCTTTGTTACCAAGGGCAGGAGGACACTTTGCTTTCTGTGGCCCATCTGCAAACAGCTGAGGGATTCGGGACACATCTCTGCTATTGTACCTCTCAAGGTTCCACTAGGGGCTGTTGACATATATTTGGTTCAGGATTCGTTTTAAACAGGGTTTTATTATGTCTGGGTTCTTTCAAGGTTCCTGAGCTGCTGGGGAATGAAAGGGTAGAGTCAGGACCAGTGTCTGGAATGATCTGAGGATGTTAGGAGACCCACTGAGTCACTTGTGAGATTCTGGTATTGCTGTGTATCTTCAGATATAAGGAAAGTTATTGATGGTTGGAATTCTCTGTGCTGGACAACATACTGTTTAATGTTTGTTTGTTTGTTTGTATTGTTTTGTTTTGTTTTGAGACAGGGTTTCTCTGTGTAGCCTTGGCTGCCCTGGAACTCACTCTGTAGACCAGGTTGGCCTTGAACTCAGAAATCCGCCTGCCTCTGCCTCCCAAGTGCTGGGATTAAAGGTATGCGCCACCACCGCCCGGCTTTTTTTTTTTTTTTTAAGGTTTTAATGTATATGGTTGTTTTGCTTGCGTCACATACGTACCTGGTGCCGTTGGAGACTAGATCCTCTGGAACTGGAGTTACAGAGAGCCTCTCTGTGGGTGCTGGGAACTAGACTTGGGTCCTCCGTAAGAGCAGCAAGTGCTTTTAATTGCTGAGCCATCTCTTCAGCCCTCTATTCTTACTTTATTTATTTATGAGACAAGATCTCTTGGTAGCACTAGGTTGGCCTAGGACTAGATATATAGAACAGGCTGCCTTAAACTCAGAGATCCACTAGATTCTACCTCCCAAGGGCTGGAATTAAAGGCATGGACCACTTTGGTTTTTTGCCTCCTGTCTCACGTCACAGCCTGTACCACTAGGCTTGGTAGGGTATTGGGGAGGAGATTGGGTCTTTAAAGGAGAATCTGAAAAAGTCTGGATGTTTGATGGGACATTAAGATACTGGAAATGAGGGTAGGAGGGTCGGGCGAGGAAGGAGTCTTAGGATTGGGGTTCTGCCAGTGGTGATGGTGTTTGCAGGCTGACTTTTGAATGGCACCTGCAGGGCCATGAAGTGCTAGCCTATCAGAATTGTCCAGCGGGCAGTCTATCCTACAGCGTCAGCTAACTTTTCCTGTTTTGGGTTAGGTAATGAATTATTTTCAACCATAGTTATCAATGCAGCTCTGTTCTTTTTGTGTGAATGCAGCCATAATTTGTTTCCATAAAACTTAATTTACAAAAGACAGGCAGTGGACTGGGACTAATTCTTGGCATATAGTTTTACTTTTAGCTCTGATCCATTGGCATGATCAGGGCTTAAAAGTATGAAGGTTTATTCTCTTCATTTTTGTTTTCATTTGTTTGTTGGTTGGTTGGTTTATTTTTAGACAAGGTCTGACAGTGTAGCCCAGGTTGATCTGGAACTCTGCATCTTTTTGCCTTAGCCTCTCCAGTTCTGAGATTACAGGCATACATTACCATGTCCTGTTGGAGGGTTATTTTCATGTTGAGATGTCTGGAAGAGATGGGCCAAAGATGGAGACTAGGTGTCTGCTACTCATTGGTAAGTAGAAAGTAGAACAGAAAATGTTACTATCAGGCTCATTAACAACAGGCAGTGGTGGCGCATGCCTTTAATCCCAGCACTTGGGAGGCAGAGGCAGGCAGATTTCTGAGTTCAAGGACAGCCACGGCTACACAGAGAAACCCTGTTTTGGGGGTCTGGGTGGGGGAGACCCTCAGAACAGACTTATTAACAAAACTGCTTCCAGATTAGTTGATGCACGCAAAGTCATGGTAAAACAAAAAAGAATCATTATTAAGGTTGCCCTCAATAGATGTTCTGGCTCCCACGTACCCTGGAGACTGAGGCAAGTTGATTGCTAGGAGCCTGATGAGAGCCTGTCTTACCTAGTGAGTTTCAAGGCAGCTTCGGGCTAAAGAGTGAGATCCTGTCTCCAAAAATAAAAAAATCTCAAAAAAAGCTGAGTATAGTATCTCACACTTGTAATCCCAGAATGAGGCCAGAGGATTGGATTGCTGTGAGTTCAAGACTAGCCTGAGCTACCATGAGGCCCTGTCTTCAAAAGGAGAGAAAGACCCATTGCCATCATATTTAAAGAACCCCATGGCCAGGCTGGAGAGATGGTTCAGTGGTTAAGAGTACTGACATGGTGGCTCACAACCATCTCTAATGAGATATGATGCCTTCTTCTGGTGTGTCTGAATATAGCTACAATGTGTGTGTGTGTGTGTGTGTGTGTGTGTGTGTGTGTGTGTGCATATATACCCCATGGAGAATTCCTTCTCTATCATCACTGTGCTCTAGCTCCCTGATTATGCAGAGAAGGCTGGACCTAGCTGCTGTAAGGAGGAGGAGCTTGGCCAGCCTGGTACTTTCCCATAAAGGTCAGGCCAGGCAATGTATTACACTCCTTTAATCCTTTAATCCTGGTACTTGGGAGACAGAAGCAGGTGGGTTTCTGAGTTGAAGGCCAGCTAGGTCTATGCAGTGAGTTTTAGTTCAGCCAAGTATATATACAGAGAGGCCCTGTCTCAAAAAACCAAAACAAACAAACAAACAAAAACAACTTAAAGAAGAGCAGGAAATTTGGTGGCATGCCTCTGCTTACCTGATGTGGGGCTGGAAGAATTTTGTTCTCTTGGCTATGCTAGGGACACAATGCAGCCTATTAGGTAGGCTACCACTGAGCCACAGCCCAAGCCCCTCACTAGGTAAAGTCAGGCGAGTGCTGTTGCTGTACCACAAAACCACACTCCCAGCCTTTACTGGGGGATTCCAGGCAGTGGCTCTCACCAGTGAGCCACACTCCTAGCCAAAGGGAGAGTTAAAAAGTGTGGTGTGTGTGTGTCCTCGTGTGAGCATGTGCATGTGTTAGGAATGGGCCTCATGTAGCCCAGGATGACCTTCTGATCTTCCCACATGCAGGGGTTAGGGTTGTACCCCTCCACTCTCTGGGGCACACAGTTCTCAGTGCCTCAATTTGGCCTGTCCCCTGTGCAGAAGTTGAGTGTGGGCGGTCTTGGGAAGAAAGGCCATGAGCTTACTGTTGCAGCCTTCTGTGTCTGCAGGTGGCCTGGAGAACTCCCCACTTCCATCCTGGCCCTGAGACTGAGTGACCACCCACTGCTACTTGTCATCACTGCCCAGCATGGACAGAGGCAGCCTCCTGCCCTTCCAACTCTGGTGCCCCCGGCCCTTCAGCAAATATTCCCAGAACCAGCCGCGCCCACCTTCCGCAGCCCTCAAGCCACCAGTCTGCCCTGACACAAGCAGCGGGACTGAGCCCGACCACAGGCCTGCGCACTTGGAGAATGCACCACCTGCCTTGGCTGCAGAGGCCCCCACCTCCCAGCATGCTCCACTCCTCTCTACAGCAGCTTCAGGCGATGAGGGTCGAGTCTTGCTGGACACGTGGTACGTTATCAAGCCTGGAAATACAAAGGAGAAGGTGGCCTTCTTTGTGGCCCACCAGTGTGGTGGAGGTAGCCGGGCTAGCTCTATGAAGATCAAAGGGCACTGGGGCAGTGACAGCTCCAAAGCTAAGAGGAGGAGGCGCTGCCTTGAGCCCACCAAGGCTCCTCCAGACCAAGGGGGCAGAGAAGGAAGCCCTGCCACCGAGGTGGCCCCCACTTCATCCGGGGATGATGTAGACCTGCTCTCTGTAGCAGAAATGGTGGCCCTGGTTGAACAGAGAGCTGCCCTGGCCCTGCAGAGTTACCCACGCCCCAGTGCCCCAGCTCCTGTGGTCTTTGTGTCAGCTGAGCAGGGGGGACCAGCCAAGGGGCTAGGGTCGGAAAGGCGTTCTGGTGGTGGTGACTGCAGCAGAGTTGCTGAGGCAGTGGCCCACTTTGAGGCCCAACGGGACAGCCCTCCAACCAAGGGTCTCCGCAAGGAGGAGCGGCCAGGCCCTGGGCCCGGCGAGGTTCGTATAGCTTTCCGCATTTCCAATGTCCGAGAGCCCCATTCGCCAGATGGCAACTTACCCAATGGGGGTGGAGGTCGGCCTGGTTGTGCCTACCCTGGTAGTCCCGGGCCTGGGACTCGAGCCAAAGACAAAATCACCTGCGACTTGTACCAGCTTATCAGCCCCTCCAGGGACGCCCTTCCCAGCAACGTGGAGTTCCTACTGGCCAGGGCCGATGAAGCCAGTGAGGGTGAGACACCAGCCCCCACCAGGCCTGAGGACACCCCACCAGCACCGCCTCCACCCCCTGCCCGGGACTGTAGTGCATCAGGATTCCATGTCGATGTGGTGGTAACAGGTGTAGTGGATGCATGCATCTTCTTTGGCAAAGATGGCACCAAGAACGTGAAGGAAGAGACTGTGTGCCTGACTGTGAGCCCCGAGGAGCCACCCCCACCTGGCCAGCTCTTCTTCCTGCAGTCCCGCGGTCCAGAAGGGCCTCCTGAACCACCCCCAGCTGATGCACCAAGCACAGTGCCAGGCCCCGATGACTCTGAGGGCACAACGGACACCTCCCTGTGCCGGCTGTACCGGCATGTGTCACACGACTTCCTGGAGATTCGCTTCAAAATCCAGCGTCTTCTGGAGCCACGGCAGTACATGCTGCAGCTGCCTGAGCATGTGCTTGTCAAGATCTTCAGCTTCCTGCCCACACGGGCCCTGGCAGCCCTCAAGTGCACCTGCCACCACTTCAAGGGTATCATCGAGGCTTTTGGTGTACGGGCCACGGACTCTCGCTGGAGCCGGGACCCACTCTACCGAGATGACCCTTGTAAGCAGTGCCGCAAGAGATACGAGAAAGGTGATGTGTCACTCTGCCGCTGGCACCCCAAACCCTACCACCATGACCTGCCTTATGGACGTTCCTACTGGATGTGCTGCCGCAGAGCAGATCGAGAGACACCAGGCTGTCGCCTAGGCTTGCACGACAACAACTGGGTACTGCCCTGCAATGGAGTAGGTGGAGGCCGTGCTGGCCGGGAAGAGGGGAGGTGAAGGCTGGCGATGAGGGAACACCTGCGATACCTAGCCCCTCCCCACTTTGCTGGGAGCTGGGGACCAGGACGGAGTCACCAGCCAACACCTACCAGTCCATGCAGCATTGATCTCCCACCAGAACTGGGGCCAGGTTTGGGGGTCAACAGGGTAAATACCTTGCTTTGACCTCTGCTGGTTTTCTGTTCTTCAGAGCCAGGGCCACTCCACTGACTGAACTGTCCCCACAGCCTCTCATTTTTATATACATGAGATATGCTGGGGGTAGATTAAAACATAAACTTCTTCCCAGGCAGTGGTGACCCATGACTTTAAACCCAGCACTTGGAAGGTGGAGGCAGGCAGATCTCTTGAGTTCATATCATTTTTTGCCATTTTTTTTTTTTAAATCAGCATCTCAATTTCACCTCCATCCATCCCTGACCGCATCCTCAAGTCTCTCCACCCCAGGGACCCACCAGCAGGGGGCAGATGGCAGCTAATTTTGGTACCACCTGAGGCTTTCCTCAAGCTGGCCCTCTCCATTCTGTGCCTCCCCCAGTTGTCTTTGGAGCTGTGTTTACCAAGGCGCTGCATACTCTGAGGGTGGCTCATCCAGGCCCTTAGCTCAAGTTGGCACTTTTTTGAGGCAGCCCACCATTTCTAGATGTTTTCCTCATTAAATAAAAAAAATAAAATAAATGCTTTCTTCTGAACCTCAAACTAGCAGAGTCTCCCTTTCCCCCATAGAGGGGGGTTGAAGCCCCTCAGCATAAGAGAAGCCCCCTTAAGCTCTTGTCACTGACTATTCCTCAGTAAAGCTGTGAAGCCCCTTGCCCCACTCCTGGACAGCAAGCAGGCCAGAAGGAAGGGCTAGTGGGTCCGAACTTATCTGTGATTTTTCTTCCACTTGGGGTTCTCTCTGAGGCATTCGGGTCTCTGTACCCACCCCACCCCCAGCCACAAGTTTCTTTAGAATCTCTTGGTTAACCTGGGACCTTAATTTTGAGGCAATTTGGTCCAAAATATTTTTGTTTGGGGTTTTTCCTCGTTTGGGGGTTTCGTTTTGTTTTTCCCTTCATTGTGGTTCTGGAAGCTTCTAGTGTGTGGCATCTGACCAGTTTTGAATTGGTCCTTTCTATAAAGTCAATATTTATAAAGCTGTGCCCAGACTGGTCTGTGTGAAGAAGAGACCCATAGGTCTGCTTGGCAGGGTGGAATGGAAGAGGAGAAGGCGTTCATCCCTAGCTAAGTCCCTGAGCTTGAAAAAGACTTAGGCTCGCATCGCTGTGGTCTATGACTGCAGGAATTCCTGCTGTCCCCACGGTACAGAAAGGGGAGTCCTTTCCTGGAAGAGGTGCTGCACACACTGTGAATACCTCTCATCCATCAGAACTCAGATGTGCGCTGCCATGCTCAGCTTTTGTGGGGGATGAGGTGTGGATTTTGGATTTCAGATCTTCATGCTTGCATGCAGCCACTCCACTGACTGAACTGTCCCCACAGCCTCTCATTTCTATATACATGAGATATGCTGGGGGTAAATTAAAACAAACTTCTTGCCAGGCAGTGGTGGCCCATGACTTTGATCCCAGCACTTGGAAGGCAGAGGCAGGTGGATCTCTGAGTTCATACTTTGTGCATGTATGTGTGATGTATGAGTAGTACAAGTGCACATGTGGGACCACATGTGTGTAGGTCTCTTTCTACAGTAGGTTTCAGGAATCAAACTGAAATCAGGCTTAGGCAACAAGCATTCCTATCTATTGAAACCTTTCCACAGACCCAAAAAATTCGTTTCCTATCACCATACACAAATAATCAGATGGTGAATTTGTGTGTGTGGCACTGAGAATGGAACCCAGGGCCACACATGCTAGGCAACCGTTGTACCACAGCCCCCAGCCCCTCATTGGGGGATTCGAGACACTGAGCTACATTTTCAGCCCACTTTGAGATAGGGCCTCACTAAATTGCCAAGCAGGTTTGGAATTCATTCTATCCATCCCAGGGAGGCCTTGAGCTAATGAGCAAAGATGAACAGACCTGTGTCATCATTCCTGGCTCTTCTGTCCTGAGTTATGGCTCAGGTTCCCATGAACTCTGCTGAAGTTGACTAGGAAACCAGTGGACACCATCATTAGCACTTCATCTTACTTAGATGGATGGTTTTGTACACACTAAGCAAGTCCTAGGTGACTGAGCTGGTTCATCCTGGTTCCCACCACATGTGGTTCTCCTAGACAGGGTTGTTGTTTTTTTTTTTTTTTTCTGAGACAGGGTTTCTCTGTATAGCCCTGGCTGTCCTGGAACTCATTCTGTAGACCAGGCTGGCCTCGAATTCAGAAATCTGCCTGTCTCTGCCTCCCAAGTGCTGGGATTAAAGGCATGCGTCACCACCGCCCAGCTCTAGGGTATGTTTTCTAAGCAACTGTGCATTCACCAAATTGGCCTTAAGAATAAGGTGGTCGGGCTGGTGAGATGGCTCAGCGGGTAAAAGCACTGACTGTTCTTCTGAAGGTCCTGAGTTCAAATACCAGCAACCACATAGTGGCTCACAACCATCCATAATGAGATCTGACACCCTCTTCTGGTGTGTCTGAAGACAGCAACAGTGTACTTACATATAATAAATAAATTGGAGGTGGTCTTTGGGCAGTGGTGGCACACGCCTTTAATCCCAGCATTTGAGAGGCAGAGGCAGGCAGATTTCTGAGTTTGAGGCCAGCCTGGTCTACAGAGTGAGTTCCAGGATAGCCAGGGCTATACAGAGAAACCCTGTCTTGAAAAAAAAAAAAAAAAACCAACCAAAGAATAAGGTGGTCTAATTGATAAAGCAATTCCCACAAGTTTTGGTTTTTTGGGGTTTTTTGTTTTTGTTTTTGTTTTTTTGAGACAGGATTCATTGTGTAGCCCTGCTGTCCTGAATCTACTTGCTTCTGTCTCCCAGGTGCTGAGATTAAAGGTGCCTTCATGACCCACTATGATGATGATGTCTTCCTTTTGGTAATGCAATAGGTTTGAGGTGGATCTTGGAAACCTGTTTTATTTCATTTTATTATTTTATTTTTGGTTGGTTGGAAGGGATATTTTTGGTTTTTGATGTTTTGGTTTTGTTTTGGCTTTTTGAGACAGGGTTTCTGTGTGGCCCTGGCTGTCCTGGAACTCACTCTGTAGACCAGGCTGGTCTCGAACTCAGAGATCCACCTGCCTCTACCTCCTGAGTGCTGGGATTAAAGGTGTGCACCACCACTGCCCAGCCAGGGAGCCTGTTTTTTGTTTTTGTTTTTTAATGAGTTTGAGAAACAGCATCTGGCAGGGTGTAACCCTGTTACCCCAGCACTCAGGACTGAATGGGAGGATTCTGAGTTTGTGGCTAGCCTGGACACCACAGCTCCAGAGAAGTCGGGACTATATATACCTCATTTGGAGAGATGGCTCATTGGTTAAGAGCAATGGCTACTCCTCCAGAGGATCCAGGTTCAATTCCCAGTGCCTATATATGGCAGTACACACCTGGCTTTAACTCTAGTTGTACTGGATCCGACACTCTCACAAAACACAACTGCACATGAAATAAAAATAAAATTATAAGCCGGGCATGGTGGCACACGCCTTTAATCCCAGAACTTGGGAGGCAGAGGCAGGCGGATTTCTGAGTTTGAGGCCAGTCTGGTCTACAGAGTGAGTTCCAGGACAACCAGGGCTACACAGAGAAACCCTGTTTCAAAAAAACCAAAGAAAGAAAGAAAGAGAGAAAGAGAGAAAGAGAGAAAGCAAGCAATAGGGCTGGGTGTGGTGGCTTTTCCTTTCAGTTCCAGTGAAGGTGGAGTCACAGCTCTTGTGTTCAAGATCTGCATAGAAAGCTCCAGGCCAGCCAAGCAGAGGAGGCATACTCCTTTATTCTCAGCACTCTAAAGGCAGAGGAAGGTGAATCTCTTAAGTTCAAGACTAGCCTGGTCTACAGATCGAGTCTCAGGACAGGCAGGGCTACACAGAGAAACCAAGTCTCAAGAAAAAAGAAACTCTTTTCACTAGAGTTGCACACACCGCAAGAGGAAAGGGTAGTTTTGGGTTGACTCCATCCAGGTGGATCTCAAGTCTATCCAATCCATTCCCACTCTCAAACCTACCAAAGCCAGTATTTCCCGAAGTATCCTCAGAGGCAGCTTCACTTGAAATGCTCTCCTGCAAAGAGGTCCCACTGGAAGGTACTTTGAGAATCATTTCATTCTCTTATTCTGGAAAATCTCAGCTTCTGCAGTGAGGAAGCTCATTTATTGTCACTTCTCACGGGAGCTGTGGCCTTCAGTTCCCCTTAACCCTCAAGGTTGGCACCCCTGAGCCAAGCAGACTTAGAACACCGAGCTAGGTCCGTACAGTAGCAAATGAACTGACATAAAACATGAGCCACAGAGGATTCATTTGGTGAGGAGTGCTGGTCCAAATACCAACCTATGAAACATCATTTGGTCCCTGGAAACTTCCAGTTATTTACTTGAGGACAGTTATTTCTTTTGGTTCTCTCATGCCCTCAGTGTTCCTTTGCATATCCTTGAAACACGATGGCTTGGCATGGTTGTAGCATCCATCTGAGGTGAGCCTGGCCACCCTGCATGGCTCAAGGTGCTCCTGTGCAGTCCCCAGCTAGGTGTAAGATCCCTTCAAGGTATCGGGCTGCAGGCTAGAGTCCCAGGTACTCTGCCAGAAACACAGCGAGGATGCGGCTCAGGTTATGCACAGTGGGCGGATGGAGGTTGGCCTCGGTGTCAGCGGGTGTGTGCCACACAGCAGGGAACGGTGTTGCGATGAGGTGGAGCACTGGGACCCCTGAGGGCACAGGAGATTTTACCCACAGACAGACAAGATACTAGTACTTTCTGACCTCCCAACCCAAGACCTTGGGCAGGTTAAGCAGACATGCCACCTCTGAGTGACATCCCCGAGCCCTGAAGAAGGAGGCAGCAGGCTACCACCGAGCCTGTTGACCAGAGCTCAGCCTGGCCCATTATGGAAGGAAGAAGACAACAGGTTCCCACGAGCTGACCTCTGACCTCCACCAGCACACCCATGCACATGCACAATAAATAAAAGTAGTTTAAAATTTTTTAATTGCTGGGTGGTGGTGGTGCATGCTTTCCTTTAATCCCAGTACTTGGCAGGCAGAATGTGGGTCATCGTGAGTTTAAAGAGGCTAGCCTGGTCTACGTAAGTGAGTTTCATAACAGCCCATACTACATAATGAAACCCAGTCTTGGAAGAAAAAATAAATAAAACAACAAATAAGAACTACTGTTTACATAACAAATCCAAGAACCTCAAAACTGAAGGACTTGTAGAGGCAGAGAAAGAGGCCCTTGCTCCTCACTAGATATATACAAGACTGTGAATGGCCATGACCATCTCACCTACTTGGCCCCACCTCCCCAAAGTTGGGATCACAGATCTGCATCTCTAAACCCAGTCTACTCACTTCTGGGGATGCAGCCCAGGCTTCATACACAAGAAGCAAGAACTTTACCAAAGGAGCCACATCTCCAGCCCCTAGGTTCATCTAAGGGTAGTGCTAAGATCATTTAGGCAGGGGCTCCACCACTGAACTAAACTCTCAAATTTTATAGGCTCAAATAATTCTCCTACTAAAAACTGTAGTCCTGTCCTCTATTGCTGTCTTTTACTCTGATTTTATAGCTACAGAAATTGAAGCAGAGAAACAAGCAAGTTCTAGCCCTAGTAAACAATAGTCAAGATTTGAGCCAAAGTCACCAGACTAGAGCTGTGTTATCTGTGTATTCCACTGGGATCCTGCTCTTTGAATGCTTCCTTCCCTGTGTGTCCACAGAGGCAGCTGGCCTGGGGACCATTAAAGTGGCTCTGACACCCCATTCCTCTCCCACCTGTAGAGGCACTCACTGAAGGAAGCAGAGAGAAAAAGGAATAGTGCTTGCTTGGCATTCAAGAGGTGGCACTGTGCACTTTCTGTATACTGGGCTCAGCTCCGAGTCAAATCTTGACCCATATTTGCATATTTGATGCCCTCCATACTCCCTATTTTACAGATGACAAGATCAGGCTGAGCCACTTGTCAGCAGTCCCTAGCTCTGGGAAGGAGGCTTCCTTGTACCCCTGGCCCCAGCGAGTACCTCTGCGAAGGAAGGGGATGTGGTCATCTTCCACGGGGCCAGGGGGCTCCCCGGGTTGGAAGTACATCACTTCCTGTGGGTGAGACTGGAGTAGGTTCAGACGGTGAAGGCGCTTCTCTGGCGAGGAGAGGGATTAGAGAGCAAGGTTAGTCAGCAGTCAGATATGCCACCCCAAAACCAGTGCATGTGTATGTGCTCCATGTGCATACAGTGCCTGCAGGGTCAAAGGAGAGGACGCCAGGTCCCCTAGAACTGGAGTTACACATGGGTGCTGGGACTCGAACCCAGGTCCTTTGAAAGGACAGCCAATGCTCTTTACTACTGAGACAGCGCTCCAGCACCATGTGTTTCTTTTCATTGCAAGTTGCCTATACCTGGTCCCATTTACTCCTTCTCTGTGTAGGAGGTGGATGTCTCTAGTTCTTTTTCCCATTTGTCCTTGTGTGGTTGGGGGAGTAGAGTCAGTTTTCTCCTTCCGACTTTACAAGGGTTCTGGAGAATTGATGGGCTGCCAGATTTTTGAGGCAAGCACCTTTACCCACTGAGCCATGTCACTCACCCCAATGTCCCCATTCTATTCTATTTATTTATTTAGACATTTTTAGAGATAGGATCTTCAGGTAGCTGCAGGCTAGCCTCAGGCTGAGGATGACCATGAACCCCCCCTTAATCCTCCTGCCCTACAACTACCCCCCAAGTGCCTTGTTACAGGCATGCACCACCAATATCAGCTATTATTTGAGATAAGACCATACTTCATGGCACAGACTTGCTCAGAATACACAGTCCTCTTGCCTCAGTCTCCCAAGTTCTGGGATATAGGTGAATACCACCAGGCAGCTTATCCTAGGCTGAAACGCACTATGTAGCCTAGGATAGCCTTGAACTTGTAATCCCTGTGCCTCAGCCTCCTGAGTGTTGGTATTAAGGCATGCACACCATGATGGCCAGTTCAAGTGATGCCCCCTTAGCATTGTCACCATGTTTATTTTCCATAAAAGAAATAGAGGCTTGAGAGACCAGTGTCTTGTCCAGGCAGACCCAGGGTTTGAAACCAGGCCAGTCTCACATAAGAATTCTACTGTTGCCGGGCGGTGGTGGCGCACGCCTTTAATCCTAGCACTTGGGAGGCAGAGGCAGGCGGATTTC
>NW_022196904.1:16242752-16250542 GCF_008632895.1 Mastomys coucha
TGCTCCAGAGCTGAGTCCAGTATACTCACCCACCCCTCCTTCCCCCGCCCTGCCTCCTGCTCCAGAGCCCAGAGGAATGGATCTTACAATCGCCTGGATCCTGGTGGGGCCCGGACTGTGCGGTATAGTCTCCATGATCTGAGCTAGGTGCCTGGAGCCATAGAGGGAGTCCTTTGGTCCCCACTCCTTCAGCGCCTCCTCCCCATCCAAGAAGAACAGCTGCAGGGTCACCTGTGCTGCCTATAGGAGCAAGCCACCAAATCAGCACCAACCCTTGGCATTGGCCCACCCATGTGCCCTGCCTATATATTTGCACAGCTGGGGCGGGACAAACCAAGTGTCCTCATTCATGCAGTGTGGTGACAGAAGTCACAGGTTGAGCCAGAGGCTTGGGTTCAAATCCATGATATAGGCGGTTGTTAGATAAAGTAACTTTTTGTTGTTGTTTTGTTTTGTTCTGAAATAAAATCTAGGCCAGCCCAAGCTGGACTGTACCTTCGATCCCCCTTGACTCTCTACCTGGGATTACCGGTGTAATCCCAGCACAACGCCCAGTTTATTTTGTTTTGTTTTGTTTTTATGTTTTTGTGCTGCTGGAGAATGCTCTAGGGATGCCCATATGCTAGACATGCAAGGTTTCATCCAATTGCCCAAGCTACCCTTGAGCTCACTCTGTAGCCCAGACTGGCCTTGAACTTCTCTGCTCCTCAGGCCTCCGTGTCTGGAGGAGCTGGGATTACAGGCCTTAGCCACCAGGGTGGGCTCAACTTCTTCATCTTTAAATGGGGTTAACAGTTCTGTTCACAGGATCACATTTGAATCCAGGTCTGTAAGAACTGGTTATTATTATTTAAGTCTAGCTGGGACAGACAGACACACAGACAGACAGACCCACTGTACAAACAGCAAAACACAATTAGGACACATGCTTCCAAGATGACCAGCTTCTGAGGGTCCAGGAGGCTGCAGGTTGATCTGGCCGTCTGAGGCCACTGACTCATTGGACAGGAGTCTGCACTGAGAGTGAGTTGATGGGACTTGACCTAGCAAAGAGCGAACAGTATTCCCAGGCAAGGGGATGGCAGGGACCAGAGCTGGAGCCAGAGGGCTGTGAGAGGAAGGCAGGGGGGTTAGAAGATCTACAGTTTTCAGGCTTTGTTTTGTAACAGAAGCACTGGGGAACCAAAGAAAGGGTCTGAGGAAGAGGGAGACTTGATGAAATGTGTGTTTGCATTCATTCCACAGATCTCTGCTAATGTTGAACTTTATTCTGACTCGGGGAGACATAACAGGAAGGAGAAGCCAGGTCCGCATCATGGAACATAATGAGATTAGAGAAAACGAGTCATCGAGTCATTGGCACCATGAGGAATGGGCAGTGACCCGAAGGTTGCTTGGGGGTGGGGGGGGGATTCGAAGGGCGCGGGGAGGGTGAAGGGGGTGGGGTAAGAGCGTTGCTGAGACTGGACGCAAACCTTAGTGAGAAGTGAGCTTTACAAAGCAAACACCAAATGCTAATGAGGTGGAAACGAAGCCTCTGGATTGGAGGGACACTGAAAGGGACGTGGCTAGAGTGGATTGCACCTCAGGTCTATCCTTAGGACTCTCTGGCTTAGGGTTAGGATGTGACCTATGTTAGGGGTCTATGGGAGAAGTCTCCAGACACAAGAGGGCAGGATCTGCCATTTAGGATGTAGATCCCTGTGGGATACTGCGGATGTAGCACAGTTGACAAAGCCTTACTGAGGGTGTGTGAAGCCCTGGGATCAGTGTCCAGAATAGCATAAATAAGACACCGTGGTACAGGTACGACTGTAATGCCAGCACTCAGGAGATGAAGGCAAGAGGGTCACAAGTTCAAATTCATTCTTGAATTTGATGTTAGGAAGGCCCACGTGAGACACAGCTGGGACTTGAAGAAAACAAGGATGACAGTAGGTCTGGTGGCCCAGATCTGCCGTGTCACGGCTTGGAAGGGTGGTGCAGAATGACTGAGTTCAAGGCTAGCTTGGGATACATAGTGAAACCCTCTATCAAAAAGGGAAAATATAACAGATGGAACCGAGGATGTGGGCCAAAGATAGACAACCCTCCCCAACTCCTCACCTGCTGCTTGACTCTGCTCAGCATGACGTCCAGGGCCTGGACCAACTCCAGAAGCAAGGCACAGGGCACAGCTGAATCTGTGGCCCCCACAAAGGGAGGCAACCCAGGAGGGAAGAACTTGGAGTCATAATGGCAGGCGAGAGTGAGGTGACGGGCAGCTCCTGGGTCAAGTGTGGCCACCACGTTCCCGAAATCCAGTGACCCCAAGGGGGTTGAGGCTGTGAATGGGTCCAGTTCCACGTGCCAGCCTGCCGATAGGGACTGCAACGTAGCCTCCAGGAACTAGTGGCAAGAGAGAGGTAGGAAGGTGGACAGGGACTGGGGAGGAGGTGGGGAGAAGGGTCTTGTGACTGGAGCCACGCAGAGCAGTCTGGGTTACTAGAAAGTCCCACTTTGGTTCATGTCGTTCCCTTGACATAGACTTCTGCTGAGAAGCAGCTGGGTGGCAGCTGTAGAACCATACCTCTTGATAGCAACAAAACTTGTCATGGCTTATTTTGAGGCAGATTCCCACTATCTAGTCCAGGCTGTGGACTAGGCTGTGTAGCCTAGGCTGGACTAGAACTCCAGATCATGCTTCTTCTTCCAGAATGATAGGATTATGTACCCTTCCCCCAGTCACTGCTCTGGTGACTGAGCTGGCTCACCTAGGGTAGAGTTTTCTGAGATAAAAGAACTCTATTGTCCTTCTGAAGTTTTCTACAGGAAGCCACCATCTGCTGCATTACTGAGTGTTCCTGCCTGGCGAGTTTCTGACTAGCAACAAGATGCTATTGAGTCGACCAGATCCAGCATTGAGGGGGATGGTTCCCTTTCCTATAAATACTGAGTCTTTTAGGTCAACATCAGACCTTGATCGGGAACTTTGTCTTGGTCTCCTTATTTCTCTCGCCATCCTATCCCCCATTCCAAGAGCCCAACTTTTCTTTCAGGAACCCAGTTCACCTGGCTGCCACAGGACTATAGATCCAGACCACCATCACACCCAGGTGTGGGGAGAGAGCCTGCCCCTCTCCCTCTCTCTTTTTCTCTCTCTCCCTCTCTCTCTCCCTCTTTCTCTCCTCTCTCTCCCTCTCTTTCTACCTCTCTCTTCTTCTCTCTCCCCCTCTCTCTCTCTACCTCTCTCCCCCTTTTTCTCTCCCCCTCTCTCCTCTTCTCTCTCCTTCTCTCTCTCTACCTCTCTCCTTCTCTCTCTCTCCTTCTCTCTACCTCTCTCTCTCCCTCTCTCTCTCTCTCTCCCTTTCTCTCCCTTTCTCTCTCTTTCTCTCTCTTTCTCTCTCTTTCTCCCTCTCTCCCTCTCTCTCCCCTCATGTTAATTCTTCCAAAATCACCTGTAGGCCAGCTTTCAACTAACTCACTTCCACCCTTTCCCTCTTGCTGTCTCTCTCCATGGTGCTGAGCATCAGTCCCAGGATTTCCTGCATGATGCTTATACAACCACAGCCACCCCCCCCCAAATGCTGAATACTAGACAAGCCTTCTACCATTGAGCCACACCTCCATCCTTACATCAGATAATTCTAAGCAAGTTGAGCCATGCTCTGACTTCCTCTTAAAAAGTTCTCACTTTGTGCCAACCCTGTCTTAGGATCCCTATGAAATCCACAATGTCAGTGAATGTCCCCATTTTGAAGATGAGGAAACTGAGTCCCAAGGAGGTTAAGAAATTAGTCCAACTAAGGTGGATCCTAAACACAGTATCTGAATGGCACCATGCCACTAATTCTGAAGCAACCTTCTTGGATTTTAATTTTAATTAGCTGTGGGATTTGGACAAAATGTAATAACTTCCATTTCCTCATCTGTATAATGGAGATCTTATTAGTTCCGACCTCACCAGAGAGTACACTGCTTCTACCTAATATAGGGTAAACTTTTGGTGGTGGTGGGGGGGGTTGTATAGTGTGGGATTTGTGTACCACCAAGAGAATCTAGTCTGGTTCACCCACCACCACCACCACCACTCCCCTACCCCCCTTTTCTCCATCTCCTGCCCCCCACCCCATCAGATCCCTAGTCTGCCTCCTGGCTGTTTTGGGATCTGAGTTCCATTTCCTGACAGACTGGGGAATGGAAGTTAGAGGTTGAAAATAAAACTCTTTACCTTTCTCACTTGGAGATTGCCAGGACTACCCGGGGGTCGCACAATCAACAAGGGACGCAGGAAGGTTCCCCAGAGACGTTGCGGATCCAGCTGCCCTACCACCAGCCGCAACTTAGCTTCTGAAAGGCTTCCGATCAGCGGGACCTTGGTTGGGAAATGGGATGGGGAAAAGAAAAATGAAAATAACCCCATTCCCACCCCATCCTGGGCGCTGTTGCACCCACTAGGAGTCCTGCCTCTGCTTGATAATGCAGTCTCCAGCATCAAAGACTTCCTAGATTGGGAGAAATCTTCAAAGCAAGTCTGGTTCTGCCTACCGCAGTCCTAACGAGGAAATTGCAAATGGGTGATGGAGGCTTCTAAATAGATGGCTTGGGCATAGAACTCAGATCTACCCGTGTTGCTTCCTGACTCGTCATCTTCAGAGGGGTCTATCACAAAACAAACCTGAAGCCTTATTTTGTCGGGTGGGGACACGCGCTCAAGTGATGGATAAAGAAATGGCACAGGCGGCAAGGGCCAAACGACGAGGCCACGCTAACCTGAGACTCAATACGAAGGGAAAGAGAGAGATGATGCCGGCTGGGCCCCAGCCAGGGCTCACCCGCAGATCCCGGCTCCGTGACACCTCCTCAACCGCAGGGTGCCAGCTATTCCAGACGATATAGAAAGCCAAGCCCATAGTCAGCGCCAGCAGCAGCAGGGGCAGGAGCTGCACTCGCGGCAGAAGTCGGCGCTTGGAGAGTGAGGGTGCTTTCAGGAGGCCGCGATCCCCCAGCCGCTGCCGGGGCCGCCCGCGGCTCCCGGGACTCATGGCAGCTTTGCCCCGAAACCAATCCCCGTACGGTGGTTTGAGTTTAGGCCAAGATCCGCCTCTCTGAGGTTACAAAACCCAATAGAGAAGCAGAGCAACTGCGTCCTCCCCCGCCCCCAGACGATTGCGATTGGCTCTCCTAAGCGCCGCATCACCCAGAAGGGAGCGCGGAACCCGTAAGGCTCGCCCCCACCGAAGAGGAGCACCGAAGGAGCCAAACCTTACCCGGCGCGGGGCCACGCCCCTCACGGAAGTCGATCGAGAAACTGTCGCTCAAGGAAAAAGGGGCGGCATCCATCCCTAAAACAAGGAGCCGGTTGGTTTGCCTGAAGCCCTGCCCTCGAGAAAAGTGTCGGCGGGTATTTGGAAACGGGGTTGTGTTTTCCATCTTCCAACTTAGACGGCTAGACGGGAAGATAATTTTAGCCAGACCCAGTTTTATTTTCCTCACGGGCAGACACCCTACTGTGGTCCTCGGAAGCTTCAAATCCTCCCTCTCGGCCTTTTCTACAGGGGCGCGCCGCCTGAGAGGTCGCTATGGCAACAGGACACGCCCACAACCGCTGGGGTTTGGTTGCGCAGGCGCCGACGGAAGTGAGCCGCAGGAGACGGAAGACCCGCCCTTCTCTCCCTGTACTCCGAAGGGTTGAGCAACGCGCTTGTAGGCGGGAGTGATCTGCGAGCAAAACCTCCACCATGTGAGGCCGGGCCGGGCTTCGGTGGGGCCAGGGAGATGGAGGGGGACAGTTTAGCTGAATAACGGTCGAGATGGGGTGCTCATAGCTGAGGGTAGACTTCCTCGGGCAAAAGTAATGGTTTTTTCCTTCTGGGGTATTTGAGAACGGGCATGGGGCCTCGGACCTTGAGTTCCGGAGAGGGGACAGCTTTATTCCCTATCGGGCGTAAAACTCTCCGAGGTACTGAGTCTCGTGGAAGTGAACCGTAAAGAGAGAAAACTGGGTCTGATGGCACATGCCTGGAATCCCAGGCCCGGAGAGGCTGAGACAGGAGAATCGCTAGTTGGTCTTGGCCAGGTTCACAGCGAGACCGCTTACAAAAGTAATAGTAATTGGATAAAGAGCTTGGCGGGGAAGGAAGTACTGTTAGAAATAGTGAAAAGTATGGGACGTAGCCAGGATAAATTAGAGCTTTTGAACCTAATTAGAGACTGTCAGTAGCAGGCTACTGCAGTGGTTTGGCGTGTTTATTATTCATTGATCAGATGTTATATAGACTGCTTGTAAGTGAAACATATGGTAAATAAAAGGTCCTTGCCACCAAGGGGGAAAAAAATCTCCCTGGGGCTTGTAAAAAGAATGGAGTAGGAAAGACATAGAGTAATAAACAAGTACATACAATACGCCTTAGATGATCAGGGGTGTGGATGGAGAATTGAGTAGGAAAGAAATGATGCATTGAAAGCCCAATACTTGGGATGGAGATTTAGCTCAATGGATAGAGTACTTTTCTACCCTAGGTACTGGGTTTGGTCCTCAGCTTCACACAAACTAGACATAGTTGGCACATGCCTGTACTCCCAATATTCTGGAGGCAGAGACAGACAAGTCTTTGAGTTCCAGGGCAGCCAGGCTTATACAGTGAGACATTGTGGGGTGGGGCAGAGGATGAGGAGAGATGTGATTGAAGTTTAGGTTGTGGATAGAAATGGCCACGTTTTGGATATATTGTGGAGACAGGTGACAAGATATGAGGATAGAGTAAGGTTTGAAAGAAGAATCAAGTGCCAGGCATGATGGTGAGCCCCTGTAATCTCCGACTTTAGGGAATGGAGACAGGGGAATTGAGAATTCAAGGTTCACAGTGGGTGAAAGAGGTTTGGTAGATGAGCTGGAGCAGGTTAAATTGGAAATGTCTCTCCTGCCTCCAGAAAAGACTGCACCAGGAAGGGTGTTTGGGGGCCAGACTGGGGAGACGCTGGACAGTGTGGCTTTGATCACTTATGCTTCCAACTTGAACCCATCTCACCCCTGGGTTCTCTATTCAGGAGTCTCCTCAATAAACCCAAGAGTGAGATGACCCCAGAGGAGCTGCAGAAGCGGGAGGAGGAGGAATTCAACACAGGTCCCCTGTCAGTGCTCACGCAGTCGGTCAAGAACAACACACAAGTGCTCATTAACTGTCGAAACAACAAGAAGCTGCTGGGCCGGGTGAAGGCCTTTGACAGGTGAGCACTGTCTCAGGGAGGGCTGGGGCTGGGGTTGAGGGGCCTGAAAGGTAGGTCATTCCAAAAGAATCATCATAATAAGGTGGGCACGGTGACAAAGCACCTTTAATCTCAGCACTCAGGGGGAATCACCATGAGTTGAAGGCCAGCCAGGGTCACATGGCAAGGCCCAGCTCAAAAAATTAGAAAGTGGCAATGCTTAGCCTTTTTTTTTTTTTTTTTTTTTTAAATCTTATGTGTTTAGGTGTTTTGTCTGCATGTAAGTCTGTGCACTATAGACATGTCTAGTACCTTCAGAAGTCAATCAGATCCCCTGGCAGGAGAAGGAACTGGAGTTACAATAATTGATTTGTTCATCTGTAGGCCAGACATCAATATCAAATATCTTATATTGCTTTCTAGCTTGTTTTGAGGCAGGGTCTTAACTGTGTAGCTCCGACTGGCTGCAGATATGGCAGAGGCTTTTGTGTATTGTGGGCAGAGGGATTCTCTGACATTTATACTTCTTTTTTGGTTTTTTTTTGGGGGCTTTTTGTTTTTTTTTCGAGACAGGGTTTCTCTGTATAGCCCTGGCTGTCCAG
>NW_022196904.1:16250635-16270246 GCF_008632895.1 Mastomys coucha
TGAACTCAGAAATCTGCCTGTCTCTGCCTCCCAAGTGCTGGGATTAAAGGCATGCGCCACCACCGCCTAGCTAACCTTATATTTCTGATCCTCCTGCTCCCATCTCCTAAGTGCTGGGGTTACAGGCGTGAAGCATACCCTCCTGCCTTATTGTTTTAGTTAGCATGGAAGTTGCCTTGTGACCCAGTCATGCACATCTGGCATTGTACTTTGTTCATACTCACTGTCTTCAAGCAAGCATTTGTGGAATGAACTGATCCAAGTGTGAGCATATGGCCGCCCAGCCCCATGAGGACAGGGCTGTGCAGTACTGGAGTGCACGTATTAGGACATGTCTAACCCCAGCACCCTAAGACCCTCTGGTTTGGAGGGAGCAAGTGCTTCTCTCATAGTTAGAGTTAACACCAGAGCCAGGACCATTTTGGTGTCCTTTACTCTGCTGGGGTCCTAAGTGCTTCACTCATCCAATCTTCACCTCAGCCCTGTGAAACAGACTGTCTCCATTTCAGAAGGGGGAAACTGAGGCACAGAAGGGACAGTTAAGAATAGGCTTAGTGCATGCCTTGCAGCCCGCCTCTCCCCACCGTGGAGCCTGCTGCTGGAGAGCTCTCACAGTGCCAGCAGAGGTGGGCACTCAGAATGACCCCTTCCTTACTCCAGCTTTTTCCCCCACTCCCTACCCCATCAGGCACTGCAACATGGTGCTGGAAAATGTGAAGGAGATGTGGACTGAGGTCCCCAAGAGCGGTAAGGGTAAGAAGAAGTCCAAGCCTGTCAACAAAGACCGCTACATCTCCAAGATGTTCCTGCGCGGGGACTCGGTCATCGTGGTGCTGCGGAACCCTCTCATCGCCGGCAAGTAAAGTGGAGGCCTTGGCCCTCGGAGCCTGCTCCCTGCCCTGCTGAGGCCTGAAGAACCCTGCCCAAGTGAGCTAGAAATAAAACCCTGTACTTTTTGTTTTTTATGTTCTCCAGTGGTCTTCTCTGCCCTTGGGTCTTAGAGAAAGAAGGAGTGTGTTGGGCTGAGCACTAGGACAGGGCCTGTGGGTGCTGTGACATATGACAGCTCCGTCTGCAAAGGAGACAGAAAGGACCTTAATTGGACTTTTGTGTATTGTGGGCAGAGGGATTCTCTGACACTATGCAAGTGGGAAAGGCAGGCCTATTTAAGAGGATCGTGGAAGGACCCAGCTTTGTTCTGGACTGTACACAGGGCCTTCTGTCCTACCCACAGCTCTGTCCATCTGTATCTCTGTCTCTGCCCTCCCAGGTAATTCCAAACACAAAATTTAGGAGATCATGGGCTGGAGGTCAGGACTATCTGCCTTCTTTAAATATATATAAAACATGTATGGGTGTTTTGCCCGGATGTGTCTGTTCTTGATACCCATAGAAGCCAGGAAAGGAAGGTAGGATCCCCTAGAAGTAATTACATGTGGTGAGCAACCATGTGGGTGCTGGGAGTGAAACCTGGGTCAAGACGGGTTCTCTCTATAGTCCTGGCTGTCCTGGAACTCGCTTTGTAGACCAGGCTGTCCTCAAACTCAGAGATTCCCCCTGCCTCTGCCTCCTGAGTGCTGGGATTAAAGGTGTGTGCCACCACCATCCAACCTGTCCTCCTGAACTGTGGAAGTCACAGCTAGCGTCACCCTGTGAGTCCCTGTACAGAGCTTCGAAGCCTGCAGCCAAGATAACTGCAGTGCTAGGTCAATAAAGACATGTGTTCTCTGAGCTGCTACCAGAAAGAACAGCTTTGGTGTGGACTTTAGAACTCTCTCTTTTTTTCTTTTGTGGTTCTGAGGATTGAACCTAGGGTCTCATATGCTTAGCTCCCCCCATGAGCTACATCCCCAGCCCTCCATTCACTTATATATATATGTATGACAATGTTGGTGTACTGTGACACTGCCCTTGATTCTCTTGAGACAGTCTCTCATTGAACAGAACTAGGCTGGTACCCAGCAAACTCCAGCAAGTCTGTTTCTGCCCCATGCTACAAATTCTAATTCAGGGTCTCATGCTTATATAGCAAATGCTCCTAACCACTGAACCGTCTCCTCAGTTCTTCCATTGGACAGGAAACTTCTTAGGAAGTTTCCCAGGCTGTCCTTGAACTTGTAATCCCTCAAGTCTTCCAAGCAACTAGGATAACAAGACAAGGTTTCTCTCTATAGTCTTGGTTGTCCTGGAACTCACTATGTCACCACAGCTATCCAGCTCATTCAGTTGAAACTACTGAGAATCATGAAGAGCATTGACATGTCCCAAAGTCACCCAAGTAAGAAATAATGAAGCAGCAGGACAGTGATGGCACACGCCTTTAATCCCAGCACTTGGGAGGCAGAGGCAGGCAGATTTCTGAGTTCAAGGCCAGCCTGGTCTACAGAGTGAGTTCTAGGACAGCCAGGGCTATACAGAGAAACCCTGTCTCGAAAAACCTAAAAAAAAAAAAGAAAGAATGAAGCTACATCCAGATAGGCAGCTAGGGTTGGTAAATGTCTCAGTGGCCACCAAGTTTAATGCCTAGCACCCGTATCTGGCAACTCAAAACTGCCTGTAACTACAGAACCAGAGGGGATCCAACATTCTGGCTTCCTTGGGCACCTGTACACAAATGCACATAGATTAAAAGTAGAACTGTATGCCAGGACAGCCAGGGCCACACAGACAAACACTGTCTCAAAAACAAGTAAAATAAAAGCAGACATGAGTGTAACCGTGATCCCCACAGCTTGAGAGGCTGAGGCAGGATTGCTGCAAGTTCAAGGCTAGCCTGGGTCTACATGGTAAATTCCTGGTGAGCCAGGCATAGTGAGATCATCTCAAAAAGAAAAGACTCAGTTGAAAGTATATTCAGAAAGAAGCTAGCCTGGGTGCCCCTCCACTTCCTCCCACTTGATGGGGGCACCCATGATGCCAAGCCAGTGAAAGTAGGTACCTGACCTCCTCTGCTCCTCAAGGCTCTCTAGGGCTAAGAAGCAGGGCCAGGCAAGGAGCCAGCTCTGCTCCCCACTTAGCTCCGTCAGTTTGTACTAAGAACTTATGATCGGAGCCTCCCGGCTCACAAAAGCAACCCTCCCTCTGCATTATGAGAAGGAAAAGAAAGGGAGTCGGTCTCTTGCCAGGGAAGTGGGGACAGAGCCATGGAGGAAGACAGCCAACCACTCTGTGTGGTGACTAAAGGGCCACAGTGGGAGCTAAGTGTGGCTGCTGGGCCTTTACAGCTTGTGTATTCTTGGTAGCCAGGACTACACTGTCTCAAAATCCCAAATAAATAATAAAAAGTAAAATTGTAAGCTGTGCAGCCAAGCTGGTGGGCAATGTCAATCCACTCAGCTACCCTGAAGCCCACTTATTTCACCTAGGAACAAGACTGGTTTGAGCCTTTAGGTCACAGGCTCAAAGCTGCAGTCCCTGCCCCGTCACCCTGAATACTCCTCACCAGACATGGAAACCGCTTGCCTCTCTGTATGCCAGGGCTACAGTCCTGGGCACCTGGCTGTCCAAACGGTGCTTTTATCTAGCTTTGTTTTCTTTAATTGCATGTGACGGGGTAGTGTGTATGTTCACATGTGAATGGGTACACGTGCACACATTTGTATCTATGGAAGCCCAGGGTCACATGGGAAGTCCTTCTCCCTGTATGTGGGCACTATGGGCCAGAACTATGGTCCAGAGACTGTCATGGCCAGCAGTTTGCCCACTGAGCCCCCCCCCCACCTCAGATTGGAGCAACACTCCTGCCTCAGCTTCTTGGATGATGGGATTACAGGTGTACATCACTACTTCTTGAACAAATTATTTGGGGGGGGGGGGAGGATAGGATCTCACTTTAGCCCTAACTAGTCTAATACTAGGCAAGTAAATAAGGCTGGTTTTGAATATGAACAACAATTCAGCCTCTGCCTTTGATTGCTTTCAGATAATCCTTTCCAGAGATCAAAGCCAAAGTGGAGGTCGTCAGACAAGTTAGGAGTTTAGTGACAGCTAATACAGTAGCCCAATTAATTGAACTAGGGCCGGGCAGTGGTGGCACACACCTTTAATCCCAGCACTTGGGAGGCAGAAACAGGCGGATTTCTGAGTTCCAGGCCAGCCTGGTCTCCACAGTGAATTCCAGGACAGGCAGGGCTATACAGAGAAACCCCAGTCTCAAAACAAAAACAATTGAACTTGGCTGGTTCCTGCTACTGCTACTTTTGCTGTTTATTTGAGACAGGGTCTTCACAGTTCAGGTATGAATGAATGGCCTTCCACTGGTCCTCCCACCAAAGCCTACCATATGCCGGGGTCTCACTGCCACCCCTTGCCTGGGTTGCCTTCCAGAGGAGCAGCATGTTCACACACACAACTTTAATTGTACATAATGTTTTAGTTTTCAATAAAGATTGTCTCAGGGGAGGGTACAGTAGCAATGTGGTGTTCATGGATCTTCTGTGCCAACAGGGCTCCAATTGAGCCTCATTCATCTATAGCAGACTACCTTACACACACACCTTAGTCATCCCCCTTTCTAGCCGGGCTTCCTCCCACCCCATAAAAAAGCTTGATTTACTAGGGCCAACGCCTTGAAGTGTGGAGTGTGGGTCAGCTACGAGACACATCTCTCTGGGAATCCTGGGGAAAATACAGCATCCCGTACTAATAAAGGAGGCCTGTGTGTGTGTGTCTGTGTCTGCAAGTGGGCCAGTCACAATGAGGCTGTATCCCCAAACCTCTCTGGGAAGTGGAAGGATCTGGTTACCTCACTGACCCCAGGCTCCTCTTTCTTGGCTGCCAGCTCTCCTACAACTCCAGGTCCTGCTGCTCAGCTTCTCCCACAGCCTAGCACAGGCAAAGAGCCTCCCATCCCAGAGCCTTTTGATCGCCCTCCTTTGGTCATGACAGTCTCCTTTGATCCTGCAATCCCTCAGCAAGTCCTTCCCACCTCTCTCTGGCCTCCATTCTGGTCCAGCCTCCTGCATTCCTCTCACTGGGCTCCCAACTCACTCCCCCTAATAACTGGAACAGAGAGCCATGGAAAACAGCCCAGGAGACACTGCTGCTAAGAATGGGGGCGGGGGTGGGGTGGGATGCAGAGAGATGGAGTTCTGGAGTTCTGTTCACCCTATCTACATGGAGGCTGACAACCATCCAGTCCCAGGGATCTTCTGCCCTTCAGGCACATGCAAGTGCTGTGTGCATGTGGTGTACATCCCCAGGCAAAACAATCATACACATAAAGTAAAAATAATAAAGTCTTCAGTGAGCCTGGGATGAAATTCCAGTTTCTGCACCTCTGCCCACTTTTTCCCATTTGGAGGCCCTGACTTTTTCCAGTGCAGCCACGGAAGCCTTCCTCCCTTCTTCCTGTTCCCAGGACCATTTCGAATGCAGTTCCATCTGCCTGCAATCTTGTCCTCCAACTCTTCAAGCTGTCTCCACTTCTTTCAAACATGACCCATGACCTAAGCATGTTTTCACAAGTGGCTTCCCAGTCGGTGGTCCTAGACACCTCAGTTCTTTTCATAAATGATTCCTCAACAAATACATACATATACACGTGGGGACCTTGTCTTCCAGTTCCTTCTCCTCCAGTTTCCCAGCATTCCACCACTCGGGGGCTGGTACACAGTAGGCTCTCAATACACGATAACTGTACAGGGTCCCTTTATCTAGCAGTAACTTTCCAAGACATCATCTCCAGGCACATGCAGCATCCCAGAGGGCAAGGCGTTGCCGATAGCAGCTTCCCGGGGTGCAGAGCTCAAAGGCACAGCCCGAGGGGCGAGCTCCTGCTGCGGGCGAGGACGCTGAAGGCTGAGAAGCAGGCGGCGGAGGCGCCAACCCTTGCGGATCTCCGACTGCACCTGCAACGCGGGGTGCTCAGGGTGGCGCTGTTCCCAGGGTGGCCGTCAGGGGGCGCGGGAGGGCTAGCCTCTCCTACCTCTTTGTTGATGAAGCAGTAGAGCACGCTCACCAGGAAACCCTGTCAGAGGAGGAGCGAAATCAGATCGCTGCAGTGGACTCATTGTTTGCAGCCCAAAGTACTGTGGCTGTTAACGACCTGGTCCTAGGTACCGAGGGCAACTGCTTACAGGCTCCCAGCTCTCTGTAATGCTCCCACGACCCCCAAAGACCGAGAACAGGCGTTGGAAGTTGAATGTCCTGAGTGTAGAAAGCAATTTCCTGCTTACCACTTTTGTGCCAAGCAGTCTAGCCACTCTGTGCCTCCCTTTCCTCGTCTGGAAAAATGAAGCCGGTGGTTGGAAGAATTGCAGTATTGTCTAAAAAGATGTAGTGCTTAGCTGTGTGTGGTGGCGCATGACTTTAATTCCAGCACTCTGGAGGCAGAGGGAAGGCAGTTCTCTAGGAGTTGGAGTATACCCTGGTCTACACAGACTTCTATGTCCATCCAGAACTGCATGGTGAGACTCAGCCTCAAAAATAATAATTAGGGCTGGAGAGATATCTCATGGGTTAAGAGCACTGGCTGGGGCTGGTGAGATGGCTCAGCCAGGAAGAGCACTGACTGCTCTTCAGAAGGTCATGAGTTCAAATCAATAAAGTACTAATAAAGGAGGCCTGTGTGTGTGTGTCTGTGTCTGCAAGTGGGCCAGTCACAATGAGGCTGCATCCCCAAACCTCTCTGGGATGTGGAAGGATCTGGCTACCTCACATGGTGGCTCACAACCACCAGAAATGAGATCTGACGCCCTCTTCTGGTGCATCTGAAGACAGATACAGTGTACTTACATATAATAAATAAATAAATCTTTAAAAAAAAAAAAAAGAGCACTGGCTGCTCTTCCTAAGGTCTGGAGTTCAATTCTCAGCAACCACATGGTGGCTCACAACCATCTGAAATGGGATCTGATGCCCTCTGTTGGTGTGTCTGAAGACAACTGTAACTGTCATTACAGTGTACTTGTATTAAATAAATAAATCTTTTAAAGTAATAATTATTAACTCATTAATTATGGAACTTGAGGTCTTCTCAGTATTGGAGCACATGCTTAGCCAGCGAGAGACAGTTTACAGGTATGAGCTGAGCCCCAATACCTGGCTTAAGTTGATTAATGTCAACTTATGAACATGGTCTATTATTAAGATATTCCTAGGATTTTCTACAATCCCATTAATATCGAATTCAAATCATACATCTCCCTTTCCAGGAGAGGAAAAAGACAAATTTGAAGTTGGGCTTGGGGAACTGGCCCCTCCCTTGTTTTTCTGCCCCTGTCGCTCAGCTCTTGCCCCACTTGCTCTGGAGTTGCAGGCATGCTCACCACCCTCCAGCACACTAGCTACCCTCTGGCCTCAGGGATCTTTATTCTGGAACATTCCCCTAGTTGTATGACTGGCTGTTTACATAGGGTGTTCCCTCTGTCTCTCACAGAGTAGGGGGCCCACCATTTGTTGCTAGCTCCTGGTTGTTGCTAGGTGCAAATGTGTTCCATCTGTTCTTGCTTCCTTTAATGAATGTACAGTCTCACGGGGGTGACTGGTGCTATTCCCACTTTAGAGAGAAGACTGAGGCTCAGTTGGGTCCAACAGGGTAGGGACTAGGGAAGGCAGGCACGTCAGCATTGGCCTCACATTTTCGAACTTCCTAAGTCCTTCAATTCGCACCTTGGGCTGGAGAGATGGCTCAGCGGTTAAGAGCACTGACTGCTTTTCCAGAGGTGCTGAATTCAGTTCCCAGCAACCATATGGTGGCTCACAACCATCTGTAAAGGGATCTAGTGCCCTCTTCTGGTGTGTCTGAAGATAGCTACCATGTACTCATATACATAAAATAGATAAATAAACCTTTAAAATAAAAAAAAAAAACTGCACCTTGTGGGTAAAGGAGACCAGGAGGCTGGCAAGTACCAGAACCTAAGCCCCAACTCAGTCCACCCCACAACCCTTCCTCCTCAGCCGGAGGCAATGCTAGGGAAGGCTGCGTGGTCCTCTACCACCACTCCCACGCCCACAGCTCAGGACAACAGCCTTAGTTAGGTATTTTCCGCCCTGTGGATGCATGATGAACGAATGAATGAAATCCCTGGGTACACTCCAGTCAATAGTGGCTGCTCCAGGGAACGGTGATATTGCTGGGTACCGATGGAGAGAAAGGTCTAAGGTAGGAGGGCGGAGCCCCTGCACCCATTCTGAGCACCTGGAAGGAACTTAGGAAGATTTCAAAGGCCAGTTTGGCGAAGCGCAGGGAGCCTTCAGCCTGTTCCTCTGTCACGGGAGCAAACACCACCTCGTGGACACCCAGCAGGGGCACCAGTGTCAGCGTGGAGCGAGCCAGCCTGGGAAGAGACGATGTCAGTGGCCCGCATATTCTCGCCCCTGATTCTGGCCCCATCTGCTTCCCACATTGGGTCCTCAGCCTGCCCTCACCTTAGTCGGTAGTCGGGGCAGCGCATCTGCCGTGTCCTCAGCTTTGAAACAAGGATGCCAAGGATACGGATGAAGATGAGGAAATTGATCTGTGAGAAGAAAGAGACTGAGCCAGAAGCTATTCGGTTCTGGGGTGGAACAGGGGATTGGCGCTCCTCTTCCCCAGAACGAGAAATCCCTGAGCACGGCTTGGAGGAGGCGAGACTGGCCTACCAAGATGGTTATTAGGATGGGGGTGCGAATGATCCACCAAATGGCTTTGACTTCGTTGCGCTCCCAGCACCTAGAGGAGGCAGGGTAGAACTGAGACCCGAAATGCTCCCGCAACCCCCAGTCACCCCTAATAAGGCAGGCTCCCTCACCATGCCCTGCCCACCCTCTCATTAAGGTCCACCTACATTCAAGACCAACCCCATCCTGCTTTTCAGGAAATCCTCCACCTTTCCCAGCCCATAATCCCTTTATACCCCGCCCACCCTCTCCGCACCATCTCTTTTCCACCCTTCCCCGCCTCCTATCCCATGTAGCTCCGCCCCCAGCCCGGGCCCCGCCCCCCAGACCCTGCAACTCACTGTGTGTTCTCGTACAGGTACCTGACGATCACCCAGGGGATGACGAAAAGCGCGGGGGCCCCTGTGCAGACCCCGATCCCCGCCCCCCACCCCGCCGCAGCTGTCAGTGTGCACACGAGCCCCTTCCAGGCCCAAGGGAGTGGGAGGGGAGGAAACGCGGATCGGGTGGGTAGTGGGGGAGCCGAGATGCGCTGGGCTGGGGGGAAGGGTGGGGCTGGGGAGCACAGAGTCAGGGCTCACCCCAGCCAAGAAGCAGGTAGCAGCGGAAGTGGCCCTTTTTTGAGCGTCCCACGATCACCAGCAGATGGTGCAGATACACACCCTCCACCAGCAGCCAGGTGTAATTGGCTCCCACACAGTACTGGGTCATGATCTGGGCTGTGCGGCAGGCAGCTAGGGCCTATGAAGCCATCAGACAAGGGTAGTCTCTTTGTTTTATTATTTGTATGTATTCCTTTGTGTATGTGGTAGTAAGGCTTGAACCCAGGACTTCCTGCTTGTTAGGCAGAAGTTCTACCACTGAGTCACGCCCCCAGCCCCTCACTGGGAATTCTAGGCAGGGGCTCTACCAGTGAGTTATATTCCATTTCTCTTCTCTTTGAGTCAGGGTCTCAGTAAATTGTCCAAGCTGTCCTTGAACTTGCTTTGTGGCCCAAACAGGTTTTAATCTATCAATTGTGCTCGGCTTAGCACCTAACTGGGACTATTGGGACTTCCTGACCAGGCAGGGCTCATCTCCATCTCTTGCCCTCAACTGTTTTACTCTGGGTTTCCAGCAAATGGCTTATCTTATCTCAACTTATTCACATTCACTTTCACTTGAGGACTCTCCCACATTGATTCCCTTAACAACTGGCATTTTCTATTCTGTTACCACAGTGAAGTACCCTTAGAATCCCACTACGTAGCCTTTGCCACAGTAGCTCATTTTTTAAAAAATAAATAATATTTTATATTATGTAGGTTTGTTTTCAAGACAGGGTTTCTCTGTGTAGCCCTGGCTGTCCTGGAACTTGGCCTCCCGAGTGCTAGGCCAGAGAGATGGCTCAGAGGTTAAGAGCACTGGCTGCTCTTCCAGAGGTCTTTTCCCAGTTCAATTCCCAGCACCCACATTGCAGCTCACAATTGTTTGTAACTCCAGCTCCAGGGGATCTGATACCCTTTTCTGGCCTCTGAGGGCACCAGGCTTGTACATGGACTAATCATACATACATACATACATACATACATACATACATACATACATACAGGAAAACACTCACACATATGGTGGCGCACGCCTTTAATCCCAGCACTTGGGAGGCAGAGATAGGCAGATTTCTGAGTTTGAGGCCAGCCTGGTCTACAGAGTGAGTTCCAGGACAGCCAAGGCTATACAGAGAAACCCCGTCTTGACCCCCCCCCCAAAAAAAAGGAAATGCCAAGCTGTGCTCCCACAGGTGTGTGAAGGTCAGAGACCTTTTAGGAGTGTGCCACCGTGTGGGGTCTGGGGTTGAATCATCAGGCTCATAAGCCAATGCCGCTAAATACTGAGACATCTCTTTTCTTCCTCTATTTTATATGTAGAGACATTTTGCCTACATGCATGTCTGTGCATCACATGCAGGTCAGAAGAGAGCATCGGATCCCCTACAACTGGAGTTACAGATGGTTGTGAGCTGCTGTGGGTATGCTAGGAATCAATCCAGGTCGTCTGCAAGAGCAGGCAGTGCTCTTAACTACTGAGCCATCTCTTCAGCCTGGTGGCCTCTTAATCTTTCTTTTCATTTCCCCAGTACTGAACCAGGTACTCTATTAGTGAACTTCACCCTCAAGAGCATCACCCGCCCCCCTACACACAATTAGTAAAGTCCTTTGTTCACAGCCCTGAGTTTCATCTCCCTGCCTCAAGGAACAAACTGGTTCCTTCCTGATCCCTTGGTTTCTTCCTCCCATCCTGTCACCCAAGCTCTCACTACGTAGCGATGAGGAAAGGTATGGAAATAGATGGGAAACTTCTTGATCCCACCTGGAAGGAGGAGATGGAGTACCTGGTTCCACAGCGTAGGGGTCTGGTCCCCAGTGTAGGGACCCAGTGGAGGCAATAGCTTGTCTCTGGTGAGGATGGCTGCAGCCCGCAGCATGAAAGACGTGAACAGGTTCATGTGAATGTAATTACGAATGCAGTGCAGCCGCCTGGGGGATGTGAGAGACAAAAAGGGCCGGGAGCCACTGTAGAACTGTCCTCAGGCATCGAGTCCCTTGAAGCGGCCCCCCATCCTTTCCCCTAGAGCCACACTATCTCCCATCTTAGCGAAGAAACCCAGGCCCAGTCTCCACCACAGCACGCAGAGTTGGTGGGTCGCACCTGAACAAACTTAATATGAGCAGGGCTAGCAGCAGAGCGGCCAGGGACAGGGAGTAGCCAACGGTATACACGGTCTGCAGGCGCTCCAGGATCAGCTTCTGGTCCTGGCAGAGACGAGGAAAGCGAGAGAAGCCGCGACTCTTTCAGCTGGTCCAGAGGAGAGACGGGGCTATCCACCACCCCTCCCCTCACACCCTGGTCTTTTCTGGGAAAAATGTTCCTTCGCTCCGAATTGGCGCTGCAAATCGCCTATTTTCTCCTTGAAGCTCCACTTGTACTTCTTTAAGTGGTGTTGACTCCACCCTTCACCTCCAAGGCTGCGTGGGCACATTCATACACACACAAACTCACACACACACACACACACACACACACGCACGCACACGCACACACACACACACAGACATACCAGATTTTGTGTGTGTGTGTATATATATGTATATATATGTATATATATATACATATATGTATATATCTTTGTTTTTTCCAAGACAAGGTTTCATTGTACAGCCCTGGCTCTCCTGGAACTCACTCTGTAGACCAGGCTGACCTCAAGCTCAGCGATCTGCCTGCCTCTGCCTTCCTCCCAATGCTGGGATTAAGACGTGTGCCGCCACCGCAGCCACCACCATGTTTCCTGAGTTGGATTTTAATTACTTACAACCCAGAGTTCTACTCAGTACAAGAGGTGTCAGTTGGGCCTGAAACTCGTGAGGTCTTTTTTTTTTTTGAAACTCTCCCCAGACACCCTAGCCTGAATCCCCACCCCCACCCCGCTCACCTGAAAGGCCCCATTCTTCTCTGGATTCTCACACTGAGTGTGGTCTCTCCAAGATCCCCACTGGCCATCACTGCCACACTGGCGGAAGACGAAGCCTGCAGACACTATGGGAACATAAGGGGTGGGTGGTGTGGGGGTTGGGGGAGGGGTGTCAGAGAAAGAGGTGTAGCAGTTCGCCACTGTAAACTTTTGTACACATTTGGGAAGCCGAGGCAAAAGGATTGCCATGAGCTCAAGGCCAGCCTGGACCCCCACGTTCAACAGGCAGAAGCGCTGGCAGCCAAGCCAAGAGACCCGAGTTTGATCCCTGAGACCCACGTGGTGAAAGGATTCCTGTAAATTGACCTCTGATCACCACACCCCTGCCATAGCTCATTCATCCACACATACATGCAATAAATAAAGACAAGGATACGTAAATCATGTGACAGAGCCCAGGGGACACAGATATTGGGAGACACCTGGCTTGACAGATAGGGTCAGCTGACAGGAGCAGGAGGGGCTAGGTGAGGGTGGAGTCTGGGATGAGGGCCTCACCCTGACGGTACCAGGGCAGATACCAGGGGCAAGACACCCAGGCAGTGGTGTTGGCGGCCGTGTAATTCCAGCAGACATACATATCGAAGGAACCGTTACAGGCCAGGCCTAAGGTAGAGGGAAACAGAGCCTAAGGCTGAAGGAGAGGGGTGGTCTGGTTTGTCATTCTTCTACACCTCCAGCTTGCACAAGTCCCTTACTGGCCACAAGCTCCTCCCACCAGACCTCAAGACCCCACCCATTCAACGTCCTAGTCCCACTCCAGGCTCCTCCCACCAAGTAAATCCCAAATTCTTATTATTTTCTAGAAAGTTCAATTATCAAGCTCCACCTCCCCAAACCCGCCCATTGCAGGTCAGGTCCCGCCCAGGGCTCCTCCCACCTCCTCTGCTACCTTCCCTGATTCATCTGTTTTCAGAATCCAACCCTGATCCTCACAGCCTACCCCAGCCAAGCCCCACCCACACCTCCTGAGCCCTCCAGTCACACCTGAGGGAGGTTTTGTGGCCTCCAAGGTCTTTTGGCACTTTTGGCCGTAGCGCTCCCAGCGCTGATACAGCTCTCCCGTGGTCTGCCCCTCAGAGTCTGTCTAAGAGAAGAAAGGAGGGAGGACCCCCGCAGGGTAACCTCCTCCCAGGCAGCAAGCTCGGCTGGGAAAGGCCAGAAGAATCCTTAGAGATTTGAGGGGCTGTCCAGTTTTTTACACAGGAGTCCTGGGTGGCTTTTAGAAACCTCTTAGATGGAACTGGGGTGCCTAGAAGACCGCCCAAAGGCAGGGGTAGCTTGTCCCCACCTGGAGGACTTGTGAGGGAAAATGTGTGAAGAGAAGCTACCAGTTCATACAGGGAGAGAGGCAAGCAGCCTGAAAACTCTCCCTAATGTAGGGGAAGGCTTAAAAACCATCCCAGAGCGCCTGTATCTCTCGAGGTCCTCACCTCCGCCCTCTGGAGTGGCAGTCCCCACAACCACAACAGCAGAAGCAGCAGGCGCTGGGGCATCCTTGAAAGGTGATGGAGACTCTGGGCACTGAAGGTAGTTGGCCTGCAGGGTCCCGCAGAACCAACTCTTGGGCTTCAGCCCAAGTCGGGGGTTCACCTGCCAGAAGCACACGGCGTCTGAGGCCACGCCCCCATTTCCGCACGTGAGGATTCAGGGCGGAGCAGGACGAGGCGCGGCCTCCAGTAGATAAGTGAGGTTGGGATCAGCTAAGCGGTTCCCAGGCCCTCCTAAGTGTTGCTGAGGCAGCCAAGGTGGCAGGGAGGGGTGTTTGCTGAGGGGCCTGTTTCCCTAGAGCTGTGACGGACAGAAGCGTCAGTGTCACCGGGAGGCTAGACAGGAGAGACTTTTTGGAAACCTGGGACGTCCTTAGAGAGGAGGGAATAGAAACCGTCAGTCAAGCCTTGAAGGGAACTTGAACAGATCATTTGAGTTCGCATCCTCCCAGCTCAAAGGCTTTTTGGTTTTTGTTTTAAATTTAATTTAGATAAAAGCCCAATCTTCTAAAACTTCCCTGGCTTCGAGAAGTCAGAGGGATAGCGCTTGCCCAGCATCTAAATATTTAGGGACCAGAGAGATATTAGACCCTGGGTTTCTGACTTTTGGACGTTAGATGCTCTGAAAATCCTTCTAACCCCAACTTATCACCCCCGCCCAGACAATGTGAATGCAGGGTTTCAAGAGGGAATCTCAGAGCTACAGAAAAGAAAAAGAAAACCAAAAACCAAAGAAACCAAAACAACAGCAACAACAACAAAATCACGGACTCAGTTATAAGGGCTAAGGACAGAAAGACTCGGGGACAATGAGACACAAGCGAGAGATCAGAAACTAAAGAGCAAGAAAAGAGATAAAGGCAAAAAAATGTGGCTCAGAGACAGAGGAAGTGAATAGGGGAGAGACAGAGAAAGGGAAAGAGTAGAAATAAGCCCATTTAGAGATTAAGAGAGGTGAAGAGATGACAGGGCAGAGAGGCAGAAAGAGACAAAGATTGAGACAGGGAGACAGTCAAGGGAGAGATAGGCCCAGGGCAGGGGCTTGATGGAGACCCCTTACCTGTACGGAGTCCTGCTTGCAATCTCCACTGACACAGCTGCCCTGCCTGGCTTGCCAGAGAGCTCTGGAAGAGGTGACAGGCGCTGGCAGCCTGGGGTGTTGGGAGGGGGCGGGGCCAGGGCGGAACAGAGAACAGGAGGGGGAAGCTCTGGGGAAGAGTGGGAACCGTGGAGCAGGCACGTTTATCACAGCCACTGTGTCACGTAGAGGGAGCAGCGAGACAGTTACGGTCGCCCCTCCCCCAGGCCACAGAACACACTATGCCATCCAGCTACTTACACAGCCTCTCATGCTGCTTCACACAGGATCCCAAACGCTGAGCAGGAGAGCTGCAGAGACTCACAGAGTAACGCGACCATTCATAGCTATACAACTGGGATCCATGCTGAGAGAGCTAGTCCTTCACCCAAGGCTTCCCAATTACTTGCAGGGACACGCAGCTGTGTGTCCAGGGATGGGGACACTTCACATACATGTAAACACAGTCCACAGTCCTAATGCCACTGTCTTTCTGTTGCCATTGTTTGGTGTATATATATGTGTGTACATGCCCATGTGTATGCGTGAAGGACCAGAGGACAACTTCTGATGTGATTCTTGAGTGCTGTCTACTTCCTTTGATTTGGTCTTTCAAGACAAAATTTGTCACCGGGCAATGGTGGCACACGCCTTTAATCCCAGCACTTGGGAGGCAGAGGCAGGCGGATTTCTGAGTTCAAGGCCAGCCTGGTCTACAGAGTGAGTTCCAGGACAGCCAGGGCTACACAGAGAAAACCTGTCTCGAAAAAAGACAAGATTTGTCTGTGTAGCCCTGGCTGTCCTTGAACTCACTATATAAACCTGGCTGCCCTTGAATGCAGAGATCTGCCTGCCTCCGACTCCCTGGTACTGGGATTACAATCGTACACTACCCAGCTTAATTTAACTTGCTCTTGCTGCATGCATAACAAGCACTTTACCAAGTGAACCGTTGCCCCAATCCCTGACTTGTCTTTGTTTTAATTTTATGTGCTCGAGTGGTTTTCTGAATGCATGGAGGCATATGCACCACATTCACGAAGTACCTGGGCGGGTGGCCAGTAGAGGGCACTGGATCCCCTGGAACTGGAGCTATCCATGGTTGTGAATCTCCCCATTGGGTGTTGAGAACTGAATCCTGGGTCCTCCTGAAGTGTTCTTAACTGTCATTTCTCCAGCCCTATATCGTGTGTGTGTGTGTGTGTGTGTGTGTGTGTGTGTGTGTGTGTGTCTTAAACAAAACAGAATCTTACTATATAACCGAGGTGGTCTCCAACCTTGGATCCTCCTGCCCCAGCTTTTCAAGTGCTGAGATTCAGATTTCAATTGCACAGGCCCATGCAGTGACCACATCTGGCTCCACATTTGGCAGCACTATCAATCACTCAATGGTCACAACTGGTCTGTGTCCCTCAGGAGGACTGGACATCCGGAGCAGGGCCTGAAGCAATGAGTGTCCAGGATATAAATGTGCCTGGCTGTGTGGTGATATGCACAACCATTTAGTCCTCTCACAACCCAAGCTGAAACACACACACACACACACACACACACACACACACTGTGTCAGGAGGCCACATCCAAAAACACTGTCCCTTGTGACATACATCACAGTCTCCCAGAGACTATACCATGTGTGACAGCATAAACTCCTCAGGGAACACCAAGATGTATGCTCTCTCATTGCCACACCCAGTTTTGTATGGGCAGACAACCATACCATTGTTCCGTCTATACTCACAACCCATAGACATTCTACATAGATTCCAGAGATGGAATTTAAGTCTTCAGGCTTGATGGCAGGCACCTTTAACCACTGAACTACCTTGTCAGCTAATGTCTCCACTTGACCCAGGCTAGCCTTGAACTCATCATCCTGTTTTGATGCTGAAATGAAACCCTGGTTCTTGTGCATGGTAGGCAATCACTCTAACAGTGCACCATGCCTCCAGCACCTCCCTGGGGGATTCTAGGTAGGGGCTCTACCACCGAGCCTCGCCCCAGCTCCTCACTGGGGAATTCTAGGCAGGGGCTCTACCACTGAGCCACACCCCCAGCCCCTCACTGGGGGATTCTCTTGCCTCACTTCCCAGAAGATTAGCTTACACTCTCAGCTTAAGTGTGTCCCATGTGTGATCGACCCTTCCTGGCCCCACAGCTAGTCACACAGTCACCTGTCCATACATTGTGAACCCTACTGTCACACATTAATATCCAGTCTTAAAATGGTCCCATGGTAACAGGAACCTATATATTACCCACATTTTTACATTCTGTACTTCCAGGATCTTCCTTCACCCCAGGTATAGGAAACATCTGTCTGTGGAATGTAGGATGGGGAAATTTGGAGCCCAGTCTGAAAACCCAGTGTCTCCTGCTCAATACACATCGCCAGTTCAGGCTGCTTGCTTGCTCCCGTGGGACCTGTGTGATAAGTGGGCCAGAGGGGAGCCTGCCCATTTTTCAGAGGACAAGCTGAGACCCAGAGGCCCCAGGAAGGGCAGGGAATGGCCTGAGGTCCACATCAGAAGCAAGGAGCAGAGAGAATGGGAGGCGGGGTGAGGGTCCTTACCGCCTGGCCCCTGGGGACCTCTCTGCTCTCTGCTCCACATTCCTGGCGCCCTGTGGATCCTGGGAAAGTATCTTTCCCTGAAGTAGAGCTTGAAGGGGGTCTGAGATTGAAGAGCACCTCGCGGACAACTGGGACGGGATCCTGCCGGGCTTCACGAGGGCATGAAGGTCACTGGACTGGAGAGGGAGGAAGGGGATGGAGCTGGGGTGGTAAGAGGGTAGGAAAAGAACTTGAGACCCAGAAAGATAAGAAGTGGAGAGAGGCTAGTTGATGGTAGTGCATGCCTTTGATCCCAGCACTCGGGAGGCAGAGGCAGGTGGATCTCTGTGAGTTTGAGGCTAGCCTGGTCTACAGAGGAATTCCAGAACAGCCAGGGCTACACAGAAACTGTTTCAAAAAACAAAAGAAATCACACACACAAAGAAGAAGAAAGAGAAGGAGGAGGAAGAGAAAAGATGGAGGATAGAAAGGGAGGAGTGAGCCAGGCAGTGATGGCACACGTCTTTAATCCCAGCACTTGGGAGGCAGAGGCAGGTGGATTTCTGAGTTCGAGGCCAACCTGGTCTACAAAGTGAGTTCCAGGACAGCCAGGGCTATACAGAGAAACCCTGTCTCAGGAAAAAAAAAGAGAGAGAGAGAGAGAAAGGAAGGAGTGAGAGCAGACTTAGACCTGTCATCCCAACACTGAGGAAGAGTTTGAGGCCAGCCACACACAATTTCAGTGACAGCGAAACACAATATCAGAGAAAGGGGAAGAGAGAAAGGATGGAGGAGAGGGAGGGGAGGGGAGGGGAAGAGGAAGGGAGGAAGAAGGGAGGGAGAGATGAGAGAGGGTGAGCCTGAAGGATAGCCTGGAGGGGAAGGAGAGACAAGGCTCTGAACCGTCCTTGGAATGTATAGGCCGTTAAAGGTTTCTGGGGGCAGCAGAGACCTTTTCTCTTATGGTGAAGACCATGCTCCTGCCAGTCAGCCCTTACCCATGATCCTCTGCGCAACACCAAGGAAACTCACTGAATCACAAGAAAGAAATCCACAGAAACATGCAAGCTGAAGGAGGATGCATCAAGAAAGAACAGGATGGCGATGAGCAAGAGGCGTTGAATACAATCCAGATACATAACATATACATGCATATATGTACACATATATATGTGAAAATGTCTTGGTGAAACAGTGTGCATAACTCATATATGCTAATCAAAATCTTCAAAGGAGGCCCACATGGCCGCTTACAGTTGGTAATGGTGCTCCCCAGCGAAGCTCTCTGACCTCCACTCAGACACAGGGGCACACAGATACACACTGATAAATAAATAATATATATGTATATATATATATATGTATATATATGTTTATTAAAGTTTAAAAGATGCTCCTGAAGACAGAGAGGCACCCTTGCCCCATTCCTGCTGTAGTCCACTCTAGGTGAACATAGGGCAGGCATGTAGGACAGACAAGAAGACAGAAGAAGAGAGGTCAAGGTCTAGGTCCCTGACTGGCTCCTGCCCTCTGTCTAGGGTCCTTGGCAGTCTCTAGTGACAGACATTGAAGCAGCAGCCTGGAGCCTCCCTGGCTACTGAGCTACTCCCAGGCTGCACCAGGCTGCAGCCCACCCTTCTCCCACCCCAGGAGACTCAGCCCCTGACAGCACTCTGGCTGCTTCTCCAGCATACTTGGCTCATCCGGCCTCTAAATATAGCCTGTCTCTCCCGGCCGCCAGCCTATCTTCTCTCTGTGGAGTCTCCCCACTTCTTGTACGTGCTCTCTCCCCCCTCCCTCTCCTTTCCCCCCTCTCCTCCAAATCTCTCCTGTCTAGCAGAACATGACAGAATGTTAAATCCCAGCACTAGAGGCAGAAGCTAGTAGAGCCCTGTGAGTTCAAGGCCAGCCGGGATAGCATAGCAGGTTCCAGGTCGGCCAGGGAGACATAGTGAGATCCTGTCAGGAGGACCAAGCAAACAAAACCACCAAATCTCTCCTTTCCTCCTTTTCTCTAGCCCCACACTCAGTGTTTCTGTCTTTCTGTCTTAGGCACTTTTCTTTTCCTTCTGTCTCATTCAGCTCCTCGGTTCTTTCCTATCTGCCTTCCTCTTCTTTTGAGTCAGTCTCTTTTTGCTTGTCTTCTTATTGTATTATTACTACTATTATTGTTGCTCTTGCTACTATTTTGGTGCTGGAATGGGAACCCTGGTTCTTGTGCATAGTAGGCAAGCATTCTAACACTGACCACGCCCCCAGCCCCTCACTCAGCTCAACTACTGAGCCAAGCCCCCAGTCCCTCACTGGGAGATGATTCTAGGCAGGGGCTCTACCACTGAGCCACGCCCCCAGCCCCTCACTGGAGGATTCTAGGCAGGGG
>NW_022196904.1:16270723-16295261 GCF_008632895.1 Mastomys coucha
GATTCTAGGCAGGGGCTCTACCCCTGAGCTACGCCCCCAGCCCCTCACTGGGGGATTCTAGGCAGGGGCTCTACCCCTGAGCCACGCCCCCAGCCTCTCACTGGCAGATTCCAAGCAAGGACTCTCCAGATAAGCTACAGCTCTTACCTCTCTTACCTTCTCTCCTACCATACATCTAGCCCAAACCGACCTCAAAATCACCTCATTCCTCAGCCCCCTCTCCTAGTACAAGATTACAGGTATGAGCTACCACACACAACTCATTTGTCGGTTTTTTAAACTTGTTTTATTTAATTTTGCATCCTAGGAATGGAGCCCAGGGTCCCATACATGCTTAGCAAGCTCTCTACTACTGAGCTCCACCCCAGACCTGTTCTCATCTTCTAATTTCCCTCATTCTCTTCCTCCTTTCCCTGCTTGTCTCTGGTTGTCTGTCTGCTTCTCTCCATTGTTCCTGGTCCTGGCTTTCCTGGCTCTTATCTTCTGCCCTCTGACCCAGAACAGAGCCAGACAATGCCCCAACTTTGGAAGTCACAGGAAAGGAGAGCTAGAAAAACTGTGTCTCCTCCCATGGGGCTGCCCAGCCAAGCAAAGCTGGAGGGGATCAGGCAGGAGCCTGGGGCGCTGGCAGATGGTTCAGAAGAAATGAGGCAGAGAGAGATGGGGAGAGGAAATGCCCCATGGGGCCTGAGACCAGAGATGGGAGGGAGAGATAGCCCTTAAGGTTCAAACTACAAAGATAGGAGGCTTAAAGGATAGAGACCTAGTGGCAAACAGAGCTAGTAATAGGTGCACAGAGATAGCCTCAGGGCAGCGTGACTCCCTAACCCGAGGGGACTGAGAGGCAAGGCCTCCAAGAGTGGAAGTCAGAGCCAGAAAAGCAGGCTCACAGACAGAGAGATTCTAGGAGTCAAAGAAGTGGGAGGTAGTCTGCACACACAGCAGCAAACATGGGATTCACGGAAGGGATCCACAGCAAGGACTAGATGGAAATCAGATAGAAGAGGCCTGGAGAGACAAACACAAATACTATAGAGAGCTGCGGGATGTGGTTCAGTGAGTAGCGGGAGCTTGCCTAGCAAGCTCTGGGGTCGGTCCTCTGCATGCCTGGAATCCCAACCCCAGGAGGGTGGAGACAAAAGGGTCAGAAGTTCAAGGTCATCTTTGGCTACACAGAGAGTTTGAAGACAGCCTGGGCTAGATGAGACCCAGCCTCAAGAAAAAAAAATGAGGGTTTGAGTGAGTTTCAAAGAGACAGGAAACCAAGGGAAATGGGGATCAGGTAAGACAGAAACACAGAAAGTGAAGGACAGAGGTAAGCGATAGGATACTTAACTTAATGACTGTACCTAGAGAGGAAGACAAGGAGAGAGTCCAGAATGAAAAGACTGTATCAAAATGCCCCAAAGACAAAATCCGAGGGAGATCAGGCAGATGCAGTTGACTCTCCTCAGCCTCTTCCGGTCCTGGGGGGTGCCGGTCTCCATAGCGACCGACCCAGATCCCCAAGGCAAATATTGTCCAGGCCAGAAGCAACCGTAGGGCTGTGTTGACATAATGTCGCACTGGGTGGGGTGGGGGCTCTTAGAGGCCAGGATGGAAGGCAGAAGAACAACTCTCAGCTGAGGCTCTGCAGACAACGCCAGCCTTCCTCCACCTCCAAATCCCCTGCAAACTTCCCTTCACCCCACGCCAGCAGCGGAGTCCAACTACAGGGGTCCCCGACTGCCCCCTGGTGGTTGTAGATTGGGCAGGGTGATCCCTTACTAAGCAAGGAAAGTAAAGGGCTGGGCTGAGGGTGTAGCCCAGACCGAGCCTCAGGGGAAGTTCAGGCAGGAGGATTTGTAGTGGAGATATATAATACCCATATTCTAGATGATTCTTTTTGTTGTTGTTGTTTTGTTTTGTTTTGGGGGGTTGTTTGTTTTGATTTGTTTTGTTTTGTTTTTTTCTCTGTATAGCCCTGGCTGTCCTGGAACTCACTCTGTAGACCAGGCCGGCCTCGAACTCAGAAATCCACCTGCCTCTGCCTCCCAAGTGCTGGGATTAAAGGCATGCGCCACCACTGCCCGGCTCCTATAAATTCTAGATGAAGTTGAGACCCAGAGAGGGAAAGCAACTTGCCTCAGGAAACACGGCTCATATTCAAAGCACTCCTTATGGCCAGTTTCAAAATGTGATTTCCAGATTGTGGAAAAGGCTTGCTCACCTGGAGAAGGAAGTGAGGGGGGGTGGAGAGGGAGAGGGAAAGGGAGAGAGAGAAGTGGGGGGGAGAGGGAGAGGGAGATAGGTAGGGAGACAGAGAGAGAGAGAGAGAGAGAGAGAGAGAGAGAGAGAGAGAGAGAGAGAGAGAGAGAGAGAGAGAGAGAGAGAGAGAGAGAGAGAGAGAATTCTATCTACCCTACTCTCTCCCTCCTCCAGCTCAGCGACCCCTTCCATGCCTGTCTTCAAGGTCCTTGACATCTTCCTGTGAAAGCACTCAGAAGAGAACAAACTCCATTAGCTGTACCCAGAGCCAGAACACGGGAACACTTCACACCTAAATGGCCATCCAAACTGCTCTGCTCTTCTGGGAAGTGGGTGCCTATCTCAAGCCATTTACCCCAAGAAAAGCCAAAGTCACATAGCTTGCGGCTCAGGTGGGCACTATTTGAGTCTGGTCTTGCTCTGGGTTAGGCATTTCAGGTAGAGGACTGAGTATGACATCTTTGTATGTCATCTCCCTTTCTCTGCCATAACCCACCAGCCTCAATTCTGTGCCTTGCTCCATTCTCTATGCTCTCGATTTGCTCGCATCCCCCACAACATGGAAGCCAAAATTGAAGCTCTACTGGGCTCCCACAGTGCTCTGGGGCACTGTTCCAGGAGGACGATATTCCTTAGCATATGACAGTCACATTCCATTCTGTTTTGCTGTTACTGTTTTTAAAGTTTTTATTAAATTTATATTTAGCTGATTAGTTAGTTATTTAATTATTGGTTTTTCGAGACAGGGTTTCTCTATGTATGGCTATCCTGGAACTCACTCTGTAGACCAGGCAGGCCTTGAAGTCAGAAATCTGCCTGCCTCTGTCTCCAAAGTGCTGGAATTAAAGGCGTGAGCCGCCACTGCCTGGCTTATTTTTAAGTATAATCAGGTGTGTGCAATGTGAGTGCATGAGCCCCCAAAACTCAAAGGTGTGGGATCTTTATGGAGTTAGGTACCTAATATGGGTGCTGAGCTAAACTCAGGTCCTCTGGAAGAGCAGCAAGTGCTCTTAACCACTGAGACATTTCTGTAGGTCCTGGTATGTCTTTCTTCTCCCTCCTGGGCTCCATCCATACTAGCCTTCTGCTTGCTGAGGACTAAGTCAAACCCTACCTCAGGACCTTATATTTTTATTTTTTATTATTTTATTTTTCCTGCCCAGAAATCATTCAGCTTTGGGCACAAATGCTTCTTCACTTTTTTCTTTTTCTTTTTTTCTTTTAAAAAAAATTTATTTATTTAATGTATGCAAGTACACTGTAGCTGTTTTCAGACACACCAGAAGAGGGCATCTGATTCCATTACAGGTGGTTGTGAGCCACCATGTGGTTGCTGGGAATTGAACTCAGGACCTCTGGAAGAGCAGTCAGTGATCTTAACCACTGAACTACTAGTGTGTCTGAAGACAGCTACTGTGTACTCACATAAAATAAATAAATCTTAAAAACAAAACAAAACAAAGCCAAGAGAACAAAAACAAATCCGGAACAAAAATATTTTCTGAAACTGGGCCTTGTGGTATATGCCTATAATCCCAGTACCAGAGGGTTTGGAGCAGGAATATTAGAGACTCATCAGAGGCCATTCTCTCAGCTATATAATGAATTTGAGGCCAGCCTCAGGAACATGAGACCTGCATCAAAACAAACCGTAGACTGGGAGTGAACCTAATAGTGTTTTCCTGTAATTCCAGTACTTGGAAGGCTGAGACAGAAGGATTGCAAGTCTGAGGCAGCTTGGGCTACTTAGTTTTTTGCTAGACTGGAAAAGAGAGAGAAATACATCAAAAAAACATAGCCAGAGGTCTGGCTGTGGTGACACTTAACTCCAGCAGTCCTGAGGTAGAGGCAGGAGGAGGCTCTATTGAGTTGGAGACTAGTTTGGTCTATATATCAAGTTCCAGGACTGCCAAGGTTACATAGTAAGACCCCATCTTTAAAAACAAAGAAAGGAAGAAAGAAAGAAAGAAAGAAAGAAAGAAAGAAAAGGAAAGAAAAAAGAAGAAAAACAGAGGTAGGGATGGAGGCACTGGCCTGTAACCCTAGATTTTGGGAAGTGAAGACAGAGAATGAAGATAAGAAGTTCTCAAAACAAAACAAAACAAAATAAAAAAAAGATAAGGAGTTCAAAACTGGCCTAGGCTATATAAGACCCTGACTCAAAAAACAACAAAAAACCGGGTATATACGGCAGAGTGGGCGCCGGGTAGGGTGTGGAGTGGGCTAGACTATAGAGTAAAGTCTTCGCTCAAAAATACAAGACAACAAAACAAAGCAAAATGAACCCCGTGGTTTGGGTCATGACTTGGGAAAGGCGGCCCCATCTTTAAATCCATTGTCAGTTTCTGTACCCCCTCCTTCCCTCCTAGTTCCCCAGTTTCCGAGCCTGCTCTGACTGACACCGCCAGCTGGTCCCCGGTTTCACAACTGGGTTTCTGTCAAAATACGGACTGGATAACGCCTTCCTGAGAGACTAGGACTGTAGGGGCGGGGCTAAGTGGAATGGAAGGTTAGGGCGGGGCTAATGGACTTGAGGGCGGGCTCTAAATTCTGAGGGCGGGGCTAATTCTACTAGAGCGTCTGGTCCAAGGTTCCAGTCCTGGGCTGTTCAGGGGGTGTGGCTATTTGCTCTAGGGGCGGGAATAGAACTTTTGTTGTTTCTAGATTTAGGGGGTGGAGCTAAGAGTCCCGGGGGCGTGTCTAGCTCTAATAAACAAGGAGAGAGGACTGGGATAGGATACAAGCTCAGGTTATAGAATAACCTGTCATATTTAAGGTTTCAATATCAAGTTCTGGTCGTACGAGGGGACTTATGGGAAATCAGATAAAAGATTTAGAGGAGGCTTTCGGGAATAGGAGTGTCTTCTTTCACCCCATCCTCCTTCCAGAGCTGAGGGGCGACGCTTCAGGATGAAAAGCAGGAAGGACCCTGCCCCTCCAAACCCGTCGGCATCCCTATTGGCGGAGGAGCCTGCGCGACAGACTCTCATTGGTTCCTAACGGGAGAGGAGGGGGTGTAGAGAGAATACACTCAGGTTTGTGGGAGGGACCAGACAGTACCTAGGGGGACCCCGATGCAGCCAATCCTGACCTGAAGACTGTTGCGGGGGGGTTGGGGGGACCGACAGAGCAGTCTCTTGACACCCCTTCCGGGCATCCTAGGGAATGACCCCTGTGCCAGGCTCAGAGCCGGCCGCCTGATGCTGGGTGGGCCGAGCTGGGGATGCTGGAACGAAGGGCGTTGCTATGGCAACGGGAGGCAGGGCCTGGGGGGGGGACCGGGCCCGAGCTGGGGCTGCGGGGGCCGGCGGTGGCTGTGGTGGGGCAATGGCGGAGCGCGGCCCGGCCTTCTGTGGCCTCTACGACACGTCCTCTCTGCTGCAATACTGCAACGGTGAGAGCCCCCTTCTCAGTTAGACCCTGGCCCCGCCCAGGGTGGACCTACCTCCTCCTGCCCCAACCCTTTTCTTCCAAGTCCTTATCTCCTCCCTTGTGAGAGGTTCCTCCTTTCTCCCCATCAACAGGATTCTAACCCCAGAACAAGGTCCTTTATCCCCAAAGTCATGATCCTGCTCCCCCTACCCCAACAAACACCTGCTCCCAAGGTGGCCAGACAGAGGGGAGGGTAAGGAAGGGTAAAGGAGCCTGTGACGGGGGAGGCCAGGCCTGGGGTTGGGGTAGGGAGTCAGCTGAATGTGGAACTCTTTCTGCCCCCTACCCCCCAGCCCCTTCCCCGGACCCTTCTCTGTGTTTGGGTATAGCAGGGGGAAATGCTGAATTGAGGACTGGGCTTGGGACCAGTAAAACAGCAGAGGACTTTCCGTACACTGTCTTCCCCATCTTCAGCCCTGCCTCTGCCTCCCCCACCCCCACCCCAGGAAGAATCCTCTTTTTCCCTAGATAAATGTGTATGGCACTAGAAGGGCTATTTTGGTGTTACGGAACCTGGGCTGGAGGAGTGGGGAGGTGAGAGATGAAGAAAGTGGGCACTGGTCTCTAGGCCAGGAAAAAACGTCCAGGAGGAAGCCAAGAGCTTGAGTCATGGGGTGGGACCATCAGGCCAAGCAACGTTCAGATGAAATCTGCCTGTTCAGGGTCAATGTGCCCCCATGTCAGTCAGGGGGCCTTGCCAAAGGATCACCTCAGAGTTTGGAGGTCACTCCCTTGGGCACACAAACACTTTACGAAGGACCCCTAGAGTTGGCAAAGGAACTAGAATGTTCATTTAACCCCTCTCTACCTTCTAAAGGTTAAGGACCACAGGGTGTCTCAGGCTAGGGCAAGTATGGGTTCTCGTCCTGAAAGAAAAGCTGTGTCCCAATCAAATGACCCTGAGCTTCTGGGTGACAGTCCTTGCTGAGGCCAGTACAACCATCAGAGCGGAGGGTAGGATGGAGTAGCTACAGTACTTATTGGTTCATCTTACTTTGGATTTATTAAGCTCATATCATGATTTGGGAAACATGTTAAGTGCAGGTCTAGCTCTTGTATTTTCAACGGTAACATTACTTACAGGAGGTAGAAAAGAACTCAAAATAAGGTGGGTTGCTGGCTCCACTATTCCCTCCTGGCTGTGTAGCCCTTGGCTTATCTCTAAACTCTCACCGTCTTCTTCACGGGACCCTGGGACTTCCCGATAGGGGTCTCAAGTCTCTGCAATCCTCTCCCTCCGACCTCTAGAGCCTCCCCCACCTCCCTCTGCAGGTCCAGACATCGAACCTGCGGAGCAGTGGGTGGGTGGGGGTAGAGGACGGGATGGCAGGACTAGGCAGGCGATTGGATCACGGAGGGAGAGCGAGGGGGAGGGACAGGAGGCTGCAGTGCGGGAGTCCAGCGGGCAGGCGGGGCTGGCTTAGTGACGGACACAGGACTCGGGATGGCAAGTGAGACCTCCGAGCCCGCTTGCTGTTCCTGCTACCATCTTTACTTAAAACGGGCTGGAAGCCAGGGTCTCCTAGATTGTCACAGCAATGAGTCTGGGTAGGAGTGGTCTGGAAGGGAGGTGGAGGAGGGCCACTTAGAATCCCCCACCCTCCGCGGGAGGAAGGACGGGAAGGAGAAATGATGCGGGAGTCATTTAAAAATGAATTAATAGACTGAAAAGAAGGAAAAGAGCTAAATCTGAGGTGGGGATATAGAGGCAACATAAAGTGGGACCAGAGGACAGAAACTCCCTGCTGGGTGTCATCTCTATCCTGTAATCCCCATGTCGGCCGCCAGGGGTCATAGAAGCTCTGTCCTTACGGCTTCTTGGAGGGGCGAACCCGTTAGAAGGGAGAACGAGGGGAAGGGATGAACAGGACTGGACCTTTTTGGCTTGAAAAGTCTTGGATACAGCGAGAGAATGTTGGTGCCCGTGACAGAATATTGACGTTCTTCAGAGGACGTTAGGAGCGCGTTCTAGAAGGTCGTCACTGGGAGTAGCTTGATGTCATCTTTAAAATGCTGATATGACTTAAAAGGATATTTAGCATCTTAGTCACAGAATCTCAACACCAAAGTGAGGTCCGGGATTGGTGGAATCTGCATGAGAAAAAGGGACTTCCCCCAAGGTCGCATGGTCAGGACACTGTGGCAGAGAGAGGAGGTGGGGATTTCCTTCCTTCTTGCCAGAACCCTCTTCTTCGGCCCATCTCCACGCATCCTCGTCCGCCCCAGGTTGCAGGAAAGGCAGAGAGCGTGGCTGGTCCCCGACAGACCTTGAAAAGCCGGAGGGACTTTCCTGATCTTTGGAGCGCTCTCCCGCCCTCCCTTCCCCACTCCCCCCACCCCCACCCCCTTACGTGGTCCCCTGCAGCCCGCATCTCCTCTGCTTTCTAGATGATAATCTGTCCGGCACTAGCGGCATGGAGGTGGACGACCGCGTGTCGGCGCTGGAGCAGCGGCTGCAGTTGCAAGAAGATGAGCTGGCGGTCCTAAAGGCGGCGCTGGCGGACGCGCTGCGTCGCCTGCGGGCGTGCGAAGAACAAGGCGCGGCGCTGCGCGCGAGGAACACCCCTAAGGGCCGGGCGCCCCCGCGTCTGGGCACCACCGCCTCGGGTATTTTGGTCGGGGTGGAGGGTGTGATGAGGAGGCACAGAGGCACGACCTCAAGTTCATATCATCCGTGCTCTAACCCTATTGCTCCAGTGTGTCAGCTCCTGAAAGGCCTTCCCACCAGGACGCCCCTCAATGGCTCCGGACCCCCGCGACGCGTGGGCGGCTATGCCACCTCTCCATCTTCCCCCAAGAAAGAGGCGAGCTCCGGGCGCAGGTAAGGCAAGCATAGCAGGACCCCAGCCTCCTCTCAGACCTTGCTGGAGAACACGGCTATACCGATGCGGTCGGTATATCCTTCATCACTCTGGTCTTTCCGCAGCAGCCGTCGCTACTTGTCACCTGAGCGCCTGGCCTCTGTGCGTCGCGAGGACCCCCGTAGCCGTACCACATCTTCCAGTAGTAATTGTAGCGCCAAAAAAGAAGGGTAAGTTCGCGGGTGGGGCCCCAACCCTTGACGGGTAAGGGAATGTATGGGGAATTAAAGCCAGACCCCTGGCCACGAGGTTATAAACTAGAGTGGGGTAAGCAAGCTCACAAACTATGGGCGCAGTACTTCTGGGGTAGCCTGGTCAAAATGGAAAGCCTGAAGGGGTGGCGCCAATATTGGGAACGTGACTATCATTGGGGAACGGGACTGTATTTAAGGCTTGGGCGGTCTATGGGTCAGCAGAGGAAGCTGGGGGAGAGCCAGGCTCATGGGTATGACTATTAAGGTAAAAGGAAGTCCCTTTGATTCTCTGGGTAGAATCAGAACACAACACTCAGAGTTTCTGTAGGGAATGTAAGAATCAGAGGTAGGAATGTGGTCGGAATTTGGGGGTGTAACGGGAGTTAACTTGGTAGAACCAGAACCTAGGGCGGGGACCTGTCATTTCAGGAACCCTACTCCCAAAGAGGTTGCTTGGTATAGTGGGTGTGGCTTAAGATTGGGCGTGGCTTAGGTGTGTAGTAGATCTTACAGGATAGCTTGGAAAACGTTGGGACCCTGTCCTGTGAAATTGGATAGTCAGATTGCTTAATACGACCCAAGAAGAGAGGTGGATGAACCATTGGTTATTAAGAGGGAAGCCAGGAGTGGTCATGGCTCAAGCCTGTAACAGCAGCGGCTGAGGCAAGAGGATTGCCACGAGTTCGAAGCCAGACTGAGTTACATGATTACACTTTTAGTTTCAGTCCAGCCTTGATTACAGTGAGACCCTGATTCAGATTTATACATACATACATACATACATACAATGTACATGGGGTTCACAACTCTGATCCCACGACTTAGTTAAGTGGAGGGAAGAGGATCAGGAGTTGAAGGTCCTTGGCTGTTTACAGTTTGAGGCCAGCCTGGGCTACTTAAGACAGGGTTTCTCTGTGTAGCACTGGCTGTTCTGGAATTCACTCTGTAGACCAGGCTGGCCTCGAACTCAGAGATCCACCTGCCTCTGCCTCCCAAGTGCTGGGATTAAAGGCGTGTGCCACCACTATCTTAAGAGCAGAGAGAAACACAGACAAGAAAATAGAGCCAATCCAGGACTAAGTTAGAAAGAGGCCCAGTGGTGGATGTGGTCAAGTATCTAGAGACAGGGATCAATGTGTAAGGGTAGAACCACACTGAAGAAGAAGGAGCAAGGACTTAAGAGTAAGTCTCCTGAAATAATAACAATCATGTTCTTGGTCAGATGCTTGCCTGCATTCGCCACTAATCAACCTCACATTCACGCTAGGAAGTGTAGCTCTTCTATTCCGTTTTTTGAAATGAGGAAACCGAGGTAGAAGTTGGGCAACTTGTTCGTACTTCTAGAAAGAGGCAGAACTGGAGAGGTCTGATCTCAGGCAAGCGCGTCTCTGAGCCTGTGCTGTAAACCGTCACCCACCCCTCACTCTATACAAAGAGTCCCGTGTCTGGATTCCGTGATTCCGGCAATGGGACTCGGTGACACCTGACGCCTGCAGGGGTCAGCCGCGGGGGGGCGGGGCAGGGGCGGTGGCGCGGGCGCCTCCCAGGGCCGGAAGCGGCGGGGCCGGTGCGGGCTCCACCCCGGACCCGAAACTCAGCCAGCAGCCGCCATGAGTAGTTTTGGAACTGGGTGAGACCCTCTCGCAGCACCCCTCCTCCCTCCTCCTGCCCTTCTCTCCTCTGGAACAGAAGGTTGGAGACACGCCCCTTCCCCTGAACTTTTCATCGTTTTCCTGGCTGCTTGAAGTTTGGGGTGTTGCCAGGTGGAGAGGGAAGGACCGTCGGGGAGCGTTTTGTTGCTGTTGCCTAGGAGGGAGGGTCCCTAGTGACTCCGGTCTTCTAGGATCGCGTGCCTGCCACATCGTGCTGTGTGACCCTTTGGCGATCTCTGCCTCTCTGGGCCTGTGTCTTAGGCTCTTCAAGATCTAACGAGCAAAGCACAGGGCCTGCAGAGAGGTAGCGCTCTGCTCCTTACTCGCCTGATTATTCGTTCCAGACCTGCAGAGCCCGGGTTTAGGGGGAGTACTCTCTGTCCTATCTCGTGTGCCTGCTAAAACACTTGTTTTCTTCTTCTTCTCCCCCCTCCTCTTTTTCCCCCCTGCGTCTTTTCCTGACAGGAAAACCAAAGAAGTTATCTTCAGCATGGGTAAGTGTGGAGGGTGGGCGTGGTTTCAATGATTGTAGCCTGCTGAAGACTTGGGGTCCTGGCTTCTGGGCCTTTGGCCGGCTGCCTTCAGTTTATCCACCTGTTAAGAAAGGAAGATGAGGAAGATGGAGGGGGACAGGGAGGAAGAGAAGCAAAGAAGAGAGAAGGAAAGGGGTGGGAAGAAAGGATGGAGGAAGGGAGGTTTGGTCTAACCTTAGTAATCCAGCCTTTGGGAGGCTAAGGCATTTTGGAAGTTGAAGGAAGGCTAGCCTGGGCTACATAAAGAGGTTATATCTATATAAAATTAGCTGGCTGTATGGCTCACACTTGTAATCCCAGCACTTGTGATTCTGAGGCAGAAGAATCACCATGCCAGCTTGAACTACAGAGTGAATTCCAAGCCGGTCTCAAATTCCAGGGCTAGCTGCCTCAAATAATAATAATGACGTTAGTAATAATAATGAGAGGAGTGCAAACAAGCCTTAGGGTCTAGTGTGGAACCTGACCTCCGAGGGTGTCTTGGCAGAGGAGGGATCCGTAAAGATGTTTCTGCGGGGACGCCCTGTGCCCATGCTGATCCCGGACGAGCTGGCGCCCAACTATAGCCTGGACACTCGTTCTGAGCTGCCCTCCAGCCGTCTAAAGCTAGACTGGGTGTATCCTTTGACTATGCTCCCTCGCAGCCCTCTTGGAAGAGGGTGAGTCCTGGTGCTGAGAGGGAGGCGCTGGGCGGAGCTACAGCTGGGGTTTCTTGGGCCACAGTGGGAGAAGTCGGGGGTAGGAATGCACAGGAAGTCCAGAGGGAAGCAGGGTAGCTGGAATGACCTGTTGTGAGTTTCTAGTTCGGGTAATGTTTGAAGCGGACTGTTTAACTCACGGATGATCTTGAGAATTTGGTCTTCCTGCCTGCACCTTCCAAGGAAGGGCTTGGATTGCAGGGCAGCAGGATTTTGTGCACCACCATATTTGGCTGTCATGGATATCAGTCAGACAGTGTAAGCTCTATGATCTGTTTATCTGGGGAAGGTTTTCACAGGGCAAAGCTCAGGAATGAAGAATTGGAAGGTGGGGCACATTGGTTAACACACACATACACACATATATACATACATGTACACATACATACATATACATACACACATATAAATACATATGTGTATATATACATATATGGTTTTTCAAGATGGGATCTCTGTGTAGCCCTGGGTGCCCTGGAACTCTGTAGACCAGGCTGGCCTCAAATTCATAAAGATCTGCCTGCTTCTGCCTCCTGAGTACTGGGACTAAAGGCATACACCACCAACATCCAGCTATAACCATATTTCTATTAGAAACTTTCAGTGGGGGTGTATCATATTGGGGAATGATAGAGTTTCCCAAAAAGAGGCACTGGAACCAGCAAGCAAAGATTAAAGGAAAACATCCAGACTGAGAAAGAATGGCTGGCCCCGGTGAGTTGGAGCTACTTGGGAAACTGGAAAATGTCATAAGGGGATGAATTGGAGCCTTGAGTTTTAAACCCAGCCCTGCCTCTGGCTGTGACCAAGGAAAACTTACCTTCCTTCCTCCCCGTGCCTCAGTTGGTTGTCACCTCTGAAAAGTGGATTTCCCTCTGGGTAAAGGTGCTGGGTTCGGGCCCTGGGAGATACAATGTTAGACACAGCATTTGCTGCGCAAGCATGGAGAGTTTCCATCCTGAACGCACGCATAAATGCTGGGTGGGTATGGTGGCAGCCTGTGATCAGGAGGCAGAGGTGGGATTCCAGGGCAAGCTGGCCAGCTAGACCAGCTGGGATTGAACTCCAGGTTCAGTGAGCGAGCGAGGTGGAGAGTGACTGAGGAAGGAGGACACCCACAATCAATTCCAGACATGATGTTCATACATGTACACACACACTCATGCATCCCTGCATACTTACATGCAAGCATGTATGCACATATACCCAGGCCTTGTTTGTGCTAGGTAAGGGCTCTACCACTGAGCCACACTTCCTAGTCCCTCACTGGGGGATTCTAGGCAGGGGCTCTACCACTGAGCCACGCCTCCTAGTCCCTCACTGGAGGATTCTAGGCAGGGGCTCTACCACTGAGCCATGCCTCCTAGTCCCTCACTGGGGGATTCTAGGCAGGGGCTCTACCATTGAGCCATACCTCCTAGTCCCTCACTCATGGAGTCTATTTCTAGGTAAGTCTGTCTCCTGCTTTGGCCTTCCAAGTGCTGGAATTATGGATGTGCACCCCACAATCGGCTCTTTTGTCTCTTATAAAGACACTTGTCACCAGGTTTAGGGTCTATGCATATCATGTAAGGTGACTTCATCCTGAGGTCCTAATTACATTTGTAAAATTCCATAGTCCATCTAGCAAAGCACTGAGAATGTCTAGATGTCAAGATTGCTACCAGTTGAAGGCCAGCCTGGGCTACATTGTAATATAGTATCTAAAAATAGGGTTGTAGCCAGAGTTCAGTGATCAAAGTGCCTTCTGCGTAAGCATGAAGACCTTATTCCCATCCTCTGCGAGCACATCACACACACACACACACACACACACACACACACACACAGGAGCCAAGCTTCTGTGGCTACAGTCGCAGCACTGGGTGGGGCAGAGAAAGGAAGATTCCCTGAGGCTTGCTAGCCGGCCAGCCTAGCTGAATCTGTGAGCTCCAGGTTCAGTAAAAGACATTGTGTCAAATGTCAGTGGAAAAAAATAGGGTGTGGAGCAATGGGGGTACACCCAACATTTACCTCTGGTCTCTGCACTTTGTACATGCATGCACATACACAAACACACAGACACACAAACAAAAGGTTTATAGTTTTGGAACACCTTGGTTCAACACCCCACCCAGGGACAGAGACAGGAAAATATTCCAGGGGCCTTAGGACTCCCTTTCAGCCAAGAGGGACTAAGCAGGCTCCTTAACCAGCCCTGGGCGTCTCCAGCTATGGCTATCGAGGCCGGGACTGCAGGGCCAACCTTTACCTCCTGCCCACCGGGGAGGTGGTGTACTTTGTGGCCTCTGTGGCCGTACTGTACAGTGTGGAGGAGCAGAGACAACGACACTACCTGGGGCACAATGATGACATCAAATGGTGAGTCTCTGTGGTTTGGGGGATGGGAGAACTCAGGCTTGGGCGTAGATCCAAATTTTGCCTCCTGGGCCTCTTTCCACATGACTGCCACCATGGAGTGTGGAGCCGTTGCCAAACCTCTGCTCCACCTATGAGACCACCAGATCCCAGGGGAGAAACTAGTGGAAAGATGAGCGCTGATTATTTGAGCATTGAAACATACATAGTGTATCTTTTTTTTTCTTTTATGTGCATTGATGTTTTGCCTGCATGTGTGTCTGTGTTAGGGTGTCAGATCACCTGGAATTGGAGTTACAGACAGTTCTGAGCCACTATGTGGGTGCTGGGAATTGAACCCTGGTCCTCTGGAAAAAACAGCCAGTGCTCTTAACCACTGAGCCATTTCTCCAGGCCCTATAGTGTTTATCTTTTTTTGTTTTGTGTGTGTGTGTATGCACAAGCATGCCATTTGTCTATATGTGCACCTCATGTGTACAGTGTCCCCACAGGCCAGAAGAAGGTGTCATGTTCCTTTTAAGTGTAGTTGCAGCAGGCTATGAGCCACCTAGTGTAGGTGCTGGGAATTGAACCCTGGTCCTTAACCACTAAGCCATCTCTCTAGCACCCTAACTTTTGTTTTTCCTATTGTGGCAGGGTCTCTTTACATCAAACCCAGGCTGTCCTGGAACTTAACTATTCTTGGCCTTGAACTCAGGCTTCTTCTGCCTCAGCCTCTGGAGTGCAGGGATTATAGGCATTCACCACTGTACCTGACAGTTATCAGTACTGCATGTAGTGCTGCCTCCCCCTCCCCCCAGAGTCCCAGGTATTTCTATATTGGGATTTCATCTGTTTCCATGGCCACTGTTTTTAGAACATTCCCGAGCCAGGTGGGTATTTTGAATTAAAAATCCAGGTTTCCCTCTAATCGCCTGTCATTGCTATCAAATGACTATGCATGAGCATATGTGGTAGAGGCACTTGCCTGACATGCACAAAGCATTGCGTTAGATCCCCAGCAGCCCATAAACAAGGAGTAATGGTGCATGCCTTAATACTAGCATTCAGGAGATCAGAAGTTCAATGCCATTCTCAGCTGCAAAGCCAGTTGGAGGCATGGGCTACATGAAACATTGTTTCAATAAGCAAGTGAAAGAAAAAAAAAATTAGCCAGGCGGTGGTGGCGCACACCTTTAATCCCAGCACTTGGGAGTCAGAGGCAGGCAGATTTCTGAGTTTGAGGCCAGCCTGGTCTTGAACTCATTGATCTGCCTACCTCTGCCTCCTGAGTGCTGGGATTAAAGGTGTGCGCCACACTTGGCTTCATGAATAAACGTTTTTAAAATTCATGCTTATTGAGTGAACAGCTGTGCATTTTGACTCTAATCTGCTAAGGAAGAGTCCCTAGTCCCTGTGAGTTCTTCTCTCACCACAGCTGAATTCTGTTCCTCTGTCCCTCTCTCCTCAGTCTGGCTGTCCATCCAGATATGGTCACCATCGCCACAGGACAGGTGGCAGGCACCACAAAGGAAGGCAAGGTATATATGGCCAGTGGGCAGGGCACAGGGGGACAAACAGGAGCTGGGACCCCTTTTCCCTAAAGTAACGGTGCCTCTCTTTTCTTCAGCCTCTGCCACCCCACGTGCGTGTGTGGGACTCAGTTTCCCTTTCCACCTTACACGTCCTGGGCCTGGGGGTGTTTGACAGAGCTGTGTGCTGTGTGGCCTTCTCCAAATCCGTAAGTCTTTGTCCCGATGCCTCCAGAAAGCACCTTCCTATGGGGTGGCGGGGCTGTACTCATTATAATGTCACAAGCCATGCACCCCTTCAAATCTTGAGCCTCGGGGCCTAGGGGCCTCAGGGCCTTAGGGGCCTGTGACCCAGAGCCCAGCACAAGGCACGGGACACCTGGAATCGCAGTACCAGATGGGACCACCATACCCTTCTTTCTCCAGTGGGTTATTCTTGCCTGAGCATTCTGGAAGGTTCCTTATCTCTCAAGGCATTTCAAGCCTAGCACTGAGTGCCCAGTGCATGCCTGCCATCCAATTCCCGATCAAAACAGAAGCTAAAATAATCTTTCTGGAACTTGTGGAGCAATGTGATGTTGATGCAAACACCCTCCCTTTCCACTCCCACGATGGATTTTTTTTTTATGATAATTTTATTTAAAAGTGTTGGTCTGCAGTAGATTGGGGGGTGAAAAACTCCCCAAAGGTAGTTTAAGAAACGCTTACACTTGTGGGGGTGGGGGTGTACATGCTTGTGTTCCACACAGTAGGGAGGCCAAGGCAAGTGTTTTAGGCCAGCCTTGGCTATGCGAGACCTTGTCAAAAGCACTCAGTCTTAGCGTATGCCTTTAATACTGGCATTGTTCCTTATTTTTGTTTTGTCTTGTCTTTCAAGGAAGGGTTTCTCTGTGTAGCCCTGGCGGTCCTGAAAGTCACATACACCAGGCTAGTCTTGAGGATCTGCCTGCCTCTGCCTCCCAAATGCTAGGACTAAAGGCATTCACCACCACTGTCTGGCTAGCAGAAAGATCATCGTGAATGTGGAGCCAACCTGATCTTTACATGCAGTTTTAGGATAGCCATGGCTATATAGTGAAACTCTGTCTCAAAATAACAACAAACAACATCAGGCCAACTTTCTATCAATCTATTATCTAATTTGTTTATTTTTGAGACAAGTTCTCACTGTGTGCCCTGGTTGTTGTGAAATTCAGTGTAGACCAGGCTGGCCTTGAACTCACAGAGATTCATCTGCCTCTGCCTCCTGAGTGCTGGGATTAAAGGCGTGTGCTGCCATGCCCGGTCCTCTCTTTATTTTTATGTGTTATCATTAGGTGATAACTGTTACTTTTCCTGCTACAGCGTCCAGGAAACATCAGATGTCATGAAAGCAGGAGTTACAGGCTGTTGTGAGCCATGGTGCTGGGAATGAAACCCAGGTCTTCCAGAAGAGCAGCAAGCACTCTTAACCATGGAGTTGTCCCTATTTTTCATTTCCTTTTCTTTTTTTTCTTTTTTTTTTTTTAAGATTTATTTATTTATTTTATGTGTATGAGTACACTGTAGCTGTACAGATGGCCGTGAGCCATCATGTGGCTGCTGGGAATTGAACTCAGGACGCCCCCCCCCCTTCCTCCGGCCCCACTCGCTTCGTCGGAATACACTGTAGCTGTCTTCAGATGCACCAGAAGAGGGCGTCAGATCTCATCACGGATGGCTGTGAGCCACCATGTGGTTGCTAGGATCCAAACTCAGGACCTTCAGAAGAGCAGTCAGTGCTCTTATCTGCTGAGTCATCTCTATTTTTCTTTTCTTAAGTTAATTTTTAAAATTAGCATACAGAAAAATGAGCTTGGTTCTGATTTTATTTATTTATTTATTTATTTATTTATTTATTTATTTATTCAGCATACAGCTTTCTGCCTGCATGTATGCCCACAGGCCAGAAGAGGGCACCAGATCTCATTGTAGATGGCTGTGAGCCACCATGTGGTTGCTGGGGATTGAACCTAGGACCTCTTGGAAGAGCAGACACTGCTCTTAACCTCTGAGCTATCTCTCCATCCCCTTGGTGCTGATATTTTCATTATTTAGGTCCCTGTCCTTTGCTCATGTTCATTCACCAGTACCCACTGCTTTCCTTCCAACCGACTTTATATTATTATCTTTACGGATTTATTTATTGTGGGTGTGTTTGCACATGTATGTACACAGAAGTACACAGCACTCCTGTGAAGGTCAAGAACAACTGCTTGCCGTTGCTTCCCTCCTGCCATGTGGATAGTCCTAGGAGCAGGACTCAGGTCTCCAGGATTGGCAGCAAGCACTGTTACCCACTGAGCCATCTTGCCAGCTCTACCTCCCGAAGTCCCACAGTCAATGTTGATAATGGCTGGATTCTGGATTTCATGTACATAAAAAGCCATTCCAGAGATGAGGGCGTGCTCCAGTGGTAGAGAGCTTGCCAAGACTGCACACTGCCCTGAATTCCATCTCCAGCACTAAATGGGGAGGGAAAAAAATGAAAAAGAAAACACTCACTTAGGAGGCACAGGCAAGGGGTTCACTGAAGTTTGAGGCCAGCCTGTGCTACATAGCAAATTGGAGGTAAGGCAGGAATCTGCATCAGGACCCAATTTCAGCATCTCTCATTCCATAGGATGCTGCAGAGTAGATGCTGTCAGCAAGAATTCTCAACTGCGAGCTAGGCCTTGGTGGCGCACGCCTTTAATCTCAGCACACAAGAGGCAGAGAAAAGGATCTCCGAGTTAGAAGCCAGTCTGGTCTATACAGCAAGTTCCAGGACAGCCAGGGCTACACAAAGAAATGTTATCTCAGAAGAATAAAAAGTCAAGAAGAATTCCCAACTGTGGGGACTAGAGAGGTGGCTCAGCAGTTAAGAACACTGTCTGCTCTTTCAGGGGATTCCAGTTTAATTCCTAGCATCCACATGGCGGTTCATAATTGTCCATAACTCCAGTTCCAGGGGATCCAATGCTGTCTTTCAGCTTCCATGGACTCTGCATATATATAGTGTACAGACACACTTGCAGGCAAGACACCTATACACATAAAATAATAAAATAAAATTAGGAGAGGAAAAAAATCCCCAACTGTGCAGGCAAGCAAATTTTCTTAGGGATGAGTCATTGTAAAACTCCTTAAGAGGAGGAGCACGGTAGTATACACCAGATGTCCTGGATACTGATGAGGCTGAAGACAAAATAAAATTAAAGCATGGGCTTATGCTAGTTCTCAATTCACTTTTCCTATTTTTACACAGTTCAGATCCCCTGCCTAGGGGATGGTGCTGCCCACAGTCCTCTCCCTAGGGGATGGTGCTGCCCACAGTCCCTCATTGAGACTTGCTTGCCTAGGGGATGGGGCTGCCCACAGTACCTCACTTCCTAGATGATTCTAAGATGTGATCAAGCTGGCAATCAATACTGACCCATCAAATGTGCTTTTTTTGTTCTTTTTTTTTTTTTTTGAGACAGGGTTTCTCTGTATAGCCCTGGCTGTCCTGGAATTCACTCTGTAGACCAGGCTGGCCTCGAACTCAGAGATCCGCCTGCCTCTGCCTCCCAAGTGCTGGGATTAAAGGTGTGCGCCACCACTGCCCAGCTTCAAATGTGCTTTATATATCATGCTTGTTAACAGGCATGTGTGGTGAATAGGTCAGAGTGGGATGTGGGGAAACATACCCTAACCTACCTCTCTATGTTCTGCAGAATGGGGGCAACCTGCTATGTGCAGTGGATGAATCCAACGATCATGTGCTCTCTGTGTGGGACTGGGCCAAGGAGAGCAAAGTGGTGGATAGCAAGGTGGGTGGGCTTGGTGCCCTACAGGTGTCCTCCTGGGACATGCTGCACTGGTTAGGAATCTGCAGCCAGACTTGACTTAAATGGGGGCTTTGGCATCATCCCCTAGATGTCTGTGCCAATGGCTTCCATTCTGTGAGCCTCAGCTGCTTCCTGTTGGAAATGAGATCAGGAATGGTATCCTCCTCATGGGAGGTGGAGAGGTTGGGTATAATGTGGATGGACCAGATTCAGCACAAAGTTAGGTGTAGTCTTGTCTACATAGTGAGTTCTGGGACAGGCAGGGCTGCTTAGTAACAGTCATCAGGGGGTTGGGGGTCGGGGAGGGAGGCATGATTGATCATGAGATAAGTTTGTTTGCCCAAGATCACATGTCCAGGCTGAGAGCAAGAAACTTGATTCTAAATCAGGGCCCCCTCTTAAGGAAAGGATAAGAAGATAGGAGATGGTGTCCTGGAATTAGATGTGTGTGAACTTGATCCTGGACATAGGTGTGAAATAGCTGTGTAGCTTCAGGAAAGTGTTTTCCTCCTCTGAATCTCATCCGTGATAGGAAGTACTAATGGACTTTATCTCCCAGTGGACGCTGGGGATTCAGTGAGTTTTACAAAGTGCTCAGCACAGTGAATAACAGACTAGGAACTGCCAAAGCGGCCCTGGTATGCTACCCGCTCCTGCAAGCAGGCTGTGTGGGCGGCCCTGTGTGGGACGGGTATGCTATGGTATTCCTGGTGACTTTGAGATCCCTCATTCAGAATCTGTCCTGTCCCCCCTCAAAGTGCTCTAATGAGGCCGTGCTGGTGGCTACCTTCCACCCCACTGATCCCAGCCTGCTGATAACCTGTGGCAAATCCCACATCTACTTCTGGAGCCTGGAGGGAGGCAATCTGAGCAAGCGGCAGGGCCTATTCGAGGTGAGTGCCCGGGATTTGTGGACAGAATGATCTCAAAGAGGGACACCCGGTGGACAGTCCAGAGGGCTCCAGAGTTACTGAGCTGTTCATGCCGGGCCTGTTTCCTCATCTGTATGAGGGAAGATCCTGCTTCCTCAGACCCGTGAGGATCCTGGGGGTGAGAGAACTCGGGAGCTCCAGGCAGATGGGGAATGCTCAGTTAACAGCATTGCCTGGATGATACGGGGATGCACGGAGACAAGCGGCAGGGAGGGGTGGGCGGGGAGATGGCTCTGGATAAGGAGCTTACCCTGCGCGCATGAAGACTGGCGTTCCAATCGCCAACCAAGGGAGGATGGTGGGACATTCACACCCTCTGTAAACTCCAGGTTCAACAAGAGATCCTGCCTCCGTAAAAATATGTGAAGAGCATTCAAGGAAGACATCTGATATCAACCGTACATGTGTGCATGCACATGTATGAGCACAGTAACATACACCCCCATGCACATGAATACACATAACACACAACAAGCACACTTAGCATGCACATACACACAAGTACACACAAACACACTTATGCGCATACATACATGCTCATGAACACAATAGTGCACCCCATAGACATAATCATACATGACACACAACAAACACACATAGCATGCCCATACACATAAGCACACACAAACACACTCAGCACACATACATGTTCACACATGAACACAATAGCACACCCCCATATACAACAAACACACTTAGCATACATACATACACGCTTAGGAATACAATAGCACACCCCCATGCCCATGAACATGCATAACACACAATAAACACACATAGCATGCACACACACCAACAAACATACTTAGCATGCATACATGCTCACACATGAACACAACAGCACACCCCTCCATACACATGAACACACATAACACACCCACATAAGCACACACACACACACACACTTAGCATGCACAAATGTACACAACAGTACATACATGAACACACAGCGCACACACATACTACATTATAAGGCATGTGCTTATAATGCCAGCACGGGGGAGACGGAGATGAGCAGATCCATGGCCTGTGGGTCTGCCAACCTGGCCTACTTGACAAGCCCCAGATACTAGTGAGAACTTGTCTCAAAAGTGAGGTGAGGGGAGCCAGAGATGATGGCTGGGTAGTTAAGCATTAAAGTGCTCTTGCAGAGGCCCAAGTTCAGTTCCCAACACCGACATCAGGCAGCACCCAGGACTCCAAGCCCACTTCTGGCTTCTGCAGGCACCTGTACTCATAGACACACACACACACACACACACACACACACACACACACACACACACTTTTTAAACAATAAAAGTAAGAACAAACAATATTTAGGTAAGCAGGATGGCTCCCTGGAACATACAGAATGGAAGGAGAGAAATGACTCCCACAACTGTCCACACATATACATATAACACATAAATGTACAGAATAAATAAAAGGTGTAACGAATTAACAAGCAAAACTAAACAAATCCACATGCCAGGTGTGGTGGCGCACACCTTTAATCCCAGCGCTTGGGAGGTCAAGGCAGGCAGACCTCAGTGAGTTCAAGGCCAGCCTGGGCTACACAGTAGGACTCCTGTGCCAGAGAGAGAGAGGAGAGAAACAAAACCCAAAGTGAATGTCTTTCATGAAATGCCACCATGGTTGTCTTCTGGCCTCCATGTAAATGCTCATGCGTGTGCACCCAAACATGCACGTTCACATGGAACCAGAACAGGAGATAATGGGCCCAGGAGGGCAGGCACAGGCACACTTTAGAGAGGGTTCTCTATTCTTCTCGGCTCAAAGGGCAGCACTGAGGGCTTGAGGCACAGACTCTGGAAACCAGGTGCCTAAGGCAGGGAGAAGAGAAGAAGCAGAGAAAACTGAAGACGGAACTGGCAGAGAAGTGGGGGCACAAAGAGGACAGGCAAGAGGTTTGTCCCAGGAGGGCCAGGGTTACAACATGGTCAGAACTCCCAGGTGGCCTGAGTCGTTCAGGTAGGAGGGGAGGGGAAAGGCAGATATTCTTTATGGGGTCTCCCTCCTCAAACCACAGGGATTCTCCTGGACCAAAAGCCCTGGATGCCTATGATGTGCACAAGGCTTTGTGCTTCAGTGACACCCTCTAACACCCTCCTCCTTTCTCTTTCTGTACTATAGAAACACGAGAAACCAAAGTATGTGCTGTGTGTGACCTTCTTGGAAGGTGGCGACGTGGTCACTGGAGACTCTGGGGGGAACCTCTATGTCTGGGGCAAAGGTTAGTGTCAGTACATTAGTTTGGACTCTGACCTCCATCTTTTCAAACACCCTTGGCTGTTCAAATCTCTCCCTTCCTGTAACCATGCTCAGGTGGAATCAATGTCACTGTAGGATAAATTTCTTCTCTTTTTCTATTTTGTGTGTGTGTGTGTGTGTGTGTGTGTGTGTGTGTGTGTGAAGGCGCACAGTGACTGTCAAGTGGCTCAGTTACTGATCCACCTTATTCACTGAGGCAGGCCTCTCAATCAAACCCATAGCTCACCAGTATAACTAGTCTCACTAACCAGCTTGCTCTAAGGAGCCTCTGTCTCTGCCCTCCGAGGCTGGGCATTCGTGTGGGTTCTGTGGGTCTGAGTTCTGGTCATCACACTTGCTTGGCAAAGCACTATAACCTTTCAGCTTCTAGCACCATGCTGAGGTAATTTTTTCCCTGTTTTTTTTTATTATTATTATTATTTGGAGGGGGGGTCGTTCTGGAGAGATGGGTAGGTAGTTAGGCGAACATTTTGCTCTTCCAGAGGACCTGAGTTTGCCACCCAGCAACTCTGTCAGTTGACCTGCAACTCCTGTTCCAGGGATCTAACTCCTCTGGCTTCTGTAACCACCTGCACTCATGTACACATGCCTAAACATACACATGCACACACAAACATGTACACATAGTTTTTAAAAAGGAAATCTAAAAATATTTAATTTTATGCATATGAGTGTTGCGCCTGCATGCATGTGTGTGCACCATGTGCATGCAGTGCTCACACAAGCCAGAAGAGGACACCAGATCCCATGGGACTGGAGGTGTGTATATAGTTGTGAGCTACACTGTTAGGGTTAGCAGGGCCCAGGTCTTCTGCAAGAGCAACAAGTGCTCTTAACACTGAGCCATCTCTCCAGCCCGTAAGATAAATTCTTATTTTGCAGTTCCAGCAACCTTGACAAGGTTCAGCTCAGGCATCTTGACTCTGAAGCCATTCTTGGTTCCTGCAGCCTTTGTCCTCTAGTTTCACATTAGCAATCGAGGCCCAAGAATAAATGTGTGAAATGACTCAGCTGTAGCCAGTGTGTTGTGTGAATAACTCGGTAGAAGGATGGGTGGATTTGTGTATGTATGAATGAAAGAGTGGGTAAAAGGATGGACAAATAGGTGGGTGGATTTGTGAATGGATTGATAGATAGATAGCTTCATGAATGGATGGGAAATGAGGGAATGGCTATATGGGTGGATTAGGGGAGAGGGATGGATGGATAGATGGAGATAGATAGAAGGAAGAGTAGCAAGATGGATTGATGGACCAATAGATAGGTGGGTGGATGGATGGAAGGAGGGAGGGATGGATGGATAAATGGAAGACTGGCAAGATGGACTGATGGACCAATAGATGGATGGGTGGTTGGGTGAGGTGGGTAGGTTGATTTAAGGATCAATAGGTAGATGATTAGATGAATGAATGAAGAGGTGGAAGAAAGGATTGTTGGATCATTAAATAAAGAAATGTAGATGGATTTATGGGAGGCAGGTAGATAGAAGGAGGTGGGAGAGAACCAATTGATGGACTAGATAGATAGCTGAATGAGTCGATGGATGAGAGATGGATCCATAGATGAGCAGATAAATAAAGAGATGGCAGAAGAACTGACGAGTGGTGGTGAATGGGGAGATGGTTGGGTGAGTGGAAGAAGCCATGGAGACGTGCACGAGTGGATTAGTCAAAGGACGAGTGGGTCGGCGTGAGTTGAGACAACTCAGTGGAGAGGGGATAAAGGGCCGAGTTCATGGATGCTGGGCAGATGGATGGGTAGTGGGTGTAAGACCAAGAGAAACATAGAAAGGTGAATGAACAGGTGGATGTGGGCCTTGTGGCTTTAGGTCATCACAGGGTTCAGTAAAGGGACAGCCTCCCCACGCCAACTGCCACCCCTGATCTCCCTGCAGGTGGAAACCGCATCACCCAGGAAGTTCAAGGAGCCCATGATGGTGGCGTGTTTGCGCTCTGCGCCCTGCGGGACGGGACGCTGGTGTCTGGAGGGGGCCGCGATCGTCGGGTGGTCCTCTGGAGT
>NW_022196904.1:16295711-16304930 GCF_008632895.1 Mastomys coucha
TCCATCTTGCTTGGCTCGGTGCACACAGGTTTCTCGCTGCTTGTTCAGGTGAGTACACGCCCCACCCCACCCCCGCCCCCAGTTCTTGTCCCACCCCTAAATGTACCTCTTTCATCCTCACTGCCACCACCATCATCACTGTCATCCCTTCTTTCTCTTCCTGTTTACATCCCTGCCCCATCCCTTTCTTCCTGGCCTGGGAAACCCCACATCCCTTCCCTTCCTTTATCTCCCCCTCCTGTTTTCTCTAAAACTTCCTCTCACGTTGCCCTGACCCAGAACTCCCCGAAGGGTTACCTGCCTACTAAAGTGAATCCCCAACACCCCTGCTCCCAAATAGACTGCCCCCTGCTGATCTCATTCTCCTATTGTGGATAGCATCCTCCTATTTGGTTGGTTAGTGTCCTTGCAAATTGTCAGTCTCCCGCAAGCCCTACACCCCAACTCCTCGGATCTTAGAAAGCCTTATGGGGTTGGCCTGACTTTATTACTTTCCTCCTCTCTTGCCCATCCTCTTCCGCTTTGTCATTTTTCTTTCTCTTTTTTTTTAATCTTTGAGATTTGGATCTCATGTAACCCAGACAGCTCCTAAAACTCACAATGGAGCCAAGGCTGGCCATGAACTCCCGATCCCCGTCTCTACCTCCCAAGCACTTGGATTACAGGTGGACACTGCCACACTTGGCTCTGATTTCTCCTTGCAACTCAAATGCCCAGTCCTCCCTCACTGGTGTGCCCATATTCAGTTAAAACCCAACCTAGCCGGGGTAACGTAGCGTAGTAGTTTGGAACTTGGAGTCTGGGACTCGACTGACTTTTTGGAAATCTCAACCCTGTGGCTCATTAGCTGTGTGATACTGGGCAAGTGAGTTATCTCTCTGTGTTCACGAAACAGGGAGAGTGCCTGCGTTAGGTTTTGTGAGGATCTGAGTCCTTTCGTCATAGCATACCATTGAGACTGGGGTCTGAGGCAGAGGAGTAGCTCGCAGTCTTGGTCCTCCTTGCTCAAGGGTCCCCTTTCTTTATCTGATCCTTGCTTTTCTCCCTCTGCAAGTCTAGCTAAAATCTGTGCTGTTGCATATAGATGCCGTTTTTTGGCTTTGGTTTCTGTGAGAAGACAGAGGGAAGATGGGGCTCGGGAGGTCTCTCAGTTGGTAAAGCATTTGCCTAGTAAACATGAACACCTGAGCTTAAGCCGCAGAAACAATGTTGAAAGCTGGATGTATGATGTGTTCCTGTAATCCCATCATGGAGGAACCAGAGGCACAAGGAACCCTTCTCAAATGAATGCCTGAGAATGACCACACCCCAAAAGATAGAGAGAAGAAAAGCAAGGCCAGCAGAATAATAATAATAATAATAATAATAATAATAATAATAATAATAACAACAACAACAATAACAACAATAATAATATCGATATAATGTGTGGATGTTTTGCCTGTGCACCACACATGCGCAATGCCTATATTGGTCAGAAGAGGGAGTCAGGTCCCTTGGAGCTGGAGCTACAGGTGGTTGTGAGTCACCCTATGCAAGTACAATCAGGAGCCTCTGAAAGAGTACCCTGGGCTTCTTTTTTCTTTTCTTTCCTTTTCTCTCTTTCTTTCTCTCTCTCTCTCTTTCTTTCTTTCTTTTTTTTTTTTTTTTTTTTTTTTTTTTTTTTGGTTTTTCGAGACAGGGTTTCTCTGTGTAGCCCTGGCTGTCCTGGAACTCAGTCTGTAGACCAGGCTGGCCTCAAACTCAGAAATCCTCCTGCCTCTGCCTCCCAAGTGCTGGGATTAAAGGCGTGTGCCACCAACACCACTGATGAAGCCAATGCTCTTAGCCCCGAGCCTTCCTGCCAGCTGCAGCTTTTCTCTTCAGTTATTTATTGGTTTTGGTTTGTTTCCTTGAGACGGGCTCTCATGTGTATCTGTGGCTAGGCTAGTACTTGTCATATAATAAGTGTAGCTTTGAGCATATGGCAAGTCTCCTGCTGGACTTATAGCTCTGTGCCGCCATATCTGGCTTGGGTAGCAGGACTCTCCATCTCTGAAGGAAGAAAGAAACTTAATAACCTCTGAATATTTAGTTATCTATTTTTGTTGCTTTGAGACAGGATCTTCCTAGATAGTGCAATCTGGCTTCAAATTCTCAATCCTGCCCCGCTCTTTCCTAGTGCCCAGCTGTGAGCCACCACGCCCAGCTGTATTATTATATTGGTGATATATGTTAATATAGCAGAAATATAAATATCGATCATAATATAAATTACTGCTTGTAACTGTAGTTATTGATGAACAACACACTCCTATTTTCAGGGCTAATGATTACTAGTAGTGACTTTCATTCTCTGAGGACCCTTCTTTAAGCTGGCCTTCTTTAAGTATTTGCCATTCACTGCTTTTTTTTTTTTTTTGGCTTTTAAAAACAAAGTTTCTCACTGGGCATGGGTGGCCCACACATTTAATCCCAGCACTTGGGAGGCAGAGGCAGGCAGATTTCTGAGTTAGAGGCCAGCCTGATCTACAGAGTGAGTTCCAGGATAGCCAGAGTTATACAAAGAAACCCTGTCTCAAAAAACCAAAAAAAAAAAAAACAACCCAAGGTTTCTCTGTGTAGTCCTGGCAGGCTGGCTTCAAACTCACAGAGATCCTCCTGCCTCCGTGCTGGGATTAAGGGTGTGCACCATTACTGACTAGTTACCACCACTGACCAGTTGGTTCATTTTTTGGTGAAGTGCTCAGAATTGAACACAGGACCCCAGACATACTAGGCAAGTGTTTTTCTATTGAGCCACGCCCCCCAGCCCCTCACTGGGGGATTCTAGGCAGGGGCTCTACCACTGAGCTGCGCCGCAGCCCCTCACTGGGGGATTCTAGGCAGGGGCTCTACCACTGAGCTGCGCCGCAGCCCCTCACTGGGGGATTCTAGGCAGGGGCTCCACCACTGAGCTATATTTCCAGCCCTTTTAGTCCTTTATTTTTTGGCCTTTGAGACAAGGTATTGTATAGCCCAGACTAGCCCTGAAGTAGCTTTCTACCTGAGGATAACTTTGAAATCCTGATCCTCCTGCCTCCACATCCTGAGAGCTGGGTTTGTGCCCTGTGCCTGCCTTGTGTTTAGTATTTCCCATTCATGTCTAATGGAGTACCACAATGCTTCGAGGAACATACGGTATTTGGCCCCATTTTATAAACACAAAACTGAGGCTCCAAGCAGGACATGGTGGTATACCTGTAATCTCAGCAGGCAGGACAGTGAGGCAGGAATATTTCTGAGTTCCAGTCTAACCTTGACAAGAAAAGGAAGCGCTGTCCCAAAATAATCAAGGCTAGGAATATGGCCCAGGAGGTAAAGCTCCTCACGTGCAAACACAAGGCCCTGAGCTTGATTTCCCCAGAACCCATGCATAAAAGCTGGGCATGTGCAGCAGCATCCCCGGAATCCCAAACCGGAGAGGCTGGGACAGGCTTGTAGCCTGCCTGTCTATCCATGTTGGTGTGTTCCAGGTGTAGGGAGAGACCCTGTCACATAAAAACAATAGAGCAGGGACCAGTGAGATGGCTCAGGGGGTAAAGGTGCTTGCCACCAAGCCTAATGACAGCGTTCAATTCCTGGAAACTAGATGGTGGAAGGAGAGACCTAACACTCTCAAGTTGTTGTTTGATATCCACATGCAGGCCTTGATAATGTACCCACACAGCCAGACACCCACAGAATAAGTGTAAAATAAGGGGGAGCAAATGGGAGGAATAGTGAACAATACTTAACACTGATTTTTGGCTTCTGCACTCAAGTGTGTGTGCAAACACATACACACACACAAAAACCACATATACATACACACTCAAACACACATACACACATTCACACATACATACCCACACTCACACACATACATACACACATACACATACACACATATACAACATTCACACACATATACACATACACACATTCATATACACACATACACAATACATCCACAAACACATACACACACACACACGCACACACACACACACAGGAACACACACAAACACCTTAAAAACCTGAGGCTCCAAAGAGAGAGGTCAGTTGACTAGGTGGCCGGCTCCCACTATCAGTAAGAGAGCTGAGGATCCTCCATGTGACCTTAGGCCTTAGACTTCAGTTCTGTGACTCAAGACAAGGCCACTAGGCTCTTCCCAGATCCTTTGGGCTGAAGCCTGGCAGGTGTATACCCAGGGTGGATGCTACCTGTGTGGCTACTGAGGTCAAACTTTGACCCCCTCCCCTCCCTTCCATTCTGCAAAGGGGAGAGCAGAGGGTGTGGGGAAGGGACAGGACTTGCTTCAAGCCACAGGGCCAACCATCATCACGGAAGACAGCACGTGTGCAGAAGGGGCTTGCCTGAGTTGGTGGCTACAGAGTGGGTCCTTCCCATCACCTTCCTTCTCTCCTTCCTGCAGGGACATGTGGAGGAGCTGTGGGGCCTGGCCACACATCCTAGCAGGGCGCAGTTTGTGACCTGTGGGCAGGACAAGCTGGTGCACCTGTGGAGTTCAGAGACCCACCAGCCAGTGTGGAGCAGAACCATTGAGGTATGGGCTGGGATGCACTTCATGAAGACGCAGGCTTCTGAGAAACGGCTCGGGTCTCAGCACAGCATGAGAGAAGGCTCAGCCGTTAAGAGCACTGACTGCTCTTCCAGAGGTCCTGAGTTCAATTCCCAGCAGAATAAATTTCTCTTAGGGTTAGCATATCCAATATTGGAGATGGCTTCTGGTGGTTTCCAGAAGGCACTGGAGAGGACCTCAGACCATACTAGGAACTAGGGAACTAGTTGGACTTGGGACCACAGCTCTTTTCCTTTTCTTCCCAGGACCCTGCCCGTTCGGCTGGCTTCCACCCCAGTGGCTCTGTCCTAGCGGTGGGCACGGTGACTGGCAGGTACTACTGAATGGACCATCCTTGCTAGTTCCTTTCCTAACATCTCACTGCCCTTAGAGGCCCCAGCATTCTAAACCTGCTGCTTCAATCCTAAAGGCCAGTGTGTAGCACCACCCCTTGCATTCAAACCACCTCTCTCCTCCCACTTGTGGGTCTCTGCCAACCTATTTAGTACCATAAGATTCTAAGTGGGATGAGGTGAGAGACGAAGCGGGTTGGGGTTGGAGGGGGGGTGGTGTTGTTCATCTCAGCCTGTCACACGGCCTGGCCTCACTCCTCAATGTGTGGCTCCAGCCATGGTAGTCTGGCCCCGCCCTCTCAACCCTGCATTTGGGAGGCACTCCTTCAGACCCCTCATCCACAGCAGTTCATCCTCCCCCCCAATTATGACTTCTCCTTTAAGGTGGCTGCTACTGGACACAGACACCCGTGACCTGGTGGCTATCCACACAGATGGCAATGAGCAGATCTCCGTGGTCAGCTTTTCACCAGGTAGACCTGGGGTCCTGGGGAGGCAGGGCCTTGGGGACTGAGGTTCAGCGGTACAGGCTGGGGGGTGAGGGGCTACAGCCCCCCTTGGGGGGCTAGTCATGGAGGGAGGCGGGGACTGTGGAGGAGGGGCGGAGTCTGGGTGCTTCCTCATAGCCCCTCCCCCTCCCCAGACGGGGCGTTCCTGGCTGTGGGTTCCCACGACAACTTGGTGTACGTGTACACGGTGGACCAGGGTGGCCGCAAGGTCAGCCGCCTGGGCAAGTGCTCGGTGAGTGGGCAGTGGTCCCCAGCCCGCGCCACCACCCCGCCCAATGGGGTGAAAAATTAACTTTTTCTACCACAAGGGAGCCAGCCACAGCTTCAGAATGCAGCTGATTTTTTTTCTTGCCCTGACTATGTCAAGGCGTCTCAGTCGGCCCCCATCCTCATCCCTTACTGTGTTCTAAGCCGCCCCTTCGTGTAGCCTTAACCTTCACCTTCCAAGCCCCGCCCCCATTTGTAGCCCCGGCCCTGCATTCTAAACCTATCCCTCCCATCCCAAGAGCCCCTCTGTGTAGCCCTGCCCCTGGCATTCAAAACTCGCCCCTTGTGTGGAATTCTGCCCACCTGTTCTAAATTGCCTTTGTCTTCTAAGTCCTTTTGTCAGCCCCGCCCATCGCAGTCTGCCACCCCCTCCCCCCGCCCATAGTAGTCTGGCCCCGCCCCCACCCTCCGAAGGCCTGTGTATCCTTCCCTCTAGTCCAATGTGTTCTCTCACTCTGTGTATTTTTTTGCCTCCTAATCTTGATTTAATCCATCCCCCTTACCTGGCTCAGCCGTCCTATACTCTAAGTGACCCTTGCGTCCCCTGCAGGGCCATTCCAGTTTTATCACCCACCTGGATTGGGCCCAGGACAGCACCTGCTTTGTCACCAACTCTGGAGACTACGAGATTTTGTACTGTGAGTTCTTTGACACTAGCCGGTTTCCTTTCTTCTGTCGCTTATTTGCATGTGATTTGCATACAGCTCTCTGTTCCTTGAGCTAGTCCAAACTGATCCGATTTGAAAATGCAATCTCTAGCTTGTGATTGCTTTCCTGGTGCGCCCTATGATTTCCCTTCGGCTTTGATGAATGGACAGCAGGGTTTTTATGCAAATTACCCAGCTCAGGTTTTAGCCTGTCAGCACCCAAAAATCTAGCCTTCAGCTGGTCCAGGGAGGCAGAAATAAGTTCAGGGACCTTCAACCCCTCTGTCTTGAACCTCAGTGCTGGGAAATAGATTGGCTAGTGGTAGCCCCTCAGGCCCTGAACACCTCTCTTGATTGTCTGCCCCAGGGGACCCCAACACCTGTAAGCAGATCACCAGTGCAGACACCGTGAGAAATGTGGAATGGGCTACCGCTACTTGTGTGTTGGGTTTTGGAGTTTTCGGTAAGTTGTGGAATGGGGAAGATTCCACTGAGGACGGGAACTCTGAGAAATAACCTTGGCTTGTGATTTTCAGTCTTATACGGGTGGCTTCCAGCCTGGGGAATTCACTCTATAACTATCTGGATGGTACTAGCAGAAGAGGAAGGGCAGAGGGAAGTGACCTCTAAAGTCCCTCAGAGCTTAAAATGAAATCAAATTCATGGGGGCACCTAACTCAGAGAGCTCCACACCGAAGCCCCTCCAAGTTACCTGTTTCCTCAGGTCCCCAAGCCATTATCACTAGCTGCATGAGCACCATTGGCCTGAGTGGTGCTGGAATATAGTCGTGACTGTGAGAGTCTCAGGTCTGCTATTCTGGAGTTCGTGGTCAAATGAGAACAGTAGCTCCAAACAGTGCGACCCACATAGGGACTAGCTTGCAAAGGTGAAGTAGCACTAGAGAAGGGGTGTTGGGTCAACTCTTTGAAGAAGTTAGGAAGGGCCTCCTGGAGTGAAAGCCATTTGATCTGGGACTGGAGGATCAAGCCACACTCCCTCACTAGGGGATCCTAGGCAGGGGCTCTACCACTAAGCCATGCCCCCAGCCCTCACTGGGGGATTCTAGGCAGGGGCTCTACCACTGAGCCACGGCCCCAGCCCTCACTGGGGGATTCTAGGTGGGGAGGTGGGGAGGGGGGCTCTACCACTGAGCCACACCCCAGCCCCTCACTAAGGGATCCTAGGCAGGGAGGGCTCTACCTCTGAGCCACGCCCCCAGACCCTCACTGGGGAATTCTAGGCAGGGACTCTGCCATTGAGCTATGCCTCCAGTTTTTTCTTTCATTCATTTTAACTTTTTGAGACACACCTCCATAAGTTATCTAGGGAGGTCTTGAACTTTTTTCTTTTCCTTCCACTATGCCCAGCTTCCAAGCAAATTTTTATCACTTCTCTTGTCTACAGGGATCTGGCCCGAGGGGGCGGATGGCACAGACATCAATGCTGTGGCCCGCTCTCATGATGGGAAGTTGCTGGTTTCTGCTGATGACTTCGGCAAAGTGCATCTGTTCAGCTACCCCTGCTGTCAGCCGAGAGTGAGTCTCTCTGGAGGACCTAAGAATGTGGGATTGGAGGCCATATTCACTCCTTTGTGGGGATATCTGTTTTATTTTTGGAAGAGGGTCTCAAATAACCCAGGCTTGCTTCAAAGTCCCAATATAGCAAAGAATGACTTGAATTCCCACCAATCCCCCTGCCTCTGCTTCCTCAGAGCTAAGATTACAGATGTGCACCATCAACCCACGTCTATGTGTTGCTGGAGGTGGAGCCCAGTCCTTTTCTGCCCTCTCGGCTGCCTCCCTAGCCTTTGCGGTTGTTCATCTTATTTACTCTTCTTGGGACCTTAGTTTCCCCACAGCTATAGTATGCCTTCATGGCACAGGGCCTTTCACAGGGATCGGAGATGGAACCCGTAGCTCGGGGGTTATTGCATACTCCCCTTTTACAAGCATTAAATGAGCACCTACTGTATGCCTGGACAAATAAGACCCGTGAGGCCACTGTCCTCACTAAGCTGGGTGTACGACTACAGGGCTCAGGGTTTGTGTTCCCAACACCCATGATTCCCTTATGGGCCCAGAACAATGACCAATTTTTACAGAGCCAGATGGCTATTGAGAGCAGTTGCCCGAGGCTGGGAGAATCTGCTCCTTACCACACCCAATTTTTTTCTTTATGATGCAGGACTAGGATTTAATGCAGATTTTATTTTATGTGTACAAGTTCACCATTGCTCTCTTCAGACACACCAGAATAGGGCATCAGACCCCATTACAGGTGGTTGTGAGCCACCATGTGGTTGCTCGGAATTGAACTCAGGACCTTTGGAAGAGCAGTCAATGTTCTTTCCCCTGAGCCATCTCATCAGCCTGGTGATGCACACCTTTAATCCTAGCACTTGGGAGGCAGAGGCAGGCAGATTTCTGAGTTTGAGGCCAGCCTGGTCTACAGAGTGAGTTCCAGGACAGCCAGGGCTGTACAGAGAAACCCTGTCTCAAAAAACACACACACACAAAAGAAAGAAATACATACACACACACACACACACACACACACACACACGCACACACACATACACGGAGAGAGAGGCACTCAGAAGAAAGACATATCCTCTGGGCTTCTCAAAGAAGAGGAAAGTAAGCCATACTTGAGTGTGGCCACAGGCTCCCCATGGGAGAATCGCCACATAGCCCGCTTTTAATGGTAAACCAGTTCAGTAAAGCCAGGTTTTACAAGTTTCATCTTTAGTTCTGAGGATGGAACCAAGGGCATCATGCACACTATGCAAAGACTCTATCCCTGAGCCACGCCCCCAGCCCCTCACTGGGGGATTCTAGGCAGGGGCTCTACCACTGAGCC
>NW_022196904.1:16305605-16306737 GCF_008632895.1 Mastomys coucha
CAGGGGCTCTACCACTGAGCCACACCTCAGCCCCTCACTGGGGGATTCTAGGCAGGGGCTCTACCACTAAGCCATGCCCCCAGCCCCTCACTGGGGGATTCTAGGCAGGGGCTCCACCACTGAGCCACACCCCAGCCCCTCACTGGGGGATTCTAGGCAGGGGCTCTACCACTAAGCCATATCTTCAGCAGGTAAATGTGCTCACAGCCATGGCCTAAATTCAATCCTCTTATAGTGGAGGGAGGGAGAGAACCAACTCTTCCTTTTTTTTTTTTTTTAAAGATTTATGTATTATTACATCTAAATACACTGTAGCTGTCTTCAGATACACCAGAAGAGGGCGTCAGATCTCATTATGGATGGTGTGAGCCACCATGCGGTTGCTGGGATTTGAACTCAGGACCTTCAGAAGAACAATTGGTGCTCTTTACCAGTGAGCCATCTCTTCAACCCAAGAACCAACTCTTATGAGTTGTCTTTTGACCTCCACATGTGCTCCCTGGTACTTGTGCCATCCATGTACATGCATGCCTACCCAAGAAGGGAGGGGTGTCTGAAGAGATGGCTCAGCAGTTAAAAGAATGTACTGTTCTTCTAGAGGACCCGAGTTCAAGTCCCAGATCCACATCAGGGGGCTGACTTTTTTTCAGCTCCAGGAAATCCAACACCTTCTTCTGGCCTCCGTGGGCAACTGTACAAACCTATGCTCTGACATACATATATACACGTAATTAAAAATCAGAATCAAGCCAGATAGTAGTGGTGCATGCCTTCAGTCTCAGCACTCAGGTAGCACAGCAGGCAGATTTTTGTGAGTTCAAAGCTAGCCTGGTGTAGTTCCAGGATAGCCAATGCTGCATAGGGACACCCTATCCCCAAAAACCAAAAACATAAATAAACAAATAATTAAATTAAATTAAAATGAAGCAAGGGCTTTATGAGCTTTAGGACAACCTGGACTATACAGTAAAAACCTGTAAAATGCACACACACGCAACATACACATACACACATGCATACACACACACACATACACACACATTTATGTATGGCACTAAAGAAGAAGACAGAAATGACCTCCAGGTAGCATTTTTTTTTCATCTGACCTCTTTTTCCTTCTTCTTCCCTTCTA
>NW_022196904.1:16307836-16340625 GCF_008632895.1 Mastomys coucha
CCAGACCCATCCCCCCAGACCCATCCTCCCAGACCCATCTACTTGGTTTCGTTTTGTTTTGTTTTTTTGTTTTGTTTTCTTGTTTTTTGTTTTTTGGAGACAGGGTTTCTCTGTGGAGCCCTGTCTGTCCTGGAACTCACTCTGTAGACTCTGTAGAACAGGCTGGCCTCGAACTTCTACTTTGGTTTTTAAGACAGTCTCTCTTACTGAACCAGGAACAATGTGGCTAAGCTGTCTGGCCAATAAGCCCCAGGGCTCCTCTTCTACCTGAACTGGGATAAAGACCTGTGCTGCTGTGCTCAGATCTTACATGGGTGCTAGAGATTGACCTCAAATTCCCATGTTTGCCTGATAGGCACTTCATAGACAGCTATCTCCTCTGCCTCTAGAAAGGATCATTCTTTAATTCATTATTTTATCTTATTTATATAAGTACACTGTAGCTGTCTTCAGACACACCAGAAGAAGTCATCGGATCCCATTACAGATGGCTGTTCAGTGCTCTTATCTGCTCAGCCATCTCTCCAGCTGGGGTTATTATTTTTTTAGGCAGGGTGTGGCCTCAAACTCCCTGTGTGGCCGAGGATGATCTTGGTATAACCTTCCAGAGTAGGGGGATCACAGGTGCATACCCCTGTGCCTGGAATGTGTGTTGATGTGGATGAAGACGCAAGGGCTGTGTGCACTAGGCAAACGCTCCAGCAATCTAAATGACAGATTCCACACAAGAGACACCTTTCTTTTTGTGTGTGTTTGGTTGGTTGGTTTTGGTCTTTGAGACAGGGTCTCCCTGTGTAACCCTGGCTGTCCTGGAACTCTATCTGTGGATCAGGCTGGCCTCGAACTCCAAGATTAACCTGCCTCTGCCTCCTGAGTGCTGGAATTAAAGGCGTGCACAGCCATGTCTGGCAAGTTAATGTAGTTAAAAAATAAACTGGAGAGTGCTTGTGAGGCGGCTCAGTAGCTAATGATGCCTTGCAGGGCAAGCCTCTTGGCTTGAGGCCGATCCAGAACCCATGGAAAGGAGGAAGGATTGAATGAGTCCACAATGTTGTCCTTTAGCCTCCCTGCATTGCACACACACACACACACACACACACACACACACACACACACACACACAAGAGAGGAAGCCACTGAACTTCCAACCTACTAGTCTGAAGCCATTGTCCTATCAATGTCCGGCCAGGATGGAAATGTTCCTTCCACTACTCAAACAAGTAAACAAATTTTGTAAGCAGCATTCCTATGTGGTGTGTGTGTGTGTGTGTGCATGTGTGTGTATATGAGTGTTCATGTATGTGTGTATATGTGTGTGTGCGTGTGTGTGTGTGCCTGTGTGTATATGCCTGTGTGTATGTACAAGTGTGTATACATGTGTGTGATTGTGTATGTGTGCATGCATAGGTGTGGATGTACCTGTGTGTGTACAGATGTGCAGGTGAGTGTGTGTGAATGTGTATGTGTGGTGTTGGGTGCAGTGAAAACCAAGGCAACCTCGGCACTACCTCATGGAAAGGCAGACCTGCCTCAGAAGATGCTGAGGGACCAAGGTGGCATCATGGAGGACTCCCTGGAAGAGGCAAGAGAAAGACCTTAACACAGAAGGGTGAAGAAGAAACCGTTCCAGGTGGAAGCTCCAACGTGTTGTCTCCTCCCAATAAACTCAAATAAAGCCTCTTGTGGTTCCAGCTGTCTCCTGGCCCCTGTCACAGGCCTGACGACTCCGGTGTTATCTGTTAGACATGGATCTGTGTCTCTTTCATGAACTTTGGACCAGACCGTAGGTGGGAAAGGCCCGGATTTCTGGTCACTTCCACGCTGCCTCCTAGCCCAGACAGACCATAGGTAGGAAGGGCCCGGATTTCTGGTCACTTCCACGCTGCCTCCTAGCCCAGACAGACCATAGGTAGGAAGGGCCCGGATTTCTGGTCACTTCCACGCTGCCTCCCAGCCCAGACAGACCATAGGTAGGGAGGGCCCGGATTTCTGGTCACTTCCATGCTGCCTCCTAGCCCAGACAGACCGTAGGTGGGAAAGGCCCGGATTTCTGGTCACTTCCACGCTGCCTCCTAGCCCAGACAGAAGCAGGGACTTGGGCTCTGTTTATTGAGTGGCAATTAGAGTGTGTTTGAATAAGCTGAGTGTGTCTTATCCAAGGACTATTGAATTCAACTTCCTCAAGTGGCCTGGGCAAACGGTTCAGACTCTAAAGTGCTTGCTGCAGTAGTGACTGTCCTCTGAGACAAGTGACTGCCATCTTGGGGAGTTTACCTTTGTCCCCTTGCAAAAGGACCACCGGGCTGGGCTCTTACACTTTTTTTTTTTAATTTATTTTATGCATATGAGTACACTGTAGCTGTCTTCAGACACATCAGAAGAGGGCATCGGATCCCATTACAGACGGTTGTGAGCCCCCATGTGTTGCTGGGAATTGAACTCAGGACCTCTGGAAGGACAGTCTTAACCACTGAGCCATCTCTCCAGCCTCCTGTGCAGCTTTTAAAACTGTTTGCACTCCCTTGGGACACAAGACCCTCCCCTGAATATTCAGCCACTCCGTAGCCCCTGTGGTATACAATGATGTCCAAGTTGCAAGTGGCTGCACAGAGGGGTACAGAGAGGGGGCTCGCACATATAAGCTGTCATCCCTTCTGGGTGAAGGCCTTTCTGGTGTAGCCTGTTGGAGAGGAGCACTTATACCCCTTAGGGGATCCCTCACCTGTGCTCTCTAGGGAAGACCCCCTCAAAGAAAAGCCTCATTGCTTCCCCATGTGAACTTGGGTTCTGAGGAGGAAGGGTAGACTTTGCTTATGTCTTCTCCCAGGAAGGACTTTTAGCAACACCATACAAGCATGAGATCCTGAGTTCAGATCCCCAGCACGCATGAAAAGAGGTGGGTACAGTGTGCAAATCCCAGTGTGGCTGGGGGTGAACCTGAGCCTCCTGCTTCCACCATCTGAGTTCTGTGATCACAGGTGTGCATCATCATTCCAAGATATCACTTTAAGTTTTTGTTGCTGCTGGTTTTGGGGGGGGGGTGTTTTGTTTTGTTGCTGTTTTTATTTTGTTTTGTTTTGTTTTGTTTGTTCTGTTTTGTTTCTTGAGACAAAGTCTCCCTTCATAGTTCTGGCTGCCCTGGAACTCACTATGTAGACTAGGCTACCCTTGAACTCACAGAAATCCACCTGCTTCTGCCTCCTGTGTGCTTGGGTTAAATGGTGTATGCTATTACACTCTTCTAGGCTTTTAAAGGCCTTGTTTTCTTAGGTCAAGCCTTCTTTCCGCCCCCTCCCTTCCCCTGCTTCCCCCCAATGGATTCCAACAATCTAAGTTCTGGGAAGGTGACCCGGACTATAGACAGAGAAACAAATGCTTTTCCTTGGTGGCTCTTAATGCTTTGTCGTCCCCTTGTGGTCATCTTTGGATCTGCATGGAAAATTATCCCTTGAAAAGCCAGTTGGAAAATTGCTAGTGATTCTCCATCCGTCCCTGTCCCCTCAGTGTCCCCTGAGATGGGTCGTGAGAAACTGCCTTGTGCATGGCCTCCACCCAGCCAGAGTTCCTTGTCCCCTCCAGTCCAAGAGTAGGGGACAAGAAAGAATTTTCGTTCTGCTGATTGTGTTTGCACCCTAAAGGCTCGGGTGGTGATGGTCCACTCCAGTGTCTCCCTGTCCTTCTGAAAACTGTCCGCCTTTGTAAATGTTCCCAGCCACCCTCAGAGAGGAGCTGTATTTTGCCTGCCATCACTTGGAATAAATTGTGGCAAACTTAGGGTTCACTAGAAGAGAGGGCAGTCCTACCCTCACCCAAGCCACTGAGCACTCTGGCTTTTTAGAAACAGGCCACGGTGGCTCAAACTTGTAACTCAAACAATCTGGAATGGAGGTGAGAGGATCAGGAGTTCGAGGTCAACCTCAGCTGCTTGTGAAGTTCAAGGCCCTCCTGGGCTGGGTAAAACCATGTCTCATCTCTTGGGATTTACATACAAGCTTGCCACGACGTTTGCCTTGGCCCTGTTCTTTCTTTCTTTCTTTCTTTCTTTCTTTCTTTCTTTCTTTCTTTTTTTTTTTTTTTTTTTTTTTTTTTTTTTTTTTTTTTTTTTTTGGATTTTTGAGATAAGGTTTCTCTGTGTAGCCCTGGCTGTCCTGGAACTCACTCTGTAGACCAGGCTGGCTTCGAACTCAGAAATCCACCTGCCTCTGCTTCCCAAGTGCTGGGATTAAAGGCGAGCACCACCCACCACCACCCGGTGGCACTGTTCTTTCAACTCTCTAGTGTTGTGAGTGTCCCCCATTTGTGGTTAACTCTCTCACTTCCTATGCCCATTAAGTTCCCTGAAAGAAGAGAATGTTATGGTTCAGAGAGTTGAGGTCACCTACCCAAGGCCACACATCAGTCGGTGCTACAACAGCTCCCTTTTTCTTTGAAGTTGTTGGGTTAGTGCGAAGTTGTAGAACGGGTGAAAACTAATCTGTGGTGTTAAAAGAAAGAACAGGGTACTGACAGGATGGCTGATGATGGCTGTCAGTAAAGTGTTTGCTATCCAAGCATGAGGACATGGGTGTGGGGCTGGATTGATGGCTCAGCGATTAAGAGTGCTGACTGCCCTTCCAGTGGACCCAGGTTCCATTCCCAGCATCCACATGGCAGCTCACAGGCATCTGTAGCTCCAGTTCCAGGGGATTCAACACTCTCTTCTGGCTCCTACGGGGACTGCAGGTACAGAGTGCACAGACATACATGTGAACAAAACATATATGTTTGTAAAACGCGTGGCATGTTGTAGCTGTCAAGATGAGTTGGGGGGTAAAGCCATTTGCTGTCAAGCCTGACAACCTGAGTTCAGTCCCTTAAACCCAATGAAGGTAGAAGGAGAGAAGGAGAGCTCCATGAGGTTGTCCTTTGGCCTCCACATGTGTACCATGTGGTAGCTGGGATTTGAACTCAGGACCTCTGGAAGAGCAGTCAGTGCTCTTAACCACTGAGTCACCTCTCCAGTCCCCAAACAAGAATTTTAATTAGATGAGTTGGCACACACCTTTAATCCCAGCACTCAGAAGGCAGAATCAGGCAGATATTTAAGTTCAAGGCCAGCCTGTTCTACAGACTGAGTTCCAGGACTGCCAGGGCTATACAGAGAAATGCTGTCTTGAAAAACCAAAACCAAAACCAATTCAAAATAACAACAAAAAAATCTGAGATGATGATTCCTGAGGAACTACCTAAAATGGCTTCTATGTGTGCACGTGCGCACACACACACACACACAGATGGTGATACAAGCACTAAGGAGACAGAATAAAGTGTACCTCTCTGAGTTCCTGGTCAGCCAGGGTTACATAGTCTGAAGATCTTGTCTGAAACAACAAACACAATACTGAGTGGTATAGTCAGTAACAGAGCCCCTGCCTAGAATCCCCCAGTGAGGGGCTTGGGGCGTGGCTCAGTGGTAGAGCCCCTGCCTAGAATCCCCCAGTGAAGGGCTGGGGGTGTGGCTCAGTGGTAGAGCCCCTGCCTAGAATCCCCCAGTGAGGGGCTGGGGGTGTGGCTCAGTGGTAGAGCCCCTGCCTAGAAGCCCCCAGTGAGGGGCCAGGATGTGGCTCCTGCCTAGTGTGTGTAAGGCCATTGGTTCAATCTTCTCAGCCAAGATAAAATAACTATGTAAATTAGAATGGTAAACACCATCACTGCTGTTGGTTTTGGAGGGCTGTATTCCAATTGGATCAGAAGTCCCTGCATCTATAATGACCTCTCAGGACTAATTTGTGCAGGAAGCGACTGAGGGCAATGCAGCACTTTGGAACCTTTGAACACTTCCTGAAAACAATGGGAATTTCAGCTCCAGGCAACAGACACACGAGAGCAATCAACCTCAACACAAGAAAGGCCCTCCCGCCACCAGGGAGGCCGATAACTAGGAAAAGATAGGAAAGTACAGTCCTCGCAAAACTGAGGTGTTGAAGTGATCTATGGGTACATCAGGCTTCGAGAGGGCAGACTGGGGTGCCCTGCACAACTCCGTGGTGGAAACGTTTTAAAGATAGAACTTCATTAGCCCACTTTACCCTCAAAACGCTCAGCTATCCTCCTGCCCCAGCCTCTCAAGTGCTGAGAAGAATGCAGGCATGCACATGTATCCCAGAATGATACATTTTTACAGATTTGGCATTATGCTCTCTGTGAAGTGACAAGAGACCTCTTGAGAAAAGGGCCGCCGTGTCTGACCACTTTGACTGTGGAAGAAACAGGCTAAGATCTGACCCCCCAAGGCTTCTTCCATTTGATACCTGATGTTGATACTTAAGAGGCCTCCATTTAACATGTTTATTTATCTGGGGTGTGTGGCATCAAACAGTGTGGAGGTCAGAGGACAACTTGCAGGGTCCCATTCGCTTCTTCCATCGTGTGGGTCCTGCGGATTGAGTTCAGCATTAGTAGCAGTCTTGCCCCTCTGCTGAGACAGTCCACAGGCCCCTTAACAAACCCCTTTGTTCTGGGTCCCTTAGAGGGATATAGAGAAGGTTATAAACGGAGGCCTGCAGGGAGGGGGCTCTTCAAAGAAGGAAGCAACAGAAGAAAGGTTCCAAGCCAAGCTTTCCTTCCCAGAAGAAGGCTTAAATTCGAAGTGTGGAATTGGAGAGGGTAAGGAAGGAGTTAATGGGTTGTGCCCCCGAAGCAGCAGGTGAGATTTCCAGGCTTGAGTTCCTGAGGGGGGTGGAGGCAGGACACGGTGGGGTGCAGGGGAGCGGCAGAGGAGGGGTTAATGGGGGCGGGCCTGGCTGGGGCGGGGCCTCGGTTCCGACTCCAGCCCCGGGCCAGGGGTTGTCGCTGCTCTCCTGCCCCGCGGGGGCGCCCGCCGGGTCCCGCGCAGCACAGAGTCAGGACCAAGTCAGAGACGCCGGTTGCCAAGCCCAGCGGCAGAGCAGGTGGGTGATGTCCCTCCGTTCCCATTCTACCTCTTCTCAGGTCCAAGACTCTGGGTGGCCGCTCCGCTGCCTCAGTCTCCCCGCAGCGTCCCCTCTCCGCCACTCGGCTCTGGAGAACCCATCTTTTCTGCTTCTCCCTCCTGACCCTGGGGTCCCTAAGATGCCCTAACTCTGGCGCTCTCTCTCTCTCTCTCTCTCTCTCTCTCTCTCTCTCTCTCTCTCTCTCTCTCTCTCTCTCTCTCTCTCTCTCTCTCTCTCTCTCTCTCTCTCTCGCTCACACACACACACACACACACACACACACACGCACACACGCGCACACATGCACACACACACACAAGCTCTCACTGCATATTATAAACTATCTTTGAATTCACTCTCATGCCCACATTAGCCTCACATTCACTGCAATCCTTCTGCCTCAGTTTCCTAGCGTCTACTGGGATTACATGTATATGTCACCACACCCGACTCTCCACCCTCTGGCGTTTTATAGACAGCTCCCGTCTGTACAGTTCAGGTTTACCTTAAACTGGCCATCCTCCTGCCTCAGCCCCCTAAATGTTGTAGGTATTTTTTAGCAATAAACCCAGTGGGCTCTATTTCCTTATCTTTGGGGTCCCCCACCTGTTCTTCCCGTCTGCCTCTGGATCCCTTCTACTTCATCTCTGGCCTCCATTCCCCTGTTTACATGAGACCCCCTCCTTTTTCTCTTCCCCCAACTCGGTATCCATCTCAGCGTGTCCCCCCTCCTCTCTGGCTTTTAGCGCCCCCACGATCACTCTCCCTAAGCCTTGAGACATCCTGGAACCTTTCCCTCTGGGCTGCTTAGGATTGGGGTAGGGGACAGTGGGATTGCAATTCAGGGCAAATGGACTCAGAGTGACAACATGACCCCAGTATCTACTTTGTAGTCACCCCATGGCTTTTGAGGTCACACCTACCCCACCCTCCTGTCTCAGGAATTCCTGGCTGGAGTGGGGGGGTGGACTTCCTCCCGCACTTCCTCCCTTCCAGGATTTTGGCTGAGTCCCTGTTAACTCCTTCCTGCTTTGTCTTACTCCCCTTCCCTGGAACTGAACCCCTGGACTGCATTTCTCAACCAGACTCCAGAATTCCCAAAGCTTTGGGGTGTGTGTGTGTGTGTGTGTGTGTGTGTTCCAAGCTGGATGTGCACTGGGGACACTAGTGTAAATGATGGGGAACACCTCAGTGCTCCTTTTAGACCCTCCGACTACCTGCACCCCCTGAAATCTACCAAAAGGGCTTCCCAGCATCTCTGTGTGTGAGGTTGAACTTGATCAACTTCAGGTTGGGAATCCTCCTAGGAATGGCTACTGAGGCAGATGGGCAAAGGTTCCCAAACTCAGACCCCCAGGAGCCCTGGAGGCAGGCTGGCACCTGACTGTTATTCCAGGAAAGGATAAGAGTTAAGAGACAGGAGGGTTAAGAGTTGCAGGCCAGCCAGGCGGTGGTGGCGCAGGCCTTTAATCCCAGCACTTGAGAGGCAGAGACAGGCGGATTCCTGAGTTCAAGGCCAGCCTGGTCTACAGAGTGAGTTCCAGGACAGCCAGGGCTACACAGAGAAACCCTGTCTCAAAAATACCAAAAGAAAAAAAAAAAAAAGAGTTGCAGGCCAGCTTAGGCTACATGACACCCTGTCTCAAAAGACTCTTGTAGTGGCACACGCTTGTAATCCAGGCTGAGGCAGGAGAATCTTAGTCTGAGGCCAGCCTGAGCCAAATCATGAGACCTTGCCTTTCTGTCTTTGAATGATAGGACCAGGGATGCTGAAACCCTTTGAGACAAGCACAGGGAACCAAAAGCCCTTTTGATGTTCTGATCCTTCAATCCATTCATATGTGTGCTGATATCTTGAAGGTTTGTGGTACTTACATACAGCTGTGTGCTACACAACGCCAGTGGGAAGCACAGAGGCCATGCCCCTTCCATTTTACAGGCAGGGAAACTGAGGCCTTAGAGCGGAAGTAAGTTATTGCTAGCCTCTGGGCTTGGGACTCCTGTCCAACGGCAGCCCATATCCGGAGACCTGGGTTCCCTTGACCATATCTGGAGACCTGAATTCCTGCACTACCACTAAGTCGGATTAATTCGGGCAACGAGGTCCGCTAAGTGAGTAGGAAGCCGTGCCAGACTTGGGTATGAATGGCTGGAGGCCAGAAGGGAGGGTTTGCAGAGCGGAGCAGAAAAGATACTTCTGAGGGCTTGCTGGTGGAGAGGGAAAGGGACCAGAGGTGGCCTGGGCTGAGGGGTTGAGGGGAGGAGTTTCAGACACAGAGAGACAAGCCAAGTGAATTAACTCCACCCCTGTCTCCTGACCCTCCCCTCATAGCCCACTGCTCCCCCGGGACAGGGCCTATAATTTGGTTTGTGTCTAGACAAATAATAACTCAGCTGGTGTGAACAGGGAGGGGCAGCTGGTGTGAACAGGGAGGGACTAAGCCAGACCGCTGAGCAAGGGGTCAAAAGCAGCCTGGGTTCCTAGGGGTCCATCCCTTTCCGAGGTGGGGAGAATATAATTGGGGGGGCGGGTGATTAGCCATCCTGACCCCCAACTCTGTTGAACCTTCAGCATCTCAGAATGTTTTAAGTCAGAGCAGGAATGTGGGGGGAAAGAGGAAGTAGGGTTCACCTATTTACAAAGCGTTCTCATTTCTGCAAAGAGCGAAAAGGGAAACGTGTATTCATTTGCTGGGAAAAGATAAAAATCACCCAGGGTTTAATAATAGATTATGAAAGTCATAGCGTGTGTTTTATTTTATTTTATTTTTTTATTTCTCTCTTCTTCTTTTTTTTTTTTTTTTTGAAATCATAGAGAGTTCTAACAATAGAACTTCAGAATCTTGGGCTGGGAGACGCCTGGAATATTGGAAACTGACAAGGGTGTGCGTGCTGGCAAAGGCGAGGATAATAATAACAGAAAGCAGAGAATCAAGGCTCTAGAGTGTTAGAACATTCGACCACAAACGGGGCCGGCCATAGAATCTCGGGACTTGAGAACTGCTGGATTCTAGAATGTCAGCAGGGTAGCTCTAAGAATTCCACAGTCCTGCTGGGTGGTGTGGGTGTAGAGACCAGGGTTGGGGGTGGGGTGGGGGACAGAGATGCTCCTTAATAGAAATGGGGAAACTGAGGCTCAGCCAGGTGGCCTGACTGCACCACCACCCCCCTTGCCATTTCCGCTTGCTGCCAAGGCACCAGGTGGGCAGCGAGAAACACTGATCACATTTCAGCCCTAATGAGCAGACGGGAGCTGGCTGGTCCCCTGGGGCCTCCAGAATGGGGGAAACTGGGAGCCCATGGTGGAGCGAAACAGGGGGAGCTAGCCTGGTGGCTTTGGAAATGCGGGTGGTGAGTGGGCTAAGGGTTTATAAGGATGGGGGTGTGGGCCCCTATCATTGCTTTCTCTTGGCTTTGAATTTCGCTGCATTGGGGACTGGGGAGGGGGCTTCTGGGAATAGGCATTTTTTTCTGGCTTTAGTTGTTGCGGCTGGCCAGGGCTTGGGGTACAGGCTATCCTTTCCTATCCCCCCAAAAGTTGAACTTTTCCTACAGGGGTGTAAAATGTGTGCCTCCATGCACCTCCTCCCTAAAGACTCACTAAGGGTTAAGATAGCATTGACTCCACCTGGGGCTGAGCAAGGGCTAGAAGGACACCCCAGCTATGATGGGTCAGTGTGTGTGTGCGTGTGTGTGTGCATGTGTGTGTGCGTGCGTGTGTGTGTGCATGTGTGTGTGCGTGTGTGTGCGTGCATGTGTGTGTGTGCGTGTGTGTGCGTGTGTGCATGTGTGCGTGCATGCATGTGTGTGTGCACGTGTGTGTGTTTTAAGATTTTTTTATATGAATTCACTGGTAGCTTCGTTAAGACAGGCCAGAATGCATTGGATGGTTGTGAGCCACAATGTTGTTGCTGGGAATTGAACTTAGGACCTCTGGAAGAGCAGCCAGTGCTCTTAACCACTGCTGTATGTGTATGTTCTTAAAAATTCCCTATTAACCAGGGATGGTGACACACATCTTCAATCCCGGCACTTAGGAGGCAGAAGCAGGTGGACCTCAGAATTCAAGGTCAGCCTGATCTACAGAGTGAGTTCTAGGTCAGCCAGGGCTACACAGAAAAACTCTGTCTTAAAAAATACATAAATAACAATTCCTGGTTTTTAACAGACTCTCAATGGGATCTGAAGCCCCTAGAAAGACATTAGGACAGGAATGAGAAGAAACACTCAGAGAAGGAGATACTGTTCAGCTCAGATAGTGAATAACAGCTTTTCCTCTCTGGACCTCAGTTTCCCCATATGAACTGGGAAGAAATAGCCCCCCCATTTCTCACCCCCCCACCTCCCACCCCCATCTCCACATTATGTAAACCTGTATCATGGAATTCTAAGAGTCAGAGGCTCTATGATTGGCTGGGGCGAGGGTGGGGGTGTTGTGGTGGTAGCCAAATGTCAGGTAGGGAAGAAGAAAAGTCAGTCTGACGTTCTGTCTGTCTGTCTGTCCATCCGTCTGTCCGTCTGTCTGTCTGTCGTCTGTCTGTCAGTGCCTCTGCCCCACGCCTAGCATCCCCATGACTCAGGTAGGCTGAGGACAGGGTGGATGCCAGACTCTGTTCCCTGAGAGGAAATTGGCAATGGGAAGTTCATTTCCGTTGGCTGCCAGGAATGTCTTTGCAGCCTGTGTACCCGTTCCAGTTTCAGCAGGGACCTGGGGCCATGGAAGGGGGTTTTGAGGGACATCCAGAGCTCCCTCAAGGGCTTTTATGTGGGTGCTGAGGCTCTGAAGGCAGGTGCTCACTCACCCTGCACGGCAGTCACTTTACACGCTGAGTCATACCCTCAGCCCATTACATCCTTACTTACTTTCTTTCTTTTTAAATTTTGAGACAGGGTCTCATTTATCCCAGGCTGACCTGTTGGGATTATAGGCCTGGGCCAACACGACTGATTTATGAAGTGCTGGGGATACAACCCAGGGCTCTGTGCTTGTTAGGCGAATAATACTACATGAACTGAGCTTATATGCCTAGCACTCTTTTTAGCCTTCTGTTTCTTTTTTGTGGTAATGGGGATTGAGCTCAGGGTCTCATGCCTGCTAGAGAAGCGCTCCTCTGCTGAGCCACACCCCAGCACCCACTGTCAGACTCTAAGCATTCTATCAGTAAGCTACATCCCCAGCCCCAAATACTGAATATTTTACTCAAGACGCTTCATTTTACCAAAGATTTCCATGTGTGATGTGATTAGGATAGAGACCATGCCCCTCTTTTGTAAAAGTTAAGGCTTCTGAAGTAAAGAAGAGATGATGAGAGAGAGAAACAGAGACAGATAGAGAGAAAGAGAGCAGAGAGCACACCAGCAGAGGGGGTGGGGTGGGCAAAGACAGACAGACACCAAGGGGAAGACTTGGTCTGGGTGGGAGGTTTTGATTGATGGTAGGCTGGGTTGGCTCCCATTGGTCTACCCAGTTCCTCCCACTCCATCTCCGAAGGATCCAGAAGTTTCCAGCTCTGAGGTGGGGTGGTAGGTGTCTAAAGACTCCCCACAGGGTGCTGGCCTTAGGGATCAGGACATGGCCTGACCTTTCCAAGTCAATCAGGAAGCAAATGGGCCCAGCCCTTTAATCTGCTCCCAGCTTGCAGCCTCTTCCCCCCAGGCTCCCCGGAGCTTGTTGATGCCTCGGGTAGAGTCTGGGAGGAGGTGATGGAGAGCCATGGTGGGAGAAGTGGGAGAAGCACCTGCCCTCTCCCAGCCTCTAGGCTTTTATACACCGGCACTTGTTGAGCACCTACTGTATGCAAGGACTGTCCTTCACATGGGTCATGGAACAGTTCACATGACACTACTCAAGGTCCCTGTCCACGAAGAAGTTCCAGACAGACAGAAGCCAACAGGCTACACACAGTGCTGTGAGGAGATGGTTGTGTAGGAGTGGTGGGGACTCGGTTGTGAAGATTTGGAAAGGAATGAAAGGAGACACAGAAGAGGAGCTGAAGACACCGCGGGCCAGTCAGGGAGAGGGTGTGGAGGAAGCTCACTGGATTGGAGACTGCTGATAGGAGTGGGCAATCAGCATAGGCTAGCTGGAAGAGTCTTGGCACCTGCCACCAGGCACCAGGCGCTTCCATCTTCTGGCAAGTCTATTCTTTTTCTTGCAATCATGCAGAGAGAACCTAGGGCCCTGCACAGCCCCTCACTTGGAATTCTAGGCAGGGGCTCTAACACGTAGCCACACCCCCTGACTCTTGGAAGCCTTTGAAAGTTCATGAAGAAAAGAACAAGAGGAGATTCCCTTAGACGGTCGGTCATCCTGATTGCCCTGTGTATAGTTAACTGACAGAGGCAGAGTGATAGGATCGATGCTGTCACAGCCCCTGAGCAGTGACGGTAGCAGAGCAAGCAAGTGATCAGAGACACAGGGTCTATCTGAAGATGAAGCAGGAAGGGCTTTCCTTGGGAAGAAAAACGACTTGAGTTTCTGAGGCTTACTCTGTAACTCCAAGTCCATCCCTTCCCCTCTCGGGACTACAATTTCCTCATTTGTCTAGAAGACTTTAACCAGTCTGTCTGTCTGTCTGTCTCCCTCTCTGGCTTTTCTCTCTCTTAAATTACATTTATTTATTTATTTGTTTGTTTGTTTCCCTGGTATGTGTGTGAAGGACAACTTCTGGGAGTGAGTTCTCTCCTTTTGCCATGGGGGTATTGGGAGTATAATCAGGATGTGATGCTTGGCAGCAAGCAACTTTCCAGAGAAGCTGGCTCACTGGCCCCTCAAACAGTGGTTTTTAAGTGTGTTCTGGGGATTTTTTCAGAGGTGGCTTCCCAGCCTCTGTGTCTTTCCTCCAGACCATGTAGCACTTTCTCTGTTCATTGTCTTAATTGGATTTCTAAGTATGATCTTGTTTGATCTTTCTTTCTTTCTTTCTTTCTTTTTTTTCTTTTTGGTTTTTCAAGACAGGGTTTCTCTGTGTAGCCCTGGCTGTCCTAGAACTCACTCTGTAGACCAGGCTGGCCTCGAACTCAGAAATCTGCCTGCCTCTGCCTCCCAAGTGCGCCACCACCGCCCGGCTTGTATGGTTTTCTTTCTTCCTTCTTCCTTCCTTCCTTCCTTTTTTTCTTCAAAATAAGCCTCTTTGTAGTCTTGGCTATCCTGGAACTCAACTTTGTGACCAGGCTAGCCTCAACCTCAGATATCAGCCTGCCTCTGCCTCCTCCTCCTGAGTTTAAAATGCTTTGAAGCTGGGCCTGGTGGTACCTGCCTATAGTCACACCACTCAGGAAGCAAGGATGCTCACAAGTTTCAAACTGGCTTGGGCTACATACTAAGTAAGACCCAGCCACAAAATTTCATCAAGCCAACCAACATATGTAGGGTGTGTGGCTCAGTTGGTACAGCACCTCCCTCGAATTCATGGGGCCCAGAGTAACAATCCAAGCTCTGTGTAAACTGGGCATAGTGGAGCACTCCTGTGACTCCAACACTCAGAAGAAGGCTGGAGCATCAAGGTCATCCTTAATTACATGCCAGGTTCAAGGCCAGCCTGGACTACATGAGAGAGAAGGAGAGGAAGAGAGACTGGTTTACATTTGAGTAAACTAAATGTGTACAGACCAGTCATCAGGTGAGGGGTTTGATGTATGATTGTTCTCGTGCTCTTTTGTTTTGTTTTGTTTTGTTTTTTTTGAGACAGGGTTTCCCTGTATAGCCCTGACTGTCCTGGAACTCACTCTGTAGACCAGGCTGGCCTCGAACTCAGAAATCTGCCTGCCTCTGCCTCCCAAGTGCTGGGATTAAAGGAGTGTGCCACCACTGACTGGCTTGGTTTTTCTTGTTTTTGTTTTTAAATTTTTTTTATTTATGTGAGTACACTGCAGCTGTCTTCAGACACACCAGAAGAGGGCATCAGATCCCATTACAGATGGGTTACTGGGAATTGTACCCAGGACCTCTGGAAGAGCACTCACTGCTCTTAACTGCTGAGCCATTTCTCCAGCCCATTGTTCTCTGCTTTAAACTTGTAGATCTTCCCAGAATAAAGGTTCTGGGTTTTCACTGGACAGTGGGAAAGAAGAGGGAAGCTTGTGAGGGCTGCGCCCCCTGCTGGCGCCAACCCCAAGCTCCCTGACCGTGACCTTTTCAAGAGTCTAACAGCTCCTGCTCAGTCCCACTGTCAACCCCGAGGCCCTTTTAGGTCCCTGGGGCTCTGGGAAATGAAGGGCTGGCTGGGAAAGGGGGCTGAGGGCAGAGATTGCCCACCTTGTGCATCAGGACCTTGGACAGATCTGAGCGGTGCACTTTGCATCAGTTTGTCAAAACTCTGTATCCGCTGTTTCTGTCTTTTTGTATATGAACTTATGCCTATGTGTGTGCGCGCTTCCGCTTGCTATGCTGTACATGCAAGGCGTCAGAGCACAACCTATTGAATTGGTTCTTTTCTTCCACAGTGTGAGTTCCTGGAATCAAACTCAAGTTGTAAAGCTTGGCTACAAGCTCCTTTCCCCACTGAGCCATCTCCACAGTCCTCACATCCACTGCTTACTTAGAAACAGGTTTTCACAGCTTCAAACCCAATGTGCAGTGAACTCTGAATTCTCCAGCCTCCACCTTCTGGGTTCAAAGACACGTGCCAACCTGTGGGGTCTTTAATTTGTATTTGGAAAGCCCCTCTATTGCCTGGCACCCTCAATCCCATACTCTTAGACATCTCTTCCTTGGGGTGATACTCAAGCAGGCTTTGTTGGGGTGTCCCCTCTGTCTTCCACAGGAGTAACAGGAAGGTACTGGGGTGGTCAGTATGGACATCCATGCCAGCTTCTCTAATGTTTTCTCTCCCCTCAGGTCTAGCGATCTCAGCTCTCAATGCAGTCGGGAGTGGGACAACTCCATCTCCACTCCTCAGTCTCCACCAGGATCGACTCTGAGTCTCCTAGAACCCCCTTTGGAGTCCCCCTCCTACCGCAATCCTCCTGTGCTCTGCCACTTACTCACCTTCCTGTTTCCTAGCATCCCTTCGCACAGCCATCAGCCCTTACAAGCCCTTCCTCTTTGCCCATCCCCAGAGGAGACCTCACTTTTCTTCCCCCTTTGGTGACTTTACATAGTTCTCTCTTTCCAGCTGGCCGTCCTAGCAGATGCCAGCACTCTAAGTTGCATCTTGCCAACTCTGTGACTTTTCTCAATGCTCCCCTGTGTCTTTCCTTAGTCTCCTAGAACATTCCACCCCACTGGTATTTCATCATGTCCATATTGACTTCCTGAGACTTCAATAGGCATGACACCTCTGGTGTCTTCACCTCTTCCGTAAACACTGCCTTCACCTATTTTTTCCGTGCCTCCATCTTTGTGCTCTGGTTGTGTGTACAGACACCCCCATTGACATTAGTCCCACCTCTTATCCTACCTTCAGCATTCCTTGACGCTCTTCCTCCCAAGTTCTCCTTTTGCTTAGCCTGCCGCAAAAGCAAACCCAGACCTCAGTCCTCGTGAACTGTCTCCTGTGATGTTCCCCTGAGCCTCCAACGAGGGGGCTCAGGGGGCCTGATGGCCTCCCGCCCCCCGTGGCCCTGTAGCCCCAGCGGGCCAGGGGAAGCACCTGGGAAGCCCCATCGCCCAGGATGGACAACGGCACAGGCTGCCATGTGGACTCTCGAGTGGACCACCTCTTCCCACCATCCCTCTACATCTTCGTCATCGGGGTGGGGCTGCCCACCAACTGCCTGGCCCTGTGGGCAGCCTACCGCCAGGTGCGCCAGCGCAACGAGCTGGGCGTCTACCTGATGAACTTGAGCATCGCTGACCTGCTGTATATCTGCACGCTGCCGCTGTGGGTTGACTATTTCCTCCACCACGACAACTGGATCCACGGCCCTGGCTCCTGCAAGCTCTTTGGCTTCATCTTCTACAGCAACATCTACATCAGCATCGCCTTCCTGTGCTGCATCTCCGTGGACCGCTACCTAGCTGTGGCTCATCCGCTGCGCTTTGCGCGCCTGCGCCGGGTCAAGACAGCAGTAGCTGTGAGTTCCATGGTCTGGGCCACCGAGCTGGGCGCCAACTCGGCACCGCTCTTCCACGACGAGCTCTTTCGTGATCGCTACAACCACACCTTCTGTTTCGAGAAGTTCCCCATGGAGCGCTGGGTGGCCTGGATGAATCTGTACCGCGTCTTTGTGGGCTTCCTCTTCCCCTGGGCACTCATGTTGCTGTGCTACCGCGGCATCCTGCGGGCAGTGCAGAGCAGTGTGTCCACCGAGCGCCAGGAGAAAGTCAAGATCAAGCGTCTGGCCCTGAGCCTCATCGCCATTGTGCTGGTGTGCTTTGCACCATACCATGCTCTCCTGCTGTCTCGCAGCGCTGTCTACCTGGGCCGACCCTGGGACTGTGGCTTCGAGGAGCGAGTCTTCTCCGCCTACCACAGCTCCCTGGCCTTCACCAGCCTCAACTGCGTGGCTGACCCCATCCTCTACTGCCTGGTCAACGAGGGTGCCCGCAGTGACGTGGCCAAGGCCCTGCACAACCTCCTCCGCTTCCTGGCCAGCAACAAACCCCAGGAGATGGCCAATGCTTCCCTCACCCTGGAGACACCCTTGACCTCTAAGAGGAGCACCACTGGCAAGTCATCCGGGGCTGTCTGGGCAGTGCCTCCGACTGCTCAGGGGGACCAGGTGCCACTGAAGGTGCTGCTGCCCCCAGCACAGTGAGCCCCATGCCCAGCTGTCATCCTGCACCCTTCCCATTGTGTGCAAACGTATGTAAATATGGCCATGTGAATATTCATAAGAATACAAGAAAAAAAATGAGGTTTTTGTGTCTTTCTCAGCCATCTTCTTCCACTATGATCCCCAGTGATTCACTTTATCCCAGCAGGGCCTGAGGGTAATGACACAGCAAGGAGTTTGTCATCATGGGCTCCATGGAGAATTTGGGATGAGGGAAAAATTAAGTTTGGTTTCTAATAGACAAAGACAGAAGAGTCTGATTAGATGCTACAAGCTTGTGATTCCAGCGACTTGGGAGGCTGAGGAAAGATTTGGAAGTTCAAGACCCACTTATACCACAAAATTGAAACCCTGTCTCAAACTATTAAACACAACAAAGCCTGGGGATGTAACCTAGCAATAAGTGTTCATCTAAAATTCCCAGTGAGGGGCCGGGGGCGTGGCTCCGTGGGAGCGCTCCTGCCTAGAATCCATTCTGGTAATACCTAGCGTGCTGGTAACTACTTGTTTGTGTTTTGGGAAAAGAGTGTAGCTACTTATCACAGTCTGGCTTTGAGGTTCCTTCCTCAGCTTCACAAGTACTGGGCTTGCAGGTGTTAGCTGCTACGTCAAACAGAGATGCTCTGAGGTTCTACACAAACAGCATTCTCTCAGTCTGAGATGGTGGAGGAGGACAGGGACTGTCAAAAGCAGATAAGAGCCAATCTGGGCAGACTGCCTGAAGGAATCGTAAGCAGGGCTGGTTTAGAAAGGAGGCCCAGGACAAGAAGAGCATCCAACCATGCACCTGTGCAATCACATCTCGCCTCTGAGATTATGCTGGTCTGTGAAGGCCAGCTCCTGCTATCAGGGAGGCAGGACTAACAATGAAGAGGAAGCATAGCAAGACAACGCCCCATCCCTTTAAAGTTAGTGTTTTTGTTTTCCGAGACAGGGTTTCTCTGTGTAGTCCAGGCTGTCCTGGAACTCAATGTATAGACCAGGCTGGCCTTGAATGAAGAGATCCATCAGCTTCTGTCTCCCTCCTTGGTGTTGGGATTAAGGGCATGCACCACCACTGCCCAGAGACAACTTCTTTTAAAATTATATTTATTTACTTATTGTAGGGTGGGGTTCTGCTGTGGTGGTCAGAGGACAGCTAAGGGAATCAGTTTTCTCCATCTACCATGAGGGACCCAGGGAGTCACTCAGGTCCCCAGGCCTGGGAACCTTGACCTGCTCAGCCATCTTGCTGGCCTATCCACTGCCCCTCATTTGTTTTTGTACTAGAAGCTGATCCTAGGGCCTGCCCACACACCTATTCCTCCATTCCCTCTTAGTCTTGGTTAGTTGCCAAGACTGGTTCGGAACTCTTTGTAGTTCATACAGGCCTTTAACTTGTCATCTCCCTGCCTCAGTCTCTTGAATAGCCAGATGATGGGCCTACACCATCAGGACAAGGTTGATGTTTTTTTTTTTTTTTTAGACAGGTCTCACTGTGTAACCCTGGCTGGCCTGGAACTTGCTCTATAGACTTGGCTGGCCTAGAACTCAGACATCCCCTTTTGAGTATTGGGGCTAAAGGCATGCCACCAGGCAAGTGGGACCAGTTTTTAGGACTTATTTTGAAGGAAGACTCAGTGGAAGAAACACAGGCCCTGAGGGATTGTGTAACTTAAGTCCCTGGCCCATTCTGGGAAAAGAGGGCCTGGGTGGAAAGGGCCTCTGGGAACCAGCCCACGCCCTGGTCCAGGATGGTCACTGAAGAGGCTGCAGGGCAAAGGGTGGGAGGTCTTACAGTGCGTCAGTCAGGGCTGGGGCCACCCTGGGTCACTGTTCCTCCCATATCTGTGTCTATTCCCACGCCCAGGGTGGCCAGGGCTGCCTGACTTAGCTAATGGTATCCCTTCCTCTTTGTGTCTTAATGGGTCATCCAGACGCTGTAGTGTAGTGGTTCCTTTCACCAATAGGAGGGAAGGAAGTGCCTAGCTCTGACTAGCCTGCTCCACCCCTGGGAGTCAAGAAATGGTGGATGCCTCTGTTGTAGAAACAGGGGCCTGAGATGGGAAAACCCCTCTCTCTCTTATATACACACACACACCACACTCATCCCAGGCCACTGAGGCAGGAAGATCTCTCTCTCTCTCTCTCATCCAAGAAGTCCCATGGAACCCTTCTCAGAGCACTGGAGAGGAGGCGTGAAGAGAGGAACGGGGAACACAAAAGCACTTAGTGAAGAAGCAGGTTTGTGGATAAGGGAGATGAGAGTGGAGTGGAGGGGCTTCAGAAAGCACTGATTTGGGAAGGAGATGGAGCCGTCTCTGTGTGGTGGTGTAGGCCTGCATCCCAGAACCCTCAAGGCCAGTGCAAGAGGATCACAAGTTTGAGGCTGAACTGGATTGTATAGCAAGATTGTCTTTGCAACAAAGCAAGACAAACAAAATGTATTTAACACCTACTCAAGATTGTCTTTGCAACAAAGCAAGACAAACAAAATGTATTTAACACCTACTGTGTGCTGGAAGCTGTTCTGAGAACTAAGGACACAGCCAGAAAGGAAGATTTACATATGAGTTTTGAGGTTTCCTAAAGCCTTTCCAGAGATCCTAGACTCCCTAGTAGGTAGGTCCTTTGGCCGCCAGTATTAGAAGACAACCCTGGACTGGGACTCAAGAAATGTCACATCTACCCTGAGTACTACAGAAGCTTGGGCCTCAGTTGGGATGCCTGTAGAATGGGAAGTGGCAGCTCTGGAGACATGGCCCAGTGGCTAAGAGATGTACTGCTGTCCTAGAGGACCTGAATTCTGTTCCCAACACCACGACAGGTGGCTCACAAACACCTGTGATTCAGCTCCAGGGGCTCCAGCATTCTCCTCTGTCCTCTGTGGGCAGTACCCATGTGCATATACCCTACACACAAGTACACACATATGCACATAATTAAAAATGAAAGTAAAGGGGAAGATGCTGTCCAAAGAGATCATGGACCTCACCCAGACACACATTTTCAGGACTCCTGCAAGAGTTCCTGTTGTTGTTGTCGTTTTCAAGATTCTGGACATTCTTTATAATTTAGATGTCAGGGTCACACGAGCTCTCCACCATTTCTTCCCAGTATTTACATAGAACCCAGGGTCTTGCAAAAGCTAGGCAAGAGCTTTCACCAAACACAGCTACACCCCAGCCACTTTGGTGAACATCTTATTTTATTTTTGTACATTTTACTTTGAGTCAAGAATCACTAAGTTGCCCAGCCTGACCTTGAATTCATTATCCAGTCCAGGCTGGCCTGGAACATTCCATCCTCCTGCTTCAGCTTCCTGACTGCTGTGATGCAGCTGTGTGACACCAGGCCCAGCTACCACCAATATAAATGAAGCACAGGTCCCCTGGTGTGAGGAGTTGGCCAAAGGCATTGATGGGAAAGTCCAGAGTCCCCTGGTTATGTGTCACCAGTGTTTCCTCTTGCTAGCCACCACCCCTCTGTTGCTTTGCCTTCCTGTCCCTTCTGGTCTCCAACTACCCATCCTCACACCACCATCCAGGAATTTCTCTCAACTAAGTCCTGACTTTGTTTATATGATTTTGCTCTCTGCTGGGTAAGGGAGGACAGTCTGGGACATGTCCTTAAAGTTCCTTCCGGAGTCAGCTCCCTGGGGACCCTTACCCTCCAAAGGAGGAAAGGGAGGCTGCTTGAGAACCAGTGATATCAGCCAATGCGCTGGCTGAGAAGCTCCGAGTCACCTCGTTCTTATGGGCCTTAGTCTTTCGGCCAGTTATTTGGGAAAGGGATGGATTAGCTGTAGTGCACATTTGGGCTTCTGTGGGACATACTCTGCATGTAGTCACATCCTGTGTTTTACATTCAGGATTCACACACAAAGCTGACTAGCAGAGACACTCAGTGAGGGGTTTGGAGCATGGCTCAGCGGTAGAGTCACGGCCTGCCTAAAATTCCCCAGTGAGGAGCTGGAGTCCTGCTCAGTAGTGGAACCCCTGTCCTAACAATGGGAAATGCCTTGGGGTTCAGAGATAAGCCTCACAACACAGAAAACACAAGACAGGTGCTGTTACGTGTGACATTTTTTTTTTTTTCCGAGACAGGGTTTCTCTGTGTAGCCTTGGCTGTCCTGGAACTCACTCTGTAGACCAGGCTGGCCTCGAACTCAGAAATCTGCCTGCTTCTGCCTCCCAAGTGCTGGGATTAAAGGCATGTGCCACTAACACCCGGCTACGTGTGACATTTTGCTCACGGGGATACTGACATCAATGCTGGGCCGTGTAGCTCAGGGCTGTGATCCCAGCACTGCCCTAGGCACAGACACAAGAGAATCAGGAGTTCCAATGGCAGCGTAAGCTACACCTTGAGTTCGGAGCCAGGCTGGGTTACAGGAGACCGGCCTTTAAAAACCAACCGATTTCCTGAAGGGTTGAGTCACTCCTCCAACTTCACAGAGTGAGCAAAGCCGCAGGTCTGTGTGACTACATGCTGACTCGCCTCTCTCCCCAGTGAGGGCTCTCACCGCGGAGGAACGCTTAACCGCGGCTCATTAGACTTAATTAGGACTAACCAAGCCCCTCCTATGGGCAGGGAAGTCGACTCAGTGCGTGACATCACGCAAGACGCGGTGACGTCAGCACGTCACGAATAAGACTGTGGCCACGCTCCCACGAGCGGCCGTTTAAACGGCACCGCCCTCTGACGCTCCACTTCCGCCGTACATTTGCATACCCAACGTACGGACGACGGGGCGTCGACGCGGTGACGTCACGAGCGCCCCCCTCCAGCAGACAGACACCCTCCCCACCACCCCCGCCGCGAGCATGCAGACGCACGCTCGTACGTAGGCACGTAGGCAAGTCCCTCCTTACGCAGGCACGCACGGCCCACCAGCGGGCGGGGGAAGAGCGGCGAGGTCGGCAGCGCCCCGCCCAGTCGGCAAGGTTGCGCGTGCCCAGGGCGGCCGCCAAGATGGTGGTTGGAGCATTCCCCATGGCGAAGCTGTTCTACTTAGGCATCCGGCAGGTTAGCAAGCCGCTGGCCAACCGCATCAAGGATGCCGCCCGCCGCAGCGAGTTCTTCAAGACCTACATCTGCCTGCCGCCAGCCCAACGTGAGTCTCACCCCAAGGCCCCTAGCCTTTTCCATTCCCGACCCTCCTAGTTCAGGGGAATGGCTTCTGTGCCTGACCAATCCCGGCGCGAACCGGCAAAACTCTATAGCCAATGAGGATGGCTTCTGCTAGAGGGGCGTGTCATTCGCCCAATAGGAAAGAAGGGCGAGCAGTTAGGGGCGTCACCGCGCGAGTTTGGAATGCAAGCCAATAGGAAAGAGAGCTGTGGCGGTTGACGTCTACGACAGCCAATAGGATGAGGCGTGAGAAACGCAAGGATGGAGCTTATTTGTCAGAGGATAGGGGCGGGCCTGAGAAGAAGCCCCCTTGGCGATCCGCTATACGGGGCCATCCTTAAGAGAGACGCTTTACTACAGGAACGCCAGCTTGTCCCTCAGTTTCCCTCCGGCCCTGTGGGCGCTTTGCGTATCACCGTGGGTTTAGAGCACAGAGCTTGTGCGTTAGTTTTACACAGAGTTAGGGTGTAAAATGGTGATGGTGATAGAATCTTGCGACTTGGCAAAAGGATGAACCCAGAATGGAGGTCCTTCTGTTTATTTATGAGTTTCCTCATACCGATCCTTTCGTTCGGTAGCTGCACCGTGCAGGCTTCTTGGCCGGGCACTGGGAGATACGGTCCTAATACGTCCGTGTTATCTCTGAACTGTCAGGAACTGTAGGCAGTCTCGAGTTTAGAGCAGCTGGGTGAGCCAAAGGAGTCTCCTAAGCAGAGAGACCTCACTTGCTCCTAGAAAAGACTGATCTAGCTCTGTGAAGCAGAGACGAGGGGGAAGTCTTTATCCTTTGCTGAGAACTACCGTTCATGTTTATATAACGCCCCATGTAGCTTATATATGATATGATGAATGTTTGTTTTGAGCTTATGAAGCAATAGGGTCTACGCCAGTACCAGTCTGTCAAGCCAAGACCCATACAGTGACAATCTAGATGGGATGGCAGAGCCCACTAGATACCTGACCTGACATGGAGTATAAAGAACACTTCCTGGCAGAGGGAATATTCCAACTGAGATCTGAAGGGTGTGGAAAATCTCACCAGACCACTGAGGGACATTGTTGGCTCCAAGGGTGAAACATGGACACTAAGGGGACCCTTGACTTTTCTCCTCCTCATATGTGTTTAATAAGATTCTTGGTCCTTTTGGGTTTTGGTGGAGCATCTACCTGGGCCAAGGGTCTTGTAGTGGAAAAGTTGGATTTTGAAGCCAGTATTTGGGACGTTGAAGCAGTAAGAACAGGAGGTCAGATACATTAAGATACCTTACTGAGTTCAGTCTGAGACCATGTCTCAAAACAAAAACAAAAAACAAACAAACAAACCAGCCTGCAGAGGTGGTGCACACCTTTAATTCCAGCACTTGGGAAGCAGAGGCAGGTGGATCTTGGATCTCTGAGTTCAAGGCCAACCTGGTCCACCGAGTGAGTTACAGGACAGCTAGGGCTGTTACACAGAGAAATCCTGGCTACAAAACAAACAAACAAAAAAAAACCTGGTCCCATATCTCAACACTTGGAAGGAAGGAGATTCAGTGCAAGTTAGGAGCTGTCTTTACTTACAAAGTGAGTTCCAACACTTGCAGGACACAAACCAGGGATGACTGCTTAAATTTATAGGAGAAAAAAGTAAGCTGACACAGGCAGGAATTTGGTCACTCTCCAAGATCACACTCCATTACAGTCAGCTCATCATGGTGGAGGCTGTGAACTCTGGACTCCCGGGCCTATTCAGCTTCCTGCTTTTCTTCCAAGTCCTGAGACTAGTCTTAGCTTTGTGGTTTAGGGAACCCTACCCCTTAAATGAGATATTAGTCCTTCCATTATACAAGAATTTTATAAATCAATTTAGTTGTTTAAGTAGAAATTTTTAAAATTTCAGGCAATAGTATGTAAAAGTGAAGAAGGTAATGAGGCCTGAAAAGACGTGCTGTCATGCCTCATACAGGATAGAAAATGGTGACAGTAAATGACAATACTTTGGGCAGGTGAATGTAACCCACCTGAGCCTCTGTTTCCAGTTCTGTACAGAGGCTGTCATGAGACAGGAGCAGTTAGTGCTTGCTTCCTGTGGTCCAGGCTGTATTCTCCCAGCCTATAGGGCACCTAGTCCTTAGTGGTTGCAGTAGCCTGGCTCTCCTACTGTATGGATGCCCTCTGTTTATTTATGCAGTGTGAAATGCTGCCTTATTGTGAGAAGTATGAAGATGTAAAGAAATCCAGGCCTCAAGGATTCCTGTCGGCGAAGATAGGCAACAGCCAGCCTCAGTACCTAAAATATAAAATAGGAAGTCTGGCCAGGCATGGGGACACATTCCAGCAGTTGGGACTCGGTGACAGGAGGAGTGCCTGGAGTTTGAGGCCAGCCTGGACTACACAGTGAGTTCCAGCCAGCCTGGTGTATAACAAAAGCCCCAGTTTCAAAAACTGTTAGGTAGCAACAACTGCTGTGGAAGAAAAATCAGGTGAAAGGAGCTATGTAAGTAAGGGTTCCAAGGTCTCACTGCATCTGGCACATGTCATGGAGGAGACCAAAGGCAATGGGAAGATTCCTCTTGTGAGGGTGGGGCCTGACCACTGCAAGCACTTTGGCTTTGCCCTGAGGAGGCAGGGCTCATTAGAAGGGATCTTTAAGAGGTATAGGATCTGATCCTCTGCCTGAGTGTGCATGTGCATTTGCATGTGTGTATGGTGAGTGTGGTGACAGTGTGTGTGTTGTGAGAGAGATGGAGACTGAGAGTGAGTGTGTTTGGCCTTGAAGATAGAACACAGGGTCTTGTGTGTGTGCACTGGGTAAGAACTTTACCACTGAATCACACCTCAGCCTCATAGTTTTTTTTGTTGGTGTTTTGTTTTGTTTTTTGTTTGTTTGTGGGGTTTTTTTTAGTTTTTTGGTTTTTTGAGACAGGGTTTCCCTGTATAGCCCTGACTGTCCTGGAACTCACTCTGTAGACCAGGCTGGCCTCGAACTCAGAAATCCACCTGCCTCTGTCTCCCAAGTGCTGGGATTAAAAGTGTGCGCCACCACTGCCTGGCTCAGCCTCATATAGTTTCTTAATTTTTTGTTACTGGCTCTCATGTAGCCCAGCAGGCCTCCAATTTGCCACATACTAGAGGATGACCTCAAACTTCTGAATCCCCTGTCTTCCACTGCCACATGCATGTAAATCTGTACATCTTACTGTATGGTTTCAACAATTTCACTATTTTGTATTCCTCTGTTAACCTTTCTTGCCCACTCCCACTGATCCCCTCCTCTTTCCAACCAGTCCTCTTTATTTCATGACTTTTTCCTTCCTTGACACAGGGTCTCACAGGGTTGCTTTGGCTAGTCTAGAACTGGCTGTGTGGACCATGCTGAACTCATAGAGACCTCTCTGCCTCTGGAGTTCTGAAATTAAAGATAGCTCCTTATAGCCAGGCAGTGATGGTGCACGCCTTTAATCCCAGCACTCAGGAAGCAGAGGCAGGCCGATCTCTGAGTTTGAGGCCAGCCTGGTTTACAGAGAATGTTCCAGGACAGCCAGGGCTGCACAGACAGGTTTTGGAGACCTTGTCTCCAAAAACAAAGAACAAGATGGCTCATTATTATTATTTTTTAAATCTGTTGGGTTGGTTCGCTGTGCATGGGTGAGGGGTTATATTAACCTGACCATTGCATCACCTATCAGTAAAGAATAAGTCTCCCTTCCTCTAGCAACTGTTTTTTTTTTAAAGATTTTATTTATTGTTGTATGTAAGTACACTGTAACTGTCCTCAGACACACCAGAAGAGGGTGTCAGATCTCATTATGGGTGGTTGTAAGCCACCATGTGGTTGCTGGGATTTGAACTCAGGACCTTCAGAAGAGCAGTCGGTGTTCTCACCCACTGAGCCATTTCACCAGCCCCCTCTAGCAACTGTAACTGCAGTAGTTCCTTAAGGCAGGGTGAGGCCTGGTGAGCACCTCCTGAGTTACATTTTAATAGATCTTTGGTAATCACCGGCTGAGGGGTGGATACATCAAGGAGACAGCTTCCACAGTCCAGCTTGGTATCCTTTAATCTGCAGCATGATTTGGCATTAAAAAAGTTCGTTAGTTAAGCCTATAACACCAGCTACTTGGGAGGCCGAGGCAGGAGAATTGAAAATTCAAAGACCAGCCTGGGGAGTAGAGTGCATTCACAACCAGAACATCTTTTGAGACCCTATCTCAAAATAATGGGTGAAAAAAGAGAAATAAGTAGCTAAAGATGTATCGCAGGGGTAGGGAGCTTTCTAGTACAGGGGTGTGGGTGGGGCCAGGCATGGTGACAAATGCCTACCATGCCAACACTTGGAAGATGGCGGCAAGAGCAGGAGCGGATCAGGAGTTTGAGACCAGCCTGGGCCACTTGAGGTCTGGTGCGCCTGCTCTCCAGTTATCTCTGCCCACCCTTGTTTTTCATGACATTGACTTAGTTCTGCAGTCTGGAACTTTCCCCAGTTGGATCTGAGTTGTGTGTCTTTGGCAGGGACCCCACAAAGTGTAGTGTGTCCATATATATCTGGGGAAGGATAGGTTTGGGGCACAGCAGACTTTGTGGCTATGTACCTGTGTGGACATGGTCTTGAGTCCCATGGTTAACAGGTCAACCTTCCTTTCCTGTCAGTGGTGATTGAAGGTAGAGCTGGCAGGAGTCAGGTGGGAGAGAGTAGATGGCAAACAGGCAGAGAGGACTTGTGTGCTGCTGTTGGAGATGTTCTGAGCTTGGAGAGCCCCACCTAGCAAGTGTCCTGCTTTCTTTCAGTCTGTCCTTCCTTTCTTCACAGTGCTAAGTACCTGTGGCTATGGCTTAGGTAGTTCAGTAGTGGCTCTTGAGTTCCCAGAGTTGTCTCTCCAGGTCAAACCTCTCTCCCACTGCTGATCCCTGTGTTGTACTTCGCTTTGTTCTAAGACAGAGCCTCACTTTGTAGCCCTGCCTTGCCTGGAACTATGTGGACCAGGCGAGCCTTGAACTTGGAGACAGCTCCCTACCTCTGCCTCCTCCTCAGTGCTGAGATTAAAGGTGTATGCCTGGCTGCCTGCCCTGTCTTATCCACACAGCTGGTAAGGCCATTGTGGGTAAGAGAGCTGAGAGAGTACAGGGAAGAGTTCCCCCGAACTTCAGTAGTCATGAAGCAGCAGCCTGCCCTGTAGTTCCTGCCTGTCCCAGGAGATCACACTTCTGGGAGGAAGAGACCACCTTACATTTGGTCCAGTTCCTTGATGCACTGTGCAGTGAAGGCAAAAGTCTTGTTTTGTTCTTTTTTGGCTTTTGACGACAGTGTTGTACAGTTCTGGGTGCTGGCCTGGAACTTGTGGCCATCCTCTTGCTTCGGAGGTCTTGAGTGCTAGATTTTAGACATGTACTGTAAGTTTAAAGTGTTCTCTTCCCTCGGCCTCCATCACAAAGTGTGTTACACATGCTTCCAAGGAAGCTGAGGGTGACTCTGGGCAGGAAGACCCTGGTTCAGTTGCCTTTATTCCTTTCTAGTGTGCTGCTTATTTTCCTAGTTTGCCACAAGGTTGTGGTCCTTCAAAGATGCCCACTTTTGTATTAGTTGTATTTTCATTACTTTAACCAAATACCTGAGGTGGACTAGGTGTATAAAGAAAAGAGGTTTATTTAGCTCAGAGTCTAGGTATCATTTGCATCCACTCAGCTCTTTTGATGTCCTTCTTGCTGGTAGAATTCTGGGACATCACTGTGTTTGAGGCTTGTCTCTGTCTATAATGCCATCAGGATTCTGGGATTCTGCGCTTGAGTTTCATCCTAGTGATCTTAGGACCTAGAGGCTCCACTTTTGAGTCCTCACAGTCCAAGTCCGTACTCTCTTAACCACAAGCAGAGCTTTGATTACACTCCTGCTGAAATTCTAGAAACAAAAAACAGTCGAAGGGTTAGGCATGGTATCTTATGCTTGTAACCCACTGACTCCTTTTCTTTCTTTTTTTTTGGGGGGGGGGCGGGGAGTTTAGAGACAGGGTTTCTCTGTGTAGCCCTGGCTGTCCTGGAACTCACTCTGTAGACCAGGCTGGCCTCGAACTCAGAAATCTGCCTGCCTCTGCCTCCCAAGTGCTGGGATTAAAGACGTGCGCCACCACCGCCCGGCTTTTCTTTCTTTTTTAAATTAAGGAAAAACAAGATATATTTTTACTTATATGTATACATGTGTGCCACATGTGTGCAGGTACCCTAGGAGACCAGAAGTGGGAGCCAGATCCCCTGGAGCTGGGGTACAGATGGTTGTGAGCGACAGGGTCCTGGGAACCAAGCTCACGTCCTCTGCAAGAGGAGGAAATGCTCTTAGCCTCAGAGCCAGCTCCAGCTCTGGAGTTGTTTCTTGGGGTGGGGTGGGGAGGGGGGTGAGAAGGAATGTTTGAGACAGACTTACACACTGTAAGTCAGGCTAGTCTCAAACACATGTGAATTTCCTGCCTTAACTTCCACAACAATAAGATTACAGGTATCTACCTACCACCACACCTGACAGCAGTGACCCCTTTGTTTCTTTTTTCTTTTCATTTCTTTTCTTTTTTTCTTTTAGATTTATCTATTTTATGTATATGAGTACACTGTAGCTGTCTTCAGACACACCAGAAGAGGGCATTCAGTCACACTGTAGATGGCTGTGAGCCACCATGTGGTTGCTGGGAATTGAACTCGGGACCTTTGGAAGAGCAGTCAGTGCTCTTAACCAGTGAGCCATCTCACCAGCCCCACCCCTTTGTTTCTTTAGTCTGTGGCTTGGCTGGACTCTGCTGGGAGGTTCCTCTGTTGGGGTGCAGGAGCTGAGTGACAGGTGACAGGTGGCAAGTGCCACCATAGAGCATTGGTACCTCTAGCTCCCATGGTCTCTCCCTGTAGTCCTCGCCCAACAGGCTCCCCAGCTGGCTCAAGTTCCGGTTCAGCAGGAAGTGGGTGCTGTAAGCCTTTAAGGGTGGGGCCTGGATGTGCACAATGTTATCCCCAGGGCTCTGTCAGTTAGAGCAGTCCTGAGTGTGGGCCACAGGTAGTGCAAGAAGACTGCACTGGCTGGCACACACAAACTGGCATACTTGACCACAGTGCAGGCACTCTTGGATTTGAATCCTGGCATTACCACGGACTGGATGTGAGATATTCAGTGCAGGTTGCCCTCTCTGAGTATCTATTCTGTATTTCAAAACCAAGCAAACATCTGACCATTGTTGTGCATGTCTGTGATGCCAGCCCTGGGAATCTGAGGACAGGATGAAGTATGTTCAAGGTTCACCTTGGTTACTAGCCAGTTTGAGGTCAGCCTGGGCTACATGAGATTCTGTCAAAGCAACAAAAGGAGATAGTCGTAAAACTTACTCCTGAGATTTCAATTTGAGTGTGGATGACTCTGACCTAGAGCCTGTAGACTGGTTGTTCTCAGAGGCTGGAAGGGCACAGAGTCTGTAGTCATGTGAAAATAGGGCTTGGTACACTGATAAAGGCTGTCTGCCCTTGTATCCCTGCTTTGTGAGTTCCTCTGGGTGTGTCCTGGGCACACCATTGCCTTTCTGCAGAGTAGAGTACTTATGACTGCTGACCAGTGCCCTCAGCATGCTCTGAGGCCAGTCAATAGCATGGCCCACAGCCAGCCTAAAGAACCTGGGCAAGTTATTTAACCTTTCTGGGCCCTGGTTTTAGACTCTGTTTTTGAGTGTCTGACACTTTATAAGTTTCTATGACAAAGGAAAAAAAAATATTTTTTTTAAAATAAAATTAAGGGTTGAACTTAGAGCCTCAAGCATGCTAGGCAGGGGCTCTACCACTGAGCCACGCCCCCAGCCCCTCACTGGGGGATTCTAGGCAGGGGCTCTACCACTGAGCCACGCCCCCAGCCCCTCACTGGGGGATTCTAGGCAGGGGCTCTGCCACTGAGCCACGCCCCCAGCCCCTCACTGGGGGATTCTAGGCAGGGGCTCTACCATTGAGCCACGCCCCCAGCCTCTCACTGGGGGATTCTAGGCAGGGGCTCTACCACTGAGCCACACCCCCAGCCCCTCACTGGAGGATTCTAGGCAGGGGCTCTGCCACTGAGCCATGCCCCCCAGCCTTTCACTGGTGGATTCTAAGCAATGACTTTACCACTGAGTCCACCCTAGCCCTGGCCTAATCCCTAAGTATTATTGTGAATGTTAGTTGAAATACATAAAAATTTGGTACCATGTTTCTTTTTATTGTCCCCATCATGGTAATGTCAGCTCTTGTGCTGGTAGCACCTGCTCTAGCTCACACTTAGGACTTGTACCCTGTATGGGTTCTGAACTCTATGTTGCAGTTGGCTCTCATAGACTTATCACTTGTGCAAGTCTGTGCCTCTTCTCTCCAATTCTAGCATGTTAACAATGTATATTTGATCTACAGTTAGAGCCAAGCATGGTGTCACATGCCTGTAATCCCAGGAAATGGGAGGCTGATGCATGAGGTACCTGCATCACACTGGGCTCCAGTGTGAGGTCCTGCCTCAGAAAACCAACAAGAGTGGGCAGGTGGCAAACACCTGTAATTTCTGCACTAGGGAGGTAGAGGTAAGAGATCTGGAGTTCACAGGCATTCATCCTCAGCTCTGAACTGTTATAGGTCAGCCTAGGACTTGTGAGGCCATTTCGCAACAAAGCACTTCAGCAACAGAGGCACACAACAAGGGGAAATACAAGCTCTCATTGGGAAAATAGTTGGGAATAAAGACAAGTGAGAAAGTCAAACTCACAAGGTGGCTGTGAGGGATGGGGCCACCTGGGAAAGCATCCAGTGCCCCCAGCCTGCCTGCAAATGCTCCACGCTGAACCACACCTTCTTATAAACTGAGTGTTTGAGTTTTCCAGAAAGAGAGGCCAGGTCTCCTACAACAAAGGGAAGGGTTGGAACCAGGCCACCTGATTGTCTGGAACCTTCCCAGCTTCTAATGGCCTGGGGGATGGGAGCCATGCTGCAGGGAAGCTGGGCAAGAGGCTGCCTGTGCAAGCCACCCTGTGAAGGCCACAGCCTCAGCTCCCAGTGGAGTTGGGCAGGTTCTTTACTACTGTTATCTTTAATATTAGTTTGTACTGGGCAAGGAACTTAAAACCCCATGTGTACACCTGCTCCAGCACTGGCTGTCCCCTCAGCTTCTACATGGACATGTTGTCCCCTGAGCTTGTGGCCGCTGGCTAGTCCTTCTGTGGGTTTACAGCCTAAGTTATATTTTGCTAAAAGGAGTGTATCTGTCGTGCCTCTTGGTATCTGGCTTAGAGAAGTTTGCATGATACTGCGGCACACAGGAGACCACAGTAGAAAATGCATTCCCTGTAGACAATGGAGGCACCACACTGAGTGGGAACCTGAAGAGAGTCTCCTAAGCTGAGACCTGTAAACACTGCAAGTCACAGTATTACCAGATGTGAACTTGAAATAGCCAGGGTTAAAGCTGAGCCTGGGGCTCAGTTGGTAGAGCACTCGCCTAGCATGCACAAAGCCCTGGGGTCCAGGCCCAGCATGCATAAAGGGTGTGGTTACACACCACCTTACTCTGGAGGTGTAGTCAGGAAGATTAGAAGCTCATGGGCGTCCCTGGCTATATTTTGAGTTTGAAGTCAGCCTAAGCTACATGAGACTCTGTCTCAAAACAAACACAAAACCAAAAATACCTGTGTATATGTTAAAAAGATTTTTTTTTGTTGTTGTTAAAAAGATTTTTAAAAAGGAGTGATAAACACAAGTAAAACTGAAAATTGCCAGGAAACTGGAAAAAATGGAACCATTAGAACATCTAGAAATGACAGCCCCAAGCAGGCACAGCTCAGTTGGAGGAAACTAGGCCTCGCCAGACAGAGCGGCGCTCGCCTGTGATCACAGGCCTGGGGAGCCAGGCAGGAGAGCTCAAGTTCCAGGCAAGCCAGGCGCAGTGGCTCACACCTGTAGTCCCAGCACCTAGGAGCTAGAGGCAGGAGGCTAAGTTGTTTCAGGACAGCTGGGCTCCTGAAAACCATCTAAACAAATAAATGAGAGAGAGAG
>NW_022196904.1:16340774-16355650 GCF_008632895.1 Mastomys coucha
AGAGGGAGGGAGGGAGGGAGGGAGGAAAGGCAGGAAAGGCAGGAAAGGCTAGTGCTGGTGTAGCTCAGTAGTTGTGTGCTTGCTTAGCATGCACAAGGCTTTGGATCCATCCCCAGCAACACACACTCGCAAATAGAAAGGGCGATGGAATGCGGTGTGCACATCTTTAATCCCAGCACATAGGCAGAGACAGCCTGTCAACTGGAAGCCCTCCTGATTCAGGCTAGACAGAGCTCTATAGTAAGACCTTATCTCAAGGAAGGAAGTTGGGAAGTTAGGGAAGGAGAGAGAGGTAAATACAGGATTAAGTACAGCCGCGTGATGGTTGGCTGAGCAGCAGGTAGATGACCTGTAGGCACAATGTGGCTTTGTGGTTATTTGCCTGAGATGCCCAGGGGTGCCACCTACATGGCCTGGCTCAGCTGACCTAGGGAAGCACTGGCATTTTTATTTTTAATGCTCTCCAGAGAAAGTCACTTCGCCGAGATCTATTTATAGTCTTGAGAGTGTCACATCAGCTCCTGTGTGTGGCAGCCAGGCTCTTGCTGTTGACCTCCAAACAATCAAGATGCTCTCCTACTAAGGAAACACTTTCCTCTGCGTGTGTGTGTGTGTGTGTGTGTGTGCGCGCGCGCGCGCGCGTGCATGCATCATTATTACCAGTTATATATCTTGCTAACATAATATATGTAAGTATTTAAAAAACAATTAGAAGGGGTGGTATTAATTATTTTTTATTCTTTCAGTCTTTCTTTCTGTTGTTGTTTTTAGAGGCAAAGTTTCTCTGTGTAGTCCTGGCTGTCCTGGAACTCTGTAGACCAGGCTGCCTCAAACTCAAGAGAAAAACCTGTCTCTGCCTTCTGAGTGCTGGGATTGAAGGTGTGGGCCACTATGCCTGGTCTTTATTAATTGTATTTTAGAATTTTTTTTTATCCATGCTACCCACCTCCCCCCATTGTTTTTGTGTATAGAAAACAATGTCTTCCTTCAGTCCATGGTGACTCACATATATAATTCCAACCCTCCGAAGGCTGAGATAGGAGGCTTGCTGATAATTCAAGGCCAACCTGGGCCAAAGATGAAATCCTGCCTTAAAAACCATAGCGGTGTTCACTGTGAATCCCAGCGCAGGTCTGGGCTGATGTTTGGATGCCCCCACCCAACTCTTGCTGCTTGACTGGGTGCTATACTCCTGTATCCCAGCTCCTCAAGAGGCTGGTGCTGGACAGCTGTGAGCTTAGGACCAAGCTTGGCCACAGGGCCTGTCTGAAAAGAAACAGTTTTTAATCAACCGGAGCTAGGCTTGGTGGCACACACCTGGGATTGAGAAGTGGAGGCAGGAGAAGGTTATCTTCAGCTACTTAACAAGTCTAAGGCCAGCCTGGGCTATTCGAGATTGTCTCAGAACAACAGAAAGGGCATATAACTAAGTGCCTAGCCTACTTCTGTCTCCATAGCTGCAAAACCAAGCAACCTCTTCAGGTCCTCCCACTATGTTTGAAGGTGGTTGATGTATAGTGCTGTACCACAGACTCTCGTTACCCAGGCTGCCTGCAGTACTCGGAATGGACAGGAGAGGGCACCAGAGTCAGTTCTTCAGCACTGTCCTGCACCTGGGCTTGCTCTAGCGGCCTGGCAGGCACAGAAAGCTGACATCCCTGACAGTGGAGGTTTCCAAAAGTCTTTGTACTCCTCTCAAGTTCATTGAAAACCAGCCAGTGAATCTTAACCAAACCTGCAGTCAGGCCTCCTGCTGGCTAGACAGTAAAGCGCCTCTCAGTGGTTTGGTGACTCTGTCTGCCTCTTGCTGACTTTTTTGTTTTTTGTTTTTTGTTTTTTCCAGACAGGGTTTCTCTGTGTAGCCCTGGCTGTCCTGGAACTCACTCTGTAGACCAGGCTAGCCTCGAACTCAGAAATCTTCCTGCCTCTGCCTCCGAAGTGCTGGGATTAAAAGCATGCACCAGCACTGTGTGGCTGACTTTTTTTTTTTTTTAATTCAGGCAGTTCTCATGACCTCGATAAGGCTGCTAGAGCTATGAGCACCAAGCTTCTTATTTCTTTTCTTTTAACTGAAAAACATGCCAGGTGCCTGAGGAGTTCAGAAGATAGTGTTGGATCTCCTGGAACTGGAGTTGTAGATAGCTGTCAGCTGCTATGTGGTTGCTGGGAACTGAACTCAGGTCCTCGAGAAGAGCAGTCAGTGCTCTTAACTGCTAGCCATCTCTAAAGCCTCACACCATGCATGTTAAACTTAAGGAAGAACCTGTGGGCGCAGCTTAGTGATAAAGTGTGCATTGCGGCCCTAGGTTCTGTGCTAGGGAGTGGGGGTAAAAGCAGCTGGCCAGATGTGGAGACACAAGCCTAGAAATCCAGACCTTGAAAGGCAGAGGTAGTAGGATTAGGAGCTCAGGGTCATCCTCAGCTACCAACAGGATCCAGGCCAGCCTAGGCTATGTGAAAACTTGTTCAGAGGAGAGAGAGCTAGAGACTTATGAAAGTGGAAAATGCTCTTTCAAAGCCTTTGGTAGACTACTGTATCCTGGTCATGTGCTGCCCTGCTGTGGGAAAGAGAGGCCTGTGTCTTTGTTTTGAGACTGGAGTCTTTGTGGTCATTTATGCTTGGCCTAGGGAGTGGCACTATTTGGAGGTGTGGCCTTGTTGGAATAGGTGTGTCACTGTGGGTGTGGACTTAAGACAGTCATCCTAGCTGCCTGGAAGACAGTATTCTGCTAGCGGCCTTCAGATAAAGATGTAGAACTCTCAGCTCCTCCTGCACCATGCCTGCCTGGATGCTGCCATGTTCCCACCTTGGTGATAATGGACTGAATGTCTGAACCTTTAAGCCAGCCCCAATGAAATGTTGTCCTTACAAGAGTTGCCTCAGTCATGGTGTCTGTTCACAACAGTAAAACCCTAACTAAGATGGTCTTTCTATGTAGCTCAGGCTAGTCTGAAACAGTCTTAATTCTCAGCCTCCCAAGTGCTGATTACAGGCCCTAGTCAGCGCACCTCTGCTGTGGCCATTTTAAGGCCCACAGATGAAGAAACTGAGGCCTTAGGGCAGGAGGTGGTGAATGGCTTCAAGTCAGATAGCCTGACTCCTGGGTGGCCTTAACCACAGTGCTCTAGGGCTCAACTCCAGCTCCATTCCTTAGGCAGCCCTGCTATCTCCCGTCAGATCGCTGCAGTCCTTGCTCACTCCTGGGATAGGCTAGCAACCTTTTGAGCCATGTCCAGAGCACCCCCCTCCCCACCTGCTGCTCTCCGCATTTGCAAAATGGGAAGCAGATACACTGTGCTGTTTGGAATCCTGACCAGTCACACAACAACTAAGCAGCTGGTACAGGACTGGACCCCAGGACCACCCAGCTCCGAGCACACTGAGCACTCAGCCTCCAGAGCTCCCAGGTGTCCCTCTTCTAAGCCCAGCTGGTCTGTCTAGATCTGGATGGGGAGCATAGGTAGAGGTCATTCTCTGGCGGAGTCATTAGGAGCCTGCATTAGTCACTACTCCTTGTATTTAGTGCCTGCATGTACCAGGAGCTGTTGTACAAGGAAGGACTGTGAGTCAATGGCACAGACAAGGAGGGCAATGTGGTGTGCACACCTGTGATCCCAGCCTGTGGAGGCAGAAGCAGGAGTTCGGGGGTAGCCTTAGCTACACAGGGCATCTGTCTATATGTATGTCTGTGTGCTTGTGTGCCTGGTGTCTGTAGAGGCCAGAAGACTTGGGATCCCCTGGAGCTGGACTTATAAACTGTGAGAGCCACCCCGTGGGTACTGGGAATAAAACCCAGGTCATATGGAAGAGCAGCCGGTATTCTTAACTGCTAGGCCATCTCCACCTCCCTAAAATTTGAAACATTTTTGTTTTTTGGTTTTGTTTTGTTTTGTTTTATTGAGACAGGGTTTCCCTATGTAGCCCTGGCTGTCCTGGAACTCACTCTGTAGACCAGGCTGGCCTCGAACTCTGAAATTCCACCTGCCTCTGCCTCCCAAGTGCTGGGATTAAAAGTGTGCGCCACCACTGCCCCTTGAATTTCATTTTTATTTTATGTGTGTATGTGTGTACCTGCACACGTATATATGCACCATGAAGGCAGAATCAGGTGCTGCATGGCTGAGAGCTGGATCTACCTGTTGTAGGTCCTCTACCAGAAGAGTTGAGTTATCTCTCCAGGCTGTTCTCTTGTTTTCTTGAGGCAAGCTCTCATTACATACTGGCCTCATATTTGTGATCCTCCTGCCTCAGCCTTCTAAGTGTTAGTAGGAAAGGTCTGTGGCACTGTAGTAGGCTTCAGAGTGAGTGTTGAGCTCACTGGGACACATCTAGGGACAAGGCAGAGACTGCTCAAAGCCATGTGATAATTTACTGCCTAGTAGCAACAGTGGTAATCTAAGTATGCTATTATCTTGACAAATGATGCTAGATATCTTATTAGGCGTTTATGGTAAACCTGGCTTTGTGAATGGGGCATGTTCCATAGAGAATTGAGTCCCCTAGGTAGCACAGGCTGAGACAGAAACAGTGAGAAAGAAACACTTCACTGGGGTTTCATTAGTAATATTCATTCTTTTGTTTTTTGTTTTGTTTTTTGTTTTTGTTTGTTTGTTTGTTTTTGTTTTTGTTTTTTTGTTTTGTTTTTTGGTTTTTGGTTTTTCGAGACAGGGTTTCTCTGTGTAGCCCTGGCTGTCCTGGAACTCACTTTGTAGACCAGGCTGGCCTCGAACTCAGAAATCCACCTGTCTCTGCCTCCCTAGTGCTGGGATTAAAGGCGTGCAACACCACAATCTGGCTCCGTGTGTGTGTGTGTGTGTGTGTGTGTGTGTGTGTGTATTTTTTTTTTTTTTTTTAAGATTTGTTTTATACACTCCTTGGCAGGGGAGATACCATGATCATGAAGGTGTTTTTTCTCAGAGCGAGACTTATCCATTGCACTCCAGATGTGCTGACCTCTGCAGTTTCTCCAAATGCAGGAAATTCCAGAGTAATTTGTGGTAGTGGGGGACTGTGAGCTCTCAGTGGGGGTAAGGGAGAAAAGAAAAGATTAATTTTATTACTTTATGTGTATTATACTTGGCTTGAGTGGGTGTCTGTGAGCTGCCATGTGGGTGCTGGGAATCGAAACTGGGTCTTCTGGAAGAGCAGCAAGTGCTCTTAGCCACTGAGCCATCCCTCCAGCTCTTGTATTTAAATTCTGTAAAGATTTGTGTTTGTTTGTTTGCTTGCTTGCTTACTTGTTTTGATTTTGTTTGTTTGTTTTTGTATTTCAAGACAGGGTTTCTCTATGTAGTAGCCCTGGCTAGCCTGGAACTTTCTCTGTAGACCAGGCTAGCCTTGAACTCATAGAGATCCACCTACTTCTGCCTCCTAAATATTAGAATTAAAAGCCTATACCACCACGTCTGACTAAAATTATATCGTATGTTTTGTGTGTGTGTTTGTGTGTGTCTCCACATGCCACTACTGAGCATGTGGAAGTCAGAGAACAACTTACAGGAGTTGATTCTCTTCTTCTACCATGTGGCTCTCAGGAATTGAACTTGAGGCATCAGACTAGGTGGCAGTCACTTTTAGGTACCGTACCATCTTGCCATTGCCAATTCTGGATGTGTATTCTTATTGAGATACAACGTTTGTGTAATACTAAGGGCAGGCCTAGAGTGTACAGGAAACTGGATGAGTATTCTTATTGAGATACAACATGTGTGTAATACTAAGGGCAGGCCTAGAGTCTACAGGAGACTGGTCATAAAGACACAGTAGTGCAGTAGAAGCTCTTAGGAGGCCTTCTGCCCCAGGTTCAGTTCCAGCCTGGATTACACAGTGAGACCCTGTCTCAGAAACACAATAAATAAGGCAAGGAAGGTGGCACATGCCTGTGGTCTCAGGTAGAGGCAGAAGGGTGGTCATCCTTGGCTGTATAGCATATTTGAGGCCAGCGTGTGCTACATGAGAACCTGTTATAAAACAAGAAAGCAACAAAGAAAAGGGCATCATGGTCTACATAATTGAGTTCCAGATCAGCCAAAGCTAATCAGTGAGACTACATCTCAAAACAAAACAATATAAAAAAAAGTTTAATAAACAATAAAAACTAAAATGAAGACAGGAATGATGGATGGTACATGCATATGATGCCCACAACTTGAGAGGCTGAGGCAGGGCTATTACTACAAACTCAAGGCCAGCCTGGCTCGACGTGGTGGATTCCCAGGTCAGCCAGGCATAGTGAGGCCATCTCAAAGACTCAGCTGGGCGGTGGCAGTACACACCTTTAATCCCAGCACTTGGGAGGCAGAGGCAGGTGGATTTCTGAGTTGGAGGCCAGCCTGGTCTACACAGTGAGTTCCAGGACAGCCGGGGCTACACAGAGAAACCCTGTCTAAAAAAAAGGAAAAAGAAAAAAAAAGAAAGAAACAAAGAAAAGACTCAGTTGAAAGTACATTTAGAAAGGAGCTAGCCTGGGCGCCCCTCCATCTCCTCCCACTTGATGGGGGCACCCATGATGCCAAGCCAGTAAAGTTGGGCACCTGACCTTCTCTGCTCCTCAAGGCTCTCTAGGGCTAAGAAGCAGGGCCAGGCAAGGAGCCAGCTCTGCTCCCCACTTAGCTCCGTCAGTTTGTACTGAGAACCTAGGATCGGAGCCTCCCGGCTCACAAAAGCAACCCTCCCTCTGCATTATGAGAAGGAAAAGAAAGGGAGTCGGTCTTTTGCCAGGGAAGTGGGCAACAGAGCCATGGAGGAAGACAGCCAACCACTCTGTGTGGTGACCTAAAGGGCCACAGTGGGAGCTAAGTGTGGCTGCTGGGCCTTTACAGCTTGTGTGCTCAGGGAGCGGGTGCTTGTGACCTGCTAGGGCATGGCGTCCCATCTGAGGACCTCTGCTCTCATCAGGTTTCTGCTTATTGCTGCTCTGGAATCTTCTTGTGCTTTCAAGGATGTCTCTGGAGCTAGGTCTGATCCTTATGGTGCAGAACTACCCCAGCTACTCAAGAGGCAGAGGCAGAAGGATCATGAGTTCAAAGCCAGCCAATGCTACATCTGGAAAAAAGTAAAAAGTGATAGGACATAATGTTTGTCATCCCAGCACGTGGGGAAAACAGAATCAGAGGTTGAAGGTCGTCCTTGGCTACATAGGGAGCTGAAGGCCAGTATAAGCTCCATCCATCCATCCATCCATCCATCCATCCATCCATCCATCCATCTATCTAAAACAAAAAGATAGGGTATAGCTTAGTGGTAGCAGGTATGTCCAGCATGCATGAAGCCCTGGGTTCTGACCTTAGTACTGAGGGAAGAAAGCCCCAGGTCACCCTGGGAGGAGACTCTGTGTTCCCTGGGTGAAGTAAGGGACAGGTCTTGCTTAAGGCGACCTCCCACTCCCACCTTGGTCTCTGACTGCAACTGGAACAAGAAAGTGTGGGGGTGGGGCTTCAGAACACACCTGACCCCTCTCTCCCCTACAGTGTACCACTGGGTGGAGATGCGGACCAAGATGCGCATAATGGGTTTCCGGGGCACAACCATCAAGCCGCTGAATGAGGAGGCAGCAGCAGAGCTGGGTGCTGAGCTGCTGGGTGAGGCCACCATCTTCATTGTGGGCGGAGGCTGCCTGGTCCTGGAGTACTGGCGCCACCAGACTCAGCAGCGCAATAAGGAGGAGGAGCAGCGGGCAGCCTGGAACGCGCTGCAGGATGAGGTGGGCCGCCTGGCACTGGCCCTAGAGGCACTGCAGGCTCAGGCACAAGCAATGCCCTCCCTGAGTGCCCTGGAGGAGCTACGGGAGGAGCTGCAGGAGGTGCGTGGCCAGGTCTGCAATGCTCACTGTACTCCCAAGTGCCAGGTAGCATCTTCCAAGAAATAGCCAACTGCTGGGGCCTGGACTTGCCTGTGGCCATGTGGCCCCCAATAGGGCCTTCTTCTCACACCTCCTGGCCTGGGCTGCTCTGGCCTAGCAGAAACCACAAGGACCTTGATGTCGCTGTGACGTGTGGTCACCCCTTACTGACAAAATCTGGGCATTTCCCCCAGGGAGCTCTCAGCAGAAGAAGCGTCCAGAGTCCATCCAGCCTCTGAATCAAAACGCTCAGCCCCACCAGGAACCACATTGGACTTTCAAGGTCTTAGACAACCTGTCCCTCCACTGCTCTAGCAAAGGCAAAGAAATGGAACTAGGGTTCAAGCCTGATTCGGACGTAGACAAGGTCGCCTGCCCATCATTGGAGCACCTCCTTCCTTTGGTGGACACAGGCCACGGTGAACCTTGCCTCAGGTCAATGTAGCTCCCATGGAGGCAGCAGAGTGCAATTGATGTCCCCATTCTCTCTCTCCTCATTCTCCCTCTGAGCTCCTGAGAGGATCATGCCTGTACTGGTCTCTTCACCCCTCAGGCTGTGGCATTACCCCACTTCCCTCGGCACAGACTGATCCTAGCTGGCTCGAAACTGACCTGTCTCAATCGCAGCCCTGCTGCCCTGCCCTGAGAATCCCTAGACCTTGTTTCAGGTGGCACATATTTCCTCCTGTCCTTCAGTGGCATTTTTCAGTTGGGTGGGTTAGATGTCACACACACATTTGTCTGACCCTCCATACCCCTGCGGGCCTGGGTCCCCCAACCCTTTCTGTTGGTCCCACCTTCCTTGCCTACTCCCCCAGATATAACATATTGCTAGGAATGTGACGGAGGACACAGAGTAACCTGTTCTCTCACCATTCTGGAAGCCAGCAGCAGAGGTCAGGGTGTTTGGGCCTCACTTTCTTCTGGCTTATGGGCCCCAGATTTCCTGGACTCTGTGTCCTGTCTTCATGTGGCTTTCTCTTCCCCCATCTGCCCTGAATACAAGACCCATCATAAATCCAGGATGACCACATTGAAAGAGCCTTATTACATCTCTGAAGACCCTTTTCCTAAATGGGGACATTTAGGTCCCAGGATTAGGATGTGGGGTTTTCTTTGAAGGCCCTCTATTCAGCTTGTTGCCTTCTGCCGTTCTAAGAAGATGCAAGGCCCCTGCTATGCTGTTTGGCATCCTATTCATGGCTTCTGGGGTTGGGCTAACCACTACAGCTCCAGAAGGATTGTGGATGCAGCAGTCACTGTCATGGCTGTCCAGTGCCTGATGGAAGGAGCTGCAGAATAAGGAGGCCTCCTAAGGATATATGGGGGGCATAATTAATATGGACCTCCAAACTGGGCCAAGCCAGGCATGGTGGCGCATACCTGGAATTCCAGCACTCAGAGGCTGAGGCAAGAATGAGCCTGGGTCTCATTCTAAGTTCTGGGACAGCCTGCTGAATCACAGGAAGAGATCCTGTCTTTAAAAAAAAAAAAAAAATACAAAAATACAAAAAATAAAAAGGAAGACAACCTTGGAGGAAAGCCGGAGGTTTTGGCTATGGGGAGAAAGGGGCCGAGACTCATCCTGTGAGCTCTTTCCCACATTGGGAAACTAAGGCCCAGGAAAAGGGAAGCTAAGGGACTTGGCCAAGACCCCATAGCTCAGGAGGGACCAGCTACAAAGGGGGTGGGGGGAAAGGGAGGACCAGAGGACCCAGATGGTTCTGGCTGCAGGGCAAGATGAGATGAAGACCCAACTTCTTCCTAGTGGCCGGAGGCTCTGGATTTCTGCCCCCCATCAGAAAAGCCCCAGGCCATACCCAAGATGTTCATTCTCCCTGGCTCTTGTCCCTAGAGGTGGCACTTGTAGGGCGTCCACACGAGGAGGTGAAAATGACCCATCCCCAGGATCCCCTGGACTGAAGCCAATGTTGAAACTGTGCCTCAGTTTCTTCTAGAAGTGGCTGAAATTGGTGTCTTTAAATTTAGGAACAGCTGAGTTAAGTGAAAGCCGAACTGGGGACAAAGGACGCACATGGCTACCTGATGAAGGGAGGACAGAGAGAGGAGCCAGGGAAGCTGCCCGATTGCCATGGTTACCCCTGTGGAGTCCAGTTGGGCACTAATAGCTCCAGGGCCAGCCCTGGCCACCCTGCCCTAGGTCAGTCCAGAGCAGTTACGGCAAAGCCAAGACAGGTGAGGGCACTGAGCTCCACCAGGTCAGTCATTACTCCAGCAGTCCAGCTTCACTGGTGGTGAAGAACCCCATAGGAATATTTTCTCTGCTTGCTTGGGAGGTAAGAGGCACCGAGATGAAATGTCACCTTTGGATCACATAAGCATGAAAGTAGGCATCAGGGCTCACCCTGACCTGATGGAGCCTTCACATGGTCCTGGTGTATATGGACATGGTGAGGCTTGTGGCAGCCTCACCCATGGCAGTACAGGAAGTAACCATGGTGTGGTGTGTGGTTCCAGAAGTTCTGTGGGGCAGGAGGCCAGCGCAGCTTTCATGGCTCTGGTTCCTACTCACTGCAATGTTACTTATTTCTCACAAGGGAAGAAGGAGGAGAATAAATTTATGAATGAAGCTGGTTGTCTCCAATTTTATTTGTGTGTGTTTTTAATTGAAAAAATCTGATAAACTGACAGATGGAGGCACTGGCCACCAAGCCCAGTGACCTGAGTTGGATCCCCAGGACTTGCATGGTAGGAGGAGAGAACCAACTCTCTCAGTTGTTAGACCTCCATGTTTACCTTGTACATGCACACAACCATAAACACACACTAAATAAATAAGCAAAATGTTATGAGAACTTTTTAATTCCAGGGATGGCGTAGGCCTGTAATCCCAAGACTTGGCACTCCTCCTAAACAAGAAAGACTGCTAGGGAGCTGAGGCAGGTGGATCTCTGAGTTGTAGGCCAGTCTGGTCTTTAGTCTAGCTCAGTCGGTAGAGCATGAGACCCTTATCTCAGGGATGTGGGTTTGAGTCCCATGTTGGGTGCCAAATACAACTATGAGCCTTTCTAAGCCTGCCCTAGCTCCCAAGTAAGGATACAGACCTTTTTATTTATTTATACCTAGGCCTTGTTCTTAGCTAGCTCATACCTTACTATCCTATTTAGACTAATTAAGTTCTGCCGCATGGCTGGTTAGCTCTCCTCAGTTTTATATATCTGACCTCTTCTTTGTCTTGGTGGCAAATCTTCCATGCCACCCTCTTTCCCAGAGTTCCCTATCTGTCCAGAAGTCCCACCTTACTAATCTACTTTTTGTCCTAGGCATACCCAGGTGCCTTAGGCAGGCAAGGTAACACAGAGACAGTTTAAGGGGCTATATAACAAGACCCTGTCTAAACCAACCCAGGCTTGCAGCAGGCATTCCTCTGAGTCTCAGCGCTTGGGAAGCCATTGTCCTTCACAAAATAAGCTTTAAAGTCCATCTTAACCAGAAAAGCTGCCCTCATTTTATTCTGCCGTTTAAGAGTCATGGAGTTGACCAGTCTGTGCCCCAGCCCTGTTCTTTGCCATGCTGGGTCCCTGTCAGAGCCCCTGATCAACAGCAGCCCTGGCCTCATAGATTTACAGCCCAGTGAGGAGCAACTGCATACACTTTCAGCGTCACCTGCTCCCTCCTTGGTTATGTGGGTAGATGGGGCTGGACCTAGGCTCCTCCCTCCTGAGTGACTTGGGGCTTCAGGACATCGCAGACAGAACCCCATCATACCAGCTCATATAGCCTGAGCCAGTGTCAATGGCTCTGCCTGTCCCATCCCTGGCTGTTGGTTTCATTGTTGGACAAGCTCTTGATTGGAGAGCCACCCTAAGAGAGTGGATCTTATACAAGCTCCAGCCAATTCCCCTGACTCCAAAGCCATCCCTTGGCTGGCCAGTGTGAGCACTGTAGATAGATAGACTGGCAGGAAAAGCCTACCGAGCAGCTGGGGCACTGTCACCCACCAACTGGATACATGCATGGAGCAGTTACTGTGTCCGGTTTTCTCCCAGTGTCTAGAGCAGCCAGAGACAAGACAGCTCAGCAGAGCCACCATGGAGCTGCCATTCCAGGGGTAAAGAGCTGGCACTGGGGAAATACTGCAGTGGGCAGGGCTCTTGTCTCCCATTCCTGCAGAGGTGCCTCAGGTTAAAGGTTGAGAACTCCATAGGAAGACTCAGGTAAGAAAAGCAATCCTAACAGTGCAAAACTTAGCAGATTAGGCCCCTGAGCTGAATCCGTCAGTAAAGGTTTATTACAGCAGCTGTGCTCACTCACTTTCACGTTGTCCATGGCCAGAATTTGAGACTTGGAGACTCTTGAGAACACTTACCCACTATCCCTTTACAGGAGAGGTTCAGTGACCCCACACAGCAAGGGCAGACAAAGATCACCCTCTTAAGGAGCTGAGTGTGATGGTACACAGCTTTAATCCCAGCATTGGAGAGGTAGAGGATGTCAGAGCTCTGTGAATTCTAGGTTGGCCTGATCTACATAGTTCCAGGACAGCCAGTGCTGTGTAGAGTGACTCATACCAAAACAAGGTGCAGAGAGGTGGTGGCAGAGGCCTTTAATCCCAGCAATCAGGAGGCAGAGGCAGAAGGATCTCTGTAAGTTCGAGGCCAGCCAGGTCTATAGAGTGAGTTCCAGGACAGCCAGGGCTACACAGAGAAACCCTGTCTCAAAAAATCAAAAATAAACAAACAAACAAAAAGGCAATCAAACTAAACCTCTGGAACAGGAGGTCACTAAGGCCCTGGTCCCCCTGTGTCAAGCCCCCACTTCTGTGTTCGTGATCGAAAATCCCCATGGGAGCTGCTACCAGCAACCTCAGTCCCCTGGCACTGAAATCCTTGAGAGAGAAGAGCTTATGTAATCCATCATGTACACATTGTAAAGTAATTCTCTTCTCACTGTATGTGGATCGTAGTGTTGCATAATTCTGTGCATGTGTGCATATGTAACATGATGTGTGTGATGTTATATATGTTTCTGAAATGACAGTTTGGTGACGTCATTACCCAGCAGGCCTTGCTACTGCATCTTGTTTTGTGGTAATCTACTTCATAAAGAAGAGCTATAACTGGGCAGAAGTGGCTCAAGCCTTTAGTCCCAGCACTTGAGAGGTAGAGGCAGGCCAATCTCTGTGAGTTTGAGGCCAACCTGGTCTACAGAGTGAGTTCCGGGACAGCCAAGGCTATATACAGTGAGACCCTGTCTCAAAAACCTTATGGAGGAACCAAATTCAATTCCCAGCACCCTCATAGTGACAGTGGCTCACAACCATTTCTAACTCTAATTCCAGAGAATTCAGTGCTCTCTTGCAGGCACACACTTGGTACAGAGACATACATGCAGTCAAAACATACACATAAAATAATCAATAAGAACTATATAGGTGAAAAAAGAACTATATAAATGTGTGTATGTACATTTGTATATAAGTTCTATGCACCTAAGATATATATTTTTAAACAATACTATCTGAATGTGACAACATACACCTTAGTCCCTGCTTTCAAAAACTGAGACAGGAACAGTGTCACAGAGTTGAGGCCAGCCTGGATTAAAATAAGACAGTAAAGAAATGTAAAAGCTAGGTACGGTGACTCACACTTGTAACCCCACCACTTGGGAAGTAGAGGCAGAAGGTTCAGTGAGTTCAAGGCCATCATTAGCTATGGAGTGAGTTTAAGGCTAGCCTGGGGCTAACATGAGAGCCTGTGCCAAAAAATAAAACAAACAAACAAACAAAAAAAACAGGCTTTGGGATAAGTGCTAGCCTGGATTATATGAGCCCCTGCTTCAAAATAGAGAAACAAAGCGATAGCAACATGACTCTAAAACCCAATAAGCGTGGGTGGGTATGCCTTCACACTCGGTTACCCAGAAACAGAAAGGAGGCTCACTAGAGCCTGGGAGCCCTAAGCAGCCTGGGGAACACAGCAGAGGAACAGGGAGCTCGATGGATGTACCCTATATGAGCTCTGCACTAGTGTGGGCAACCAGAGCAGAAGAGTGGATTCCTGGTTAATTTTGTGCAAGATGTGTCGTGAGTCTAAGTAAAATGAAAAATCACTCTTATAGTTAGTTACCTTTGCCAACAGAAGTGCACACTGCTTGCTACCTAACTGGATTTCTTCGGTGGGAGCCCAGATAGCCAGGTATAGTGGTAAACTCCATTAATCCCGGGAGATAAACCCAAAATTCAGGAGGGTGTCCAGCTCAAAGCTAGTCAGGCAGGGCCACCGGCCTTTTACCTATCTCAAAAAGAATAAAACAGCCTTCGGTAGAGGAGGAGCAGGGTGGCCTGTTACAGAATCAAACACCGCTTCCCTAATTATACCTGCTCTAGTGGCCCCTCTCACTGCTGACATAGATGGATTTGCTGAGGGGCTCACCAAGCCCAAAGAAATATTTCTGCTTACTGGCAGTGTTGAAGCCTCTGACTAGGCTGTAGGTGAGGTGACACCCTCATCTTGGAGTTTTATGCTCCTGAGTGCATCTGTTGATCTTCTAGAGTTCTTAGGCCAGGTGGCAAAAGCCAGCTGACAGAACCTGTTTCCTTCAGAGTCTTCTTGGCCTCTGCAACTTCTTTCCCTCCGGGGCAGGGAGCAGAAACCCTCTGGAGTTTAAAGAGGCCCTGTGACTTGCTATTGCACAAGGAACATCATAGAATTCCTTTATGGTCAGCCAGAGGCACTAAACATTAGAGTTTCAGTGGCCAGCATGGGAGGTCAGCTAAAATCAGGAACTAAGATTAAAAACTATAGCTGGCAGCTATATCCTTCCAGAGATCCTGAGTTCAATTCCCAGCAACCACATGGTGGCTCACACATACCTGTAATAGGATCCAATGCCCTCTTTTGGTGTGTCTGAAGACAGTGACAGTGTACTCATAATAAATAAATAAATCTTAAAAACAAACAAAACCAATGAGGGAGAGCCAAATAACTACAAGGGTAAAGATGCCTGTCACCAGCCTGCAGGCCTGAGCTCAGCCCCTGGATGGCAGAGGGTTAAAGGAGAGAACAGACT
>NW_022196904.1:16355660-16374938 GCF_008632895.1 Mastomys coucha
GCCTGAGCTCAGCCCCTGGATGGCAGAGGGTTAAAGGAGAGAACAGACTCCCTGTCACCAGCCTGCAGACCCGAGTTCAGTCCCTGGATGGCAGAGGGTTAAAGGAGAGAACAGACTCCCTGCAAATTGCCCTCTGACCTCTCCACAAGTGCTGTGATACACAGCATGGACACACACACACAAATAAAATATCAAAGAAAAATATAAGAATCAGTAAGTGAGGGCTGGCTGAACTCATGGTTCAGTAGGTAGAAGAGAACTAACTCCCAAAAGTTGTCCTCTGACTTCTACATTCTCCAAATAGAACATTGGACACACATATACTAATCATAAATACAATGTAAAGATAAATAAAAGAGAACCCAGGCATGGACATGTATGCCTGCAATCACATAAGCACACACACACACACACGTCTCCACACAGATACCATACACATACCCGCATATGCGCACACACACACACACACACACACACACATGAAGGAATAAGAAAAAATGAGAAAGAGCAGGCATTCTATCATTAGCAGGAACGACTGTTGTGTGTGTTGGGTGCCTCAAAGACAGTTTAATGGACCAGACATTCCAAGGACTTTTAAAGATTATCTCTCAGAATCCCAGGGCAAACACCAGGCCTCTATATGGGTAGGCTAATCCTTCAGTGTACACAACACTGAAAGGGAAATAAATTCCCAGGATCCAAGAGAGAGGCAAAAGTCATGCATCACATGGAGGCTGAACACAGACTCACCCATCTCCAAAGGAGTCAGCCCTTACACCTGATGAGTAGGCCTGTCTTCCTGTGTCCATTTGGGCTTGGAGGTAGGACAAGATATTTCAGATATTCAAGGATAGCATTAAAGTTACATAATGAGTTTCAGGCCAGCCTGACCTATGTGAGAGTCTGTTGCAAATAGGAGTAAAGATCTGGGCACGCTGGATTATTCACGACTCTAGTCCCAGTCCTTGGGAGCTGAGACCAAAGGATTGTGAGTCTGGGACCTACCTGGGCTCCAAAGTAAGACTCTGTCCAAAAAAAAAAAAAAAAAAGCCAAGTGATGACAGTGCACACCTTTAATCCCAGCACTTGGGAGGCAGAGGCAGGCAGATCTCAGAGTCTGAGGCAAGCCTACAGAGTGAGTTCCAGGACAACTAGGGATACACAGAGAAACCCTACCTCAGAAACACTTTAAGAAGGGGGGAGGGAGTGGCTGGGAAGATGGCTCAGAGATAAGAGTATCTGCTGCTAAACCATACATGGGGACCTGAACTCAAATTGGAAGCAGCTACATGAATAGTTGTACTGTGGCTAACAAGGTGGCCCAATGGATAGACCCTGTGACCAAACCTAGGGATCTTGGATCACTCCCTGGCATTCCCATGAAGGAAGGAGAGATCCAACTTTCATAAATTGTCCTCTAACACCCACAATTATGCCTTGGTATCCATATTATCATACACATATGATAAATAAGTAAAAATATAATTTAAAAATATAATGGCCACACCTTTAATCCCAGCACTTGTGAAGCAGAAGCAGGTGGATCTCTGTGAGTTCAAGGCCAGCCTGATCTACAAAGTGAGTTCCAGGACAGCCAGGGCTACACAGATCCTATCTCAAGACAAAACAAAAAAAATTTAAAATGAAGTTAGATATAGTGGTGTAAATTAGACCAGCACTTAGGAAGCAGAGACACACAGATCTCTGAGTTCGAGACCAGCCTGTGAGATCCAGGCTAGCCAGGGAGACTCTGTCTCAAAAAGCCAAAGCCTTGACAAGCTAAGAAAGAAGGATTCAAAACATTTTACCAAACATCCTTTTTGAGGGAAGTACTTAGAGATATACTCCAGCAAATCTATATTCAAATTTCCTAAAGATAGAACATGAGGTCAGACACGCCAGACTCCACAAGCTGATCTCCAGGGATCCCAGAGCAAAAGCCAGAACTCCAGATGGGTACATAAATCTTCTCATTCATGGATGTACATAAAAGAGACATTCCCAGGTCCTAAGAAAGGAACAAATAGAAGATGGAATCCAGCCAGGGGTGGTAGAGAACACTTTTAATTATAGCATTTGGGAGAAAGAAGCAGGAGGATCTCTGAGTTCCAGGCCAACCTGGTTTATACAGCAAGACCTTAGCTCAAAAGGAAGAAAAAAAAAGAGTTGAAGAAAGAGGTGAGGTGTTGTGAAGACATCACAGGAACACAGGCCTGAGCCTCAGGGACAGCTAGTATGTCCATGATCGACTGAGAGACAGCAGTTGAGGAAAAACAAAAGCTTCAGAGTCAAATGAGGGCTCCAGGGAACAACTCCAGTGGCCAGCAAGCTTGCCCAGTATTCACAAAGCCCTGGATGGGTTAGGCCCTCAGTCGTTCAGCATTTGGCAGGCAGAGGCAGTTGGGTGTTTGTTAGTTCCAGGCCAGGGGTACATACATGGTAAGACCTTGTTTTAACACACACAGAGTCACAGATACACACACATACACATACACACACACACACACACACACACACACACACCAATGAACTGAAAATATGGGCTCAGTCGGGTTTGTAAATGACAACAGAGCAGCGCACTGGTGCCGGTTAGGGAGGACCACTCTGAGAAGACCTGTAGCCGCTAAGAAGGGAGAGCACTGCACTCCCAGGACTCAGTTCCTCTTCAGGGCTTCCTTTTACAGGGCTCAAGAGGAATTTAGTTGTTGAGGGGTTGACTAAGAGCAGTTCTCTTATTTTGGTTGATGGGTTAAATACTCATTGTTTTCTCCTTTTTTTTTTTTTCCTGAGACAGGGTTTCTCTGTATAGCCTGGCTGTCCTGGAACTCACTCTGTAGACCAGGCTGGCCTCGAACTCAGGAATCTGCCTGCCTTTGCCTCCCAAGTGCTGGGATTAAAGGTGTGCATCACCACTGCCCGACACACTCATTGTTTTCTACTTCTCATGTCCCATCTCATGATTTAATTTTTTAACTTTTTGATTTGTGCTTATGTGTACTTGTCTGTGTGTGCCATGTGTATTCTAGTGTCATAGAGGACAGAGGAGGGCATCAGATCCCCTGGAGCTGGACCAACAGGCATTAGTAAGATGTGGGATCTGAGAACTGGATTCAGGACCTTAGCAAGAGCAGTATGTGCTCTTAACATCTGAGCCATCTCTCTAGCCCCATAATGTCTGATTTTAGGCATGCACACCCAGTTATACACAGATATAATAAGACAGTAAATAGAGGATTCTCCCTAAAATTTACTTGAGGACACAGTTTTGTAATTTTTTTCAAAGATTAATGTATGCCAGGCAGTGGTGGTACACAGTTTTATCCAGCACTTGGGGGGTAGAGGCAAGGTGGATCTCTGTGAGTTTGAGGCCAGTCTGGTCTACAGACTGAGTTCTAGGTCAGCCAGGGCTACACAGAAAAATCCTGTCTTGACACCCCCTCAAAATATTTATTTTTATTTTATGTGCATGAATGTTTGGGGGGTTTTATACTCTGGGGCCACCTTGTGGCCCTAATCCTGCAGTGGCTCCCAGACTGAGGGTGCCCCACCTTCTAACCAGGGCAGCGTTTTCACTCATGCCCACTTTCCAGGATCTTCTGGACACTGGTGTTTTAATTAGTGTGTGTGAAGCTCGGGGCAGCTCTGGAGTGGGCTTCTTCCAGTTCTGAGGATGGAACTTTGGTAAGCAGGCTTCCGTGGCAGACACCCTTACCCGCTGCCAAAGCATTGCTGACTTTGGACCTTATTTAATTCCTTTGTTTTATTTTGAGACCATTTGAGGATCCATTGCTAGCCTAGGATGACCTCTTGCTTCATTCCCTGCTGCTGAGATCATAGCTGCCTGAACCACCATGACCTGCCCACTGGAGGGGGCTCTGGTGCTGTCCAGGCCAGTCTCCAAAAGACCCCCTGGAACTCTTTCCTGAGTGTCTACCTCAGATAAGCCTGTACCATCAAACTTGTACCTAGGGGACCTTGCATGCTAGGCTGGCACTCTGCTAAAGGAGCCACATTCCAGGCCCTGGACCATTTTAAAACCATGTCTTCAGGTTCCCCCAGGGTGGAGAAGTCATTATTCTAAGTTTGTGGACTGGGTGGCTGCCCAGCTATGGCTGTGATACCCAAGACGTGGGGGTGAGAATGGAGATGGGGGTAGGGGAATATTTGCACTGGGGTGAGGATCGTCCCCGGCCAAAGCAAAGCAAACTCCGACTCCTCTCTTCTCTGCAGTGTACCACTGGATAGAGATGCGGACCAAGATGCGCATCATGGGCTTCCATGCTGAGGCCATCAAGCCACTGAATGAGGACGCAGCAGCCGAGCTGGGTGCAAACCTGCTGGGTGAAGCGATCGTCTTTGCCACCGCGGGCAGCTGTCTGCTGCTAGAGTTCTGGCGCCAGAAGTCATCGAAACACCGCAGGGAAGCGGCGCGCGTGGCCACGGTACTGTCTCTGCAGGAGGATGTGATCCACCTGGAGGACGTGCTAGACGAGTTGCAGGTGCAGGTGCAGGCAGCATTGCCCAGGAGCGCACTGGATGAGCTGCGGGCAGAGCTGCGGGCAGAGTTGCGAGAGGAGCTGCGGGCGGAGCTGCAGGCAGAGCTTCAAGTGGAGCTGAAGGAGTTCAAAACCCAGATTTGTGAAGATCTCTATGAGCCGGAGCTTGAGCCTAAACCCCAGTGCCCTGAGGCCCCGGAGAAGTAGAGGCCGAAGGACTCTGACCTTGGATGTGGACTGTTGTTGTCTGGGCTTGTCACACGACTGGTCTCTCTGCATGGGCCCACCCCCAAACTGTGCCAGCTAACATGCCCTGTCTCTGGAGACAGATGGGTCCTAGGCTGGGGGTGGTGTGAGTGCTCCTTTCCACAGGGTCTCTTTAACCCATTGGTGAGACATGCCAGAGACCCTTCCAGCTCCCCAACCCCAAACCACCAGTGCTTGAATGCTGTACTTGGAAAGGAGGCCAGCGTGTTGGGGAGCCACCTAACAACCCTTTGCCTAGGGCACTGGCCTATCACACTGCAACACTCCCTGCCTTAGGGTCTGGAGCTCCACCTCCTTCCATCTACCTCACTTTTTAGGGAAAGAGGACAGGGTCCGCCCTGCCCTGCCAAGTCACTCTGGCCCTTTACTGGCCTGTTGTAAAGACTCCCCTGCACCCTTAACATGTGGGCCAGTTCCACCACCCACCTGTTTCATGGCATTCTCAGGGACCACCCTCCCTTCCTGCCTTTGGTGTTCGAGGTAAAAAGCCACTTAAAATAAGGCAAACAGTAGCCTTACCTTCTGTCCAGATGGAACATTCCAGAAGACCAATTAACTACCTTACCCACTCCTTTGCTAACCTACTGGGTCACGAAGGAGTGGTTTATGAGTTTTAAATGTTTTATAATTAAAGGTGCCCCAGGTTAAAGAGTGTGTCTCAAACCATCATTTGCTGAGTGGGCAGACGTGTCATTCATTCCCGTTAGGAAGGAACTAGGAGAGGGGGCTTCTAGTCACAAGGGAGGCAGTCATCTTTTGAGACCCTTCCCAGGTAAAGCTGTAAGACTTAACCACACAGTCCGCAGACACTGCAGGATGGAGGAAGCAAGCTGGTGAAGACCATAGAGGGAAAGGACGGGAAAGGACAGAATGCAGGCCAGAACCAGGAATGTATGTAGAACCAGTGAGAAGCAGAAGGCAGTAGAATCTTTGCAAGGGTGCCCAGAGCTGTCAGCAACCCCCTCTCCTGGTGGGATATCTCCCCTCTTAGATAGCTGCCATTGATGGGACATAGCATTTAAAGTGCTCCAGAGACCTTTGCATTTATAAAAACTGCAGATTTATTCAGCGAGGGCCCGTATCCAAGAAGCTATGGTGGAGAAGTCGGAGGACCTACTTTTCCTCTTCTTTCCCTCACTTCATCTTCCCGGAGGGCAAAAATGGTCTGGACCCTGAAATCCTAACCCAAATAAAAAAAACCACAAAACTGAGGTTCCAAAAAAGTTAAAGAATCTTAATTCCTCATAGAAAAGAGGGAGGAGCCAAGGCAAAGGGGGAGGTGTCCCAGGGGTGGTGGGATACCTCTCCTCTTACATAGCTGCCTCCGATGGGATAAGCCTGGGGTATAGCATTTAAAAACTCCCACACCCCATTTTATCAAAACCAAAGAGAAAAAAAATTCCCTTCCCCCCCAAACCCAAATATATATATATACTTTTTCTTAAAAAAAAAAATTCCAAGGCATTAAAGCGTTAAAGTGAATCCAGAACAAGAGAAGGTGAGATCCCCTCCTTCCTTCCCTTACTGTGGGGTTACTCTTACATCCCCAGCAGAGGAACCAGCCCCAAGGGGATGGTGAAGGGGAAGGACCAAAGGGAACAAAGGGGTGGGACCTCCTTATCCAATCAGCAGCCAGCGTGGGTGTGACCATGGCACCAGGAAGCCACACCCCCTGTGGAATCTTCCAAGTGGGAGCTGGTAGGGGAAAACGCATTCTTGTATAACTCTTGGTCAAGTCGAGGCAGGGAAAGCAGGTGCCAGGCAAAAAGTACAGAAAGAAGAAATGGGTCTTCTGGATCCCTGTAGTCAAGGAGAACCCCGCTTCCTCAGCTCCTGGACAAAGACTGGAAGGAATGAGAGACAAGTTAGGCCAGTCTCTGTCGCCTGCCTTCCCTTCCAAGGCAGGCGCTTTCCAGGGGCAAAAGAGCCTGTGTTAGAACCGAAGTGCCTCACCTTCGATTATTTCCTCTTTCATTTTCTGCAGCTCCTTCCGCACCTCTTCTAGAAGCTCCTGAAAGGAACCAATCAAGAGGAGTCCCAGACTCACACAAACAGTGACCCCTCTCTTATTCCAACTTTTCTAAGGTTCTTGAACATTTACACTTATTTGTGTGCTTGTGCAGGTATGTACATGTGCGCATAAGGTATGTGCATTCATGAGTGAGGTATGTACATACACTTCGTGCGGGTAGAGGTAAGAGAATAGCTTGAAAGAATTCACTTCTTCTACCATGTGGCTTTTGTGGATAGAACTCAGTTGGTTAAGAGTGGCATGGTGCACCTTTACCTGCTTAGACACCAAACAGGCCACTTTATTTCAGGGACAGGGATGGATCGTAGGGCATCTTAAATGCTACCTAAGCGCACTACTGCTGAGCCATGCCTCCAGCTCCTCACTGGGGGATTCTACGCAGGGGCTCTACCACTGAGCCACGCCCCTAGCCTCTCACTGGGGGATTCTACGCAGAGGCTCTACCACTGAGCCACGCCCCCAGCCCCTCACTGGGGGATTCTAGGCAGGGGCTCTACCACTGAGCCATACACCTAGCCCCTCACTGGTGGGGGTGGGGAGTCTTGGCACTCTCCTGCTTAGCCAGGTTCTCTTCCCTTTCTTCTGACTGAAGACAGAGAAAGCTGGTTCAATAACCCTTCCCACTTTCATCCTTAGACATAGTTGCCAAGGTCACAGAATGATGGAAATGTTCTATAGGAGAGTTCTAGATCTTTGGGGCCAGCAGAACAGTATTGGAGAACATCCAGTACCAAGCTTGCCAAATGTACAGTCTCCTGCCAACTCTTGACTAGAGATGGATAGCTGGAGCCACTGAACCACAGAAGATTCTGGGGACTCAGCAGGAATGAGTGATAGACTGGTAAGACCTGTTATAGCTACTGGAAAACAGTGTGGGTGTCTGTCACCCTGGACCCCACCCACCAACCCCTTTTCTCCAGCTAGAAGAGGCTTCCAAGCTTTTCCTAGAACCATTCTGGAGCCAGGTCTGTCTCTCTTGGCATCTTTCTAGCTACTTCCCCAAGCTACCTGCTTCACCCTCTCCAAGTCGGAGTCATCACTGGAGCTGGGCGTAGAGGGGTGGGCCTCGGAGGTAGTCACAGAAGAAGACGACTTCATCCTGGAAGAGTTGATACAGGCCAGGAGTGAGGCTCCTACCCCAGGGGTATATTATGTTCCTCCCCAATATCCATGACCTACCTTGGCAAGGTTGTGCTGTTCTTCTCCCAGGGTCTTCGCATAGGTTCTGGGTGGGTGGGGCAACAAGTTGGAAAGATCAGAGACAAGCATTGCCCGCACAGTGCCACACCACCACTCAACCCACCAGGGCAAAGAATTTTAGAAAACTACAATCCCCAGTACTGTTTTCACAGATTTTTCCCCTGTAGTGCTTTCAAAGCAAGAACAATGCTTCCTGGGATTTGTAGTTTCTATGGATAGACAGGACTGTCACTCACCACTTTGGGCAGGGAGTCGGGCCTCTGGCTCCTCCTGCTGGTGGTAAATAAAAGTATCATAAACTACCCTTTCAATGCCAATGCTCCTCTTCCAGGTCCAAAGCCAGCTCAACCCTGTCACACCTCCTCCCTGCCCTAGGGTACTAGCATATATCATAAGGAATACAGAGCAGGAAAAGCCCCTACTTACACTGGCTGACTCGTCTTTGGGGGGCTTCTCCCCAACCTGTGTGGCTTTCCTTCTGCAGAGGGGCAAGCAAGGCAAAGCTATAGTTCACGCTCTGCCACTCAATAGGACCCTTCCCACTGCTAAATTCCAGGGTAGGTTGGAAACTTAAAGAAGGGATCAGCGAGATAGCTCAGCAGATAGAGGTGCTTGCCCTAGGCAGAATCCCCTGACTTAATCCCAAGGACCTATGTGAAGGCTGAGGTAGAGAGCTGAGTGAGTTCTGCAGATCATCCTCTAACCTCCATGTACATACATACACAGTGAATAACTAAATGGAACAATACTTTTAAAAGCCGGGCGGTGGTGGCACACGCTTTTAATCCCAGCACTTGGGAGGCAGAGGCAGGCGGATTTCTGACTTCGAGGCTAGCCTGGTCTACAGAGTGAGTTCCAGGACAGCCAGGACTACACGGAGAAACCCTGTCTCGAAAAAAAAACAAAAAACAAAAAAAACAAAAACAAAAAAACCCAATATGTTTAAAAGGAGAGGCAGGGAGATCTCTGTGAGAAGTTCAAAGCCCCCTGGTCTACATAGTGAGAGACTGTCTCAAAAATAAAAAAAGAAAAACATATGGGACAACATGGCACAAGCCTGTAATCCCAGTACGTGAGAGGCAGAGGCAGAAGAATCATTCTAAATTCTAACCTAAGCAGGAACAGCAACAACAAAAATCCAGTTCAGGGCAGTGGTGGCGCACGCCTTTAATCCCAGCACTTGGGAGGCAGAGGCAGGCAAATTTCTGAGTTCAAACCAGCCTGGTCTACAGAGTGAGTTCCAGGACAGCCAGGGCTATACAGAGAAACCCTGTCTCAAAAACAAACAAACAAAAAATTCCAGTTCAGGGATGGTGAGATGGTTCAGTAAGGAAGGGTGCTTGCTGTTACACAACCTGACAACTTGACTCCAGACTCCCAGTACCAACATGGTGGAAGGAAAGAAACGGCTCTTCTGGAAGCCATGGGCACACTCATATATACAACAAATAAAAAGAAATACCTTAAAATTTAAGGAAAAATCCAGCCCAGAGAATTTGGAGGGATTCCCTGTAATTCCCACGTCTGGAAATCATAAGAACTCTAAGGGGTGAGGAGGCTTCAAGGTCGGCAAGCTGAAAGTCAGACTCTAAGCCTCCAGGATGTTCAAGTGCAATCTCCCTTGGCTCAATTACTTTTACAGTCTCTGAGCCACCTCAGGGGACGACAGTCTCCCGCACCATGTCATCAGGCAGCACCACCACTCAAAGACACAAAGAAGCTGGGTGCAGGTCGCTCAGGAGGCTGAGGCAGGAGCATGGCAAGTTCAGCCTGGGCTAGACATGAGAGAGAAAGGAAGAGAGAGGACAGGAAGGGGAAGAGGCCCAATCAGCACTACCACAGCCTAACCCTGAACCGCAGCATGTGGATGAACTCTGCTCACCTCCGGGCCAGCATGGCGTTCATCTCTTCCATAAGCCCCCCACCAGTGCTTCGACTGTTCTCAGCTTTGGGGGCCAGGGGCCCCCCAGAGGCCTCCTCCTGCTGAAAGAATGAAAAAGGGGGGGAGAAGGTTTCACAGGTAGGCCAGGTAACCTCCCAGCCCTCTTGTGACACCTTTGGGGGACTCTGACCACCTCCCATTGTCCCCTCAGGGCTTCATCCCAGCCACTCCCAGATACCTCCTTACCTTGCTCACTTTCCTGAGTTTGGCTCCAGCAATGGCAGCAGCCAGGCCTGGGGCCCCGGAACCCCCACTACTGGGGCCCTGTGCTGTAGGGAGTGGGGGTGCAGGGGGTGGGGCTGCCCCTGCTCCATGACCTGGCCCAGATACCCCTGAAGGGGGCAGACCTGGGGGTGGGGGTGGACCCGGAGGAGGGGGAGGTCCTGGAGGTGGAGGAGGGCCCCCAGCTGGGGGAGCAGGTGGACCTCCTGCAATAAACACAGAGAATGGTAAAGCTGAGTGAGAAGCCTGATTTTGTGTCCTCCCCTCCCAACCAGCTCTTCCAAGGGGGGGTCCCTGTGACCCAGTCATTGAGCCATCACCTGCGTTCGACACCCGGCGCTCCATGTGCTCGGGCTGCCTGTACAGGGGATAAGAACTTGCTTCAGTCCCCAAGCCAAGCCAGCTGGGGGTGGGGGCGTGAGGGAAACAGGACCAGCAGCCTCTGGTTCATTTCTCAGGTTACCAGTGAGGCTGGTGCCTGCCCTCCCTCCAAGTCTGCCTTCTGAGGACCCAGGGAAAGAGGGATGAGAACAAGAAGCAGGAAGCACACGGAAGGGGTCTGGACGGGGGCCTGGACGGGTTCTTTTCAACTATGCAAACAGATGATCCCAAGTGGCTGCGGGCTCCGAAAGCTGTGGAACCCTGGTGTGGAGTAGGGAGAGGGGGGTGGGGTACCAGAATGGTTCATTCCCTCAGATTCTTTTTGGGAGAGGGGTTAATTTTTCTTTTTCCCCCCTATTTAGACAAGGTCTCACTGTGTAGCATAGGTTAGCCTGGAACTTTGTAGACCAGACTGGGTTCTAACTTGCAGATGCACCTGCCTCTACCTTCTCAATGCTTGGAAAGGTACCACCATGTTGAGTTTTACAACAGAGTCCCTACTGATTTCTGAGGCCAGCCTGGAATTCACTACATAGCCCAGGCTGGCCTCAGACTCTTGGCAACCCTCCTGCCTCAGGCTCCCAGGTACTGAGATGACTGGTTGTGTGCCACCACGCCCGGTTTTACAGTTTCTGGATCCCCAGGAGCTTGGCAAACGGTGTCTGAATGCTGCTTACTACTGGACTGTTGGCCCTCTGACCTTTCTAGAAAGTGAAAACTCGCAGGTTCTGAACTCTGGGAGCTTCGGCATGCCTAGAAGTGAGGGTCCCACCTTTTCTGTTGTTCGAGCTCCTCTGGGGAGGGGCCATTCTGGGCAGACCAGGCAGGGGGTGCTGGGGCCGGGGGAGGCCCACCTCCTGGAAGGTGAAGAGAAAACCACAGTAAGACAGCAGGAGCTCCACTCCCACTCCCTCAGTCTCCCCTCCCCTCATCTGATGCCATCCCAGTGAGAATCAGAGGCCCTGACAGCCCTCAGCACAGCACCCAGAAAAGAGAGCAAGGAGCGGCCTCCCTGGGCCTGAAGCCCTGCGAGGTGGGACACCCACGGGACACAGAGGTCCCACTAGTCACTCAGCCATACAGGTTAGAAATCTGCAGAAACAACCACTTTTCCAGTCCCGGAGGGGGGGGGGGGACGACAGACCAGCCACAGGCCTGCACTACCGATGGCATTTCTCCACACACACAGAATGGGTAAGCTCTTCCACTAATACTAACAAGGCCCTGTGAAGGCAACCCCTCAGCCATTGGACTATTTTCCCTCTACAGAAAGCAGAACAGTCCCCTAGGACCCGGCTTTGAAAGTGCTGTTCGAGGGGTCTGGGGACATGGCTCAGTGGTAGAGCACCCGAGTAGCCTGTCCAAAGACACCCCCCATCCAATCACCAGCACCTCTTTAAAAAAAAAAATGACGGGATTTTGGCATCATGAGGGAACGAACTTAAAAGATTAAAAATAAGCCGGGTGGTGGTGGTGATAGCACACGCCTTTAATCTCAGCACTCGGGAGGCAGAGGCAGGCAGATCTCGAGGCCAGCCTGGTCTACAGTGAGTTTCAGGACAGCCAGGGCTATCCAGTGAAACCCGGTGTCCAAAAATAAAAAATAATAATAATTAGAGATGTAGAAATAGCAGAGACTGTATTTTGAACTGGGATAGTAGCAGGACCTGGCACACGGTGGACAACCCTGTACCACCGAGCTGCTGCCTTAGCATGCCACCTATGGACTTTGCTTTACACCAAGTATAGCTATGGAGCCCAGAATGGCCCAGAACTCTCCATCCTCTCACGCCTCACCTTCTCAAAGGCTCCTATTACACATATGTGCCACCATGACCAACACAGAGAACGCAGTGGAGTCTGGACACACAGACGTCTTGGTGCAGCAAGTGGTCAAGGAAACCTGCTATCATCTTACAGAGGAGTCCTTCACACCTCAGCAAACACCAGGCACTGACAGCTCCCATGAGTTCCTCTATGGGAGACTCAGGCCCCGAAGGGCAGGATAGCAGCTTCCGGCTGCACAGCACTGCTGAAGGGGCTCTTTTGCTCACCCCAAACCCCAGTCTGGTTGTTTGAGACAGGGTTTCTCTTTGTAGCCCTGGCTGTCTTGGAACTCACTCTGTAGACCAGGCTGGCCTTGAAAACAGAGATCCACCTGCCTCTGCCTCCTGAGTGCTGGGACTAAAAGCATGAACTACCACGCTGGCTGTGGTTTGGTTTTGTTCTTTAAATTTTATATGTATGGTTGTTTTGCCTATACATATACGTCTGTGTACCACATATGTGCTAAGTGCCCACAAAGGCCAGATGTCAGATCCCTTGGTACACTGAGCCACCCATCATGTGGGTGCTGGGAGTCAAACCCAGGTCTTCTGGAAGAGCAGTAAATGCTATTAAGCACTGTACCATCTCTTCTGTCCTCCAACACATGCATGTGCAAGCACGCATGCTTGTGAAATAGAGTGTGCTGTAGCTCAGGCTGGACTCACATTCCTATGTAGTTGAGGATAGCCCTAATCTCATTATTCTCCCTCCTCTACCTGCTGAGTGCTGGGACAGGTGTGCACCACCAGACCTGTCTACACAGTGCTGGGGACTGAATGCAGAGCTACACACATGCTAGGTAAGCTCTCTACCTACAATCTATGGCCCCCAGTCCCAATTTTTTTTCTTGGATACAGGGTTTCTCTGTGTAGCCCTGGCTGTCCTGGAACTCACTCTGTAGACCAGGCTGGCCTCGAACTCAAAAATCTGCCTGCCTCTGCCTCCCAAGTGCCGGGATTAAAGGCATGCGCCACCACTGCCTGGCTCCCCAGTCCCAATTTTATTTACGTATCTACTTGTGACAGAGTCTTGCTACATCATCCAGGCCTGCCTGGGACTTCTTACAATCCCCCTGCTTCAGCCTCTCTATTTCAGCATGAGCCCCAACACCATCCCGCCTGCCCATCTAACCTTCCAAAGCCTCTAGGGCACTGGCCATGCCGACTGCAAACTGTGCCGCGTCCTCCTTGCTGCCAAAGTTGAGGCCCCAGACCTGGCGGGCATCTCGCCACTGATGGAAGATGGGAGTGGCCTGATTGTACTTGACACCCCGAATGATGGCACAGTTGATAACCACCTACAGGAGAGAGCGGGTCGATGAGGGCTCTGTGGCAGGGAGGCAGAGGGACAGAGGGACAGAGGGAGCCTGCACCTGCTGGTCCGGCTGCATCTTGCGGCCAACAACTCGGAAGGAGTTAGCAGTGGGGTTGTGGTAGATCTGGACACGGCTGAAGGCCTGGGGACCGGTGCCAGCAGGGAGCCATCGCTTGTTGCTGTCATCGTAAAGCATCACAGTAGCCCGGCTGGAACAGATGACCGTCTCGCTGCCAGGGGAGAAAGCAGAGGGGCCGGTCACGTTCTCCTTAGATCCATATAGTAGATGCAGGAAACTGATTGCAGCCTATACATGAACGTACAGGGGTGTGGCTGTACATGCATGACTGGGAGTGTGGCTCAGTGGTAGAGCCCCTGCCTAGAATCCCCCAGTGAGGGGCTGGGGGCGTGGCTCAGTGGTAGAGTGTTTGCCCAGCTTGCTGGCTCGGACCCTTGGGGTTGAACCCACAGTACTATAAAAGAAGATAGTTAACAGATGAGTACACTGTAGTGAAGAGATAGACAGGCCACACACAGGAAGAGGCAAAAAAGAGATAAAGTGGGATCCACTTGAGCTGGGGACTAGGGAGCTTGCTCGAGGTCCTGGGCTCAGCCTCTACAGCCTTAATCAAAAGTGGATACACGTTGACTGGAGAAGACGGAGCTGCCAGGACTAGCAGATGGCCGGGGAGTGAACGGAGAACAGCCTCTGCCTGGCCTTGGTTTCCCCATCAACCACCTCTCCACCCCCATCTCTGCTCCCAGCTCAGGTCAGATAAGAAGGGCGGGAAGTGTGAGAGCAGATCCCAGGACCCTGGGGATGTTTCCCCTGAGGCGGCTTTTACTGGCCACCTGGTCCATCTGGTTCCCCAGGGCCCAAACAGCCATTTGGCACACATTCCTGCTCTGTCACACCCTGTGGCTGGGGATGGAGACACAGTGGTGGCCCAGACAGACTGGCCCTGCCACCACCCTCCTGGCCGTATGTTCCTATACCAGGAACAGACCTGTCCTGGCACAGCAGAGCCTCAAGAATCAAGAATTCAGACTGGGGGCACCCCAGGGAGCAGCTGGTCCAGCTTGGAGGGCAGGCAGAGCTGCGAAGGCCACTGGCTGATACAGGAAAACAACAGATCAAATATAGAGTCAAATACCACAGACCTGGGTTCAGATCCTCCGCCGAACCCTTCTTCCACATGACCAGAGAGCTCGTGTCTCTCATCTGTCACTCAGGGAAGATATGATGGTCCCTACCTCCCGAAGGCTGTGAGTAGGAATGCATCTGGTTATAAAGTACCAGGCACAGTACCTAGTATACACTGAGGTACTGAGGGCTTGGTCACTGTCACCACTGAGGCACCATGCACTCAACCAGTCAGTACTAAGTGCTCAGTACTATACTAGGGTACCCTGAACATCTCTATCACACAAGACCCCCACAAGCACACCTGCCCTCCTCCTGGAAGACTCAGTCCTCCAGGGCAGGCAGTAAGGCTTGCAGACAGGAAGTAACTTGGTCAAGGTCACATACAGACAGGGGAAGTTGGGGGGAGCTCAGGCCCCACCCACCCCCACCAGACAGGGGAAGTTGGGGGAGTTCACCCCACCCCCACCAGGCTTTTTCCTGAAAAGAAGAAGTTTGTGGTTTCTAGGGGAGAGAAACTTCACCCGGCAATGGCAGGGCTGGGGGCTGGGGTGTGACGCCATGCTATGAGAGTTCAGCAGGGAAAGCCCCTGGGCGGGCTAGGCTGAACCTACCCCCCCACCCCCACCCCCCGCTCTGCACTACTCTATTACCCGCTCTTTAGCTGGGCCCATGCCTCAAGCCTACCCAGGACACTCCTCCTGTCCCACTGGGTCCCTTCAGGATGGACAGCTGTTGCACCTGGATACAGTGGAGAGGGCCCAGAGAGGTGTAGTGTCCCACCCTCAGTCACACAGGCACAGAGTAGCTGAGAGAGAGGCTCTGAAGTCAGATGAGCCGGCTCATAACCACAGACAGAGCTGTGGGTCCTACCCAAACATCAGGTGCCATTTGAAACAAGCATAGCTTCAAGGGACTGTTCCTGGCTCCGGCACCCTTGGCAGGGCAGGGCTAAAGTCTCACCCACACCTGCCACCCACACCCAGGGCAGACTCTGGCCAGACGCCCAGAGTAGACTCTGCATCACTGCCCCACCCAGGTGCACTTTGGCCTCTCAGGTGGTCCTGCCCCGACATGGCTCTGGTACTGAGGGAATACTGCTATCTGGGTAACCCTGGGCTGGGTCCTGACCTCAACTAGGCCTTAAAGATGACCTTACAGAAGGACCTTCCTAAGACCCGATCTCAGAGACCCATCTGTCTCCGTGTCCCTGCCCCCTCCCACTCACCCCTTCCCCCACCCCCACAAAGCCCTGTCTGCTTTCCACCCAAGGCTTGTGAAGTCCCCTGTGCTCAGTCTCTCCTTCCCTCTTGACTTTGCTCAGTCTGTCCCAGCATCTCCTTTCTGCTTGCGCGTCCCCCTCGGCTCTGCCTAGATGTCCTCCCTTCCCAGAATTCCTCCCCAACCACTTCGTCTGCACACCTCCCGGCAGTCCTTTCTGCCTGACAGTCTTTTGTTCTGAGACACCCTTGTAACTCAAGCCCAGGAGAAAGACAAAAACCAAACCCAGCCTCAGCCGGACGGGGCCTGCACCCAGCACTCAGGAGGCTGACGCAAGAGGATCTCACCTGAGGCCAGGGGCACAGTGAGACCCTGTCTCAAGGAAATGAAACACCACACCAGGACTGGCAAGATGGCTCAGCAGCTGAAGGTGCTTGCCTCCAAGCCTCAGGACCTGAGCTCCATCCTGGTGCAGGGAGAGAACAGACTCCCAGGAGTTGTCCTCTGACCTCCACACACCCAAAGTTGAAATAAACTATTTTTTCCAAATCTTTAAAAAAAAGAAAAGGTTAAAAAATAGTGGCCTGCGGGGCAGTGGTGGCACACGCCTTTAATGCCAGCACTTGGGAGGCAGAGGCAGGTGGATCTCTGAGTTCAAGGCCAGCCTGGTCTACAGAGTGAGTTCCAGGACAGCCAGGCCTACACAGAGAAACCCTGTCTTGAAAAACAAAAAAAAAAAAGTGAATTTAGGTCAAAGGCATGAAGACTTGGAGGTGTGATCTCCCCAGGCCCTGTCCCCTGAGAAGCTGCTCACATAACTGCCTATGAGCAAGTATATTTAGGTGTCCCACCTTTTTTAAGCAGCACCCCCATGATCTACCTCCTTCCTTCATACCTTGCCTTTTTAAAAATATCAACCCAGGCCGGGCGGGCGGTGGTGGTGCACGCCTTTAATCCCAGCACTTGGGAGGCAGAGGCAGGTGGATTTCTGAGTTCGAGGCCAGCCTGGTCTACAGAGTGAATTCCAGGACAGCCAGGGCTACACAGAGAAACCCTGTCTCGAGAAAACAAAAAAAATAAAAATAAAAATAAAAATATCAACCGGACTGTTTTCTCATCTTTCAATGAACATGAGTTCAAAAGGGAGCCTCTCTGCTCACTCGCTGTGTGATCTTTGCCCAAGTGTCTTCATCTCTCTGTGCCTGCATTTTCATGATCCATTAAGGGATGAAGGCATGAGTCTAGCTCATCTGATTACTGAGCAGTGAGTTGGGAAATTGGAGCCCAATGCTTGGAACAGTGTGGTCGACCTTCAAAATGTCAGCAGCTTCTGTCGAGTCTGCTGTTCACAACTGCTGAGTGTTCCCTAGCGCTTGGTACCACTCTAGGTTCTGGAGATGCACTGGGGAGCCAAAGGGATCCTTGGGGACCCCATGTTTTGGCAAAGGAAATAAAGGGTAGCAGTTCTGGGCTGGAGAGCCCTGCACTTGGGAGGTGAAGGCAGGACAGCCCTTGTAGGCTTGAGGCCAGCCTGGGTCACATGGCGAGACCCCGTCCCAGCAAGGAGCTGGAGTGGAAAATCCCCACAAGGAGGTATATACCTGTGACCCCAGCTCTTGGGAGGTGGAGGCAGGAGGATCTGGAATCCAAGGAGGCAGTGGAGGGCTGGCAAGATGGGTCGGTGGGTAAAGGTGCCTGCTGTTAACCCTGATGACCTGAGTTCAATCCCCATAACCTTCACAGTGGAAGGTGGAAGGTGAATCTCTTCCCTCCCCGGGCAACAGGTTCCAGACCCGACCTCCTTCCACGTAGTTTGATGTCCCATGCCTCAGTTTCCAAGCCCTGGAGTTCCCAACACACTGAGTCCATTAGATAAAAGGGAACATCAGAGACCCAAACCCACAACCTGCAGCTGACAGACTCCACCTTGGCAGCTGGGAGCCTTAAGAATGAGGGAGCCTCTGGGGACAGAGGTGGCCAAATACTGGCAGTTCCCTCTACTGCTACCCACCCCCAACCTTACCCCACCATCTCCTTGCACCATTAAACTCTAACACACATACACACACACACACACACACTCTCTCTCTCTCTCCCTCTCCACACACACACAGACACCACACACACAGACACACACATATCCTGAACTCTAAGTCTCTGATGCAGAATAGTCCAGGCTGGCCTAGAATTTACTCTGAAGCCCAGGCTGGCCTCCAGCTTCCTATGTAGCAGAGGATGATCTTATTGGGGGGGGGGGGTGTCGGGGATTAGTGTTAATGGTAAAATTATGCTATTTGTACAAAAAAACAAACCCATAGATGGTTCTAGTTTTCTTTTTGTGTAATACTACTAGATTTAGACAGTCCTAGGTACAAATTCAAACTTTACCGCCTCTAAACTGATTTTTATATATTTTTGAAACTGGGATTCATTAGCCTAAGGGCCTCCAGCTCTTGGTCTTCCTGCATTCACTCTGAGTACTGCGGTAGAGGCATGAGTCACCACATCGTACTCCCAAACCATTAAACTTTAACAGGCCATTTCCTTAACACCACTGCACCTCAGTTTTACTACCTGTAAAATGGGAGTAAGACCAGGGGCACACGCTTGTACTAGCACTACACTTAACTGTGGTGGAGATTAAAAAAGAAACCAGGCCCATATTACCCCACCTGGCACGGAGAGTAATTGAACCCACTACATCACTTAAAAAGAAAAGAAAATAACAATCGCTGCTAGTGTTATTGCAAGAGGAAAGGGGTGAAGCACATTCTTTCAGAATTCTGCCCAAGAGCCTTCAGACCTCTGACCCCTTCTCTGCCTTTCCCAGCTCCCGGATGCAGCAGACACTCAGCAAATATTTGTCAAACTGGGAGAAAAAGAACCATATCTTGTAATTTTCCATCTCAACCACCTCCCTTCCCACTCCCCCTAGGCAAACCAGTCCTGCCCCCTTCCCCACCACAGCATAAGAGCCTCTGAGGGCATGGGACCCAAACTTCAAAGTCTGGGGGGCAGGGCTCAGTTTACCTAGCTGGGAATAAGGAATGGGTCAGGGTCTGTCTCTCTGTCTCTCTCTCCTAGCTGTCCTTGGAGAAGTGACACAGCCCAGCAAGGGACCAAGGACCAAGGACGAGGGAGACCCTCTTCCTAGGAGCGTAGGGGATCCGTTCAACTAGTGCCTACCCTCAGGGGAGGGAGGGAGGTTTGGCCCTGGCCACAGCCAGAGGGG
>NW_022196904.1:16374948-16451070 GCF_008632895.1 Mastomys coucha
CATCCGCCATCCGCCTTCCACCGGGCCTGGGACCGGAAACGGGTGGGGGAGGGGCGTGGCTGGGGGCAGCTGGGGGGGCAGTGGAGGAACTGACCCCCTTTAGAGGGACAGAGCTCCCATGGGGGAGGGAAGGCCAGGCAGGAAGTCTCCAGGGTGTCTCGATGTCCCCCTTCTTGCTTCAAATCCCAACACTCACTCCCACATGCCAGGGGTCAGAAATGGGAGGAAGGGAGAGAGGGAAGGAGGGAGGGAGGGGTCCTAGCTCAGGGTCCTAGAGAGGAATGTCACCTAGATGTCAGAGGGCAAGACTGGAGGATGTGCACATGCGGGGTTAAGCCCAAACTGTCCCCAGGAGACTCCTCCTCTAGCCAGGGGCTTTGGGGCAGGAAGTCCCAGCCAAAGTGGAGGAAGGGAGATAGTATTGTCAAGATGTAGCCCCAAGGGAGAGATTATGGGGGGGCTGAGGCTGAGAAGAGGGGAGGCCTCTGTCAGGCCAGGCCCCGCCCTCAGGTGAGCCCAAGAGTTCCGAGCAGGTCCCAGGGAAGACATTAAAAAAAAAAATCCTGGGTCCCCCACACCCACAGGATTAAATTCCTGAGAAGAGAGCTAGAAGAAGCTAGTAAGCCTGGGTCCCTGAGGGAGAAGGCTTTGACCTTGACGCTATCCAGTACCCCCTCCTCCAATCCCACGGCTTGGGGAAGGGGGTGACACCCGGCGACATCGAGCCGAGGGGGAGGGGCCGCGATGTGGGGGAAGCAGCTGGCCACAGTGCTCACTCGGGGGCCCGCCCCCCACACCAGCTGTCTCGACAGGTGAGTCAGGAAGACAAAGGCCCCCCCTCCCCCAGCTGCCGCGCCCCCTCCCTCCCGGGCCACCAGGTTGGGGGGGGGGGACCAGAACCGTCCTCTGGCCCGGGGGTCCAGGAGCCGCCCTGGGCCTGGAGTGCTCCAGGGCCCTAGGACCTAGCCTGAGTGCCTAAGGGGAGCAGAGTCCCATCCAGCCCCTCTAGGTCCCGCAGGCCAGATTCCCAAGACCCCCTCCACAAGAGAACCTCCGTGTTCACCAACAGGGACATCAAGAAGTACCCCCAAAGTTATGGAGCGCGGTTCCACTCTGGGACTCTCCTCCAGTGCCCCAGACGAAAGGGTCCGAAGACCGCAACCCGAGACTCAGAGTTTCAGGGCTCGGGTTCTCCAGCCAGCCTACCACCTGGTTTTGAGTTTGGGGGCGGTTAACTCCGAGCCCGCTTATACTAGATCATCCTTGCGAGGGTCTGCCTAACTACGAACTCGGAGGTGCTCCCCCCACAAAAGTCTTCAAATTCTGAGTCCCAAGAGCGCCCCTAAACCTGAAAGCCATCAAGACAACCTCAGCCGGCACCGCCCCAAGCCTTTAGGGACTAGTGTGGAGAAACGGGGTGTCGATATTTAGAGATCGTTCCAGGAGGCATCGGCCCAGATCTGGGACACCCAAAGCTCTGTGTCCCCTAAATCCAGCCCCGAATGAGCTGGGGAGGGGGAGGGGGGACAAAGGCGGGGCGGCGGAGCCGGCTCCCGGCTGGGACCCGGCTGGAGGGTTCGGGGCTCACCTCATGGCTGCGCGGAGGGCGGGCGGCGCGCCCACGGGGAGTGCTCCCGGGGCGCCCCTGATTGGAAGTGCAGGGGTGCGGGGCTGACTCCAGGTTCTGTTCAGTCTCTCTCGGGGTCCCGCCCCATAGAGTCCAGCTTCCTGGGGAGAACGTGGACCGGGCCGGGGCGGGTCCTCAGGCGCCTCCTCCCTCCGGTGTGCAGGGATCCCCTGCGATGGAAAGCGGGGTGCAGCGTCCGAACCTCGCCGGCGCACCCCCTCGGCCGGCAGCACCTACGCGGTTACTCTTACTACTGTACTCTCTTTGCTACATTTCGTTCCAAAATTCCACTCCCCACACCCACAATGCCCTGCGCCTTAAAGGGGCCGTGGACGCCTCCAGGCGGGGGATGGAGAGCGTTTAAAAGGCAACGCGGAACCTTGGGCTTCCGCAATTGCACTCCTTTCCCCAGTCTTGTGGCGTGGGGGTGCACCCTGGGCCTCACTCCCCAGTTGGAGGGGGAAGCTCGATGGAAGAGAAGGGGCCTTTCTTTGATCTCTAGCTGTCTCCACTATCGAATTCTTTAGTAGAGATCTGGGGGTGCAGCTTCTCCACTCCAACTCGCTCCGTGGACTTCTCAGTTTTTTGGGAGGGTTGCGGGGGTCCCCCTGGTTAAGCAAGGGACCTCATCAATTTTCACCTTTAAGTAACACTTCCGCACTTCCCCTGTTCCCCAGATCTCGCTTCTCAGGCCGAACCCCACCCCTCGCCGCCCCCCACCCTCCGGGGGAAGGTGTGGAGGAAGTGAGCGAGGGGGCGCGGCGGGCCGCTGACTCACCGCCGCCGGGTCGCGGCTGGGGTGGGGGCGGGGGTGAAGGTGGGGGGTAGACCAGGAGCGAAGGGTTGGTGGTGGGACCCCGATCTGCTCCCCACGCGTGCCCAGCTACGGCTTAGTTTTGCCCACGGAGGATAGTAGGATCGTCCTAACGATCCAGTAGGCTCAGAGGTCCGGAGACCCTCCCTAGATCCCCTTCCCCGCCAACACGTCGGGGCTGAGTCGAGTCCCGCCACCCTCCAAGGCTTCCGCAGTGGGACCCAAAGGCCCCGCCCAGAGTTACATCATCGTGCGGACACGCCCCTCCCGTAGAGCTCTACCTGGCCGGATGAAAGGCGGTAACTCTAAGAAAACGGCCTTTCTTGATTTACAGATAGAGAAACTGAGGCACAGAGACAGGGAATGAGTTTAGCTTATTTGGGTATCTCCCCCTCCCCGAAAACTCACAGAGAGTCAGTCCACGTGGCCTTTGGCCAGTCCATTTCCTGGATGCTCTGCCGGCTCCCTGTTGGCCTTCACTTGCAAGAACCTCATCCTTCAGGCCAAAACTCTTTTTTGTTTGTTTTTTGCTTTTGTTTGTTTGGTTTTTTTTTTTTTCGAGACAGGGTTTCTCTGTATAGCTCTGGCTGTCCTGGAACTCACTGTAGACCAGGCTGGCCTCGAACTCAGAAATCCGCCTGCCTCTGCCTCCCAAGTGCTGGGATTAAAGGCGTGCGCCACCACTGCCCTGCTCAGGCCAAAACTCTTAATTCTGCTCTGAAAAATCTAGTACACCAGTTGTCCTGCCTCAAACCAGAAGGCTGAGGCAAGAGGATCACGAATTTGAGGCCAACCTAGGCTACAGGGTGACTTCAATGTCATCTGAGGTTATATATGTAACAAAACAAACGGCCTGTGGAGATGGAGCAGCAGTTTAAAAAAAACAAACCAAACTTGCTACTTTTGCAGAGGACCCAAGTTCAATTCCCAACACTCACAGGGCTAATAGTTGTCTGTAATTATAGGGTTACGTTCATATGTTCATGCCCACCACCTCCACACACATATGTAATTTAAAATAATACAAGTAAATCTTTTTAAAATTGAAACCACAAATGGGCCAGATGTGGTAGCACAACATCTTTAACCCTAGCATTCAGAAGGCAGTCATAAAAGTAGATCTCAGTGAATTAGAGGCCAGCCTTCACTATGTATAATGAGTTCCAGGTCAGCCAACCTGGCCTACATAGTGAAATAAATCCACGTCAGCCAGGGCCACACAGTGGAACCCTGTCTGAAAAACAAACAGTAAAAACAGCAAAACAAAACCTTGGGTAATCTACCTCCACACGTGCATCCATCTAAGACAGTGGTTCTCAACCTTTCTAATGCCCCGACCCTTTAATACAATTCCTGGTGTTGTGGTAACCCCCACCCCAACCATAAAACAATTTTCATTACCACTTCATAACTGTAATGTTGCTACTGTTATGAATCGTGATGTAAATATCTGTGATTTCGGGCTGGCGAGATGGCTCACCAGGTAAGAGCACTGACTGCTCTTCTGAAGGTCCTGAGTTCAAATCCCAGCAACCACACGGTGGCTCACAACCATCCATAATGAGATCTGACGCCCTCTTCTGGTGTGTCTGAAGACAGCTACAGACATTACACCCGTAATAGCTACAGCTATTATGCCCGGAGCAAGTGGGGCCTCCCAGCAACCACACACATGATGGCTCACGTCCATCTGTATATCTACAGTGTACTCGTACGCATAAAAAAAAAAAAAAAATCTGTGGTTTCTGATGGTTTCAAGTGACCGCTGTGGAACGGTCCTCTGATCCCCTGAGAAGTCACAGGTTGGAAACCTCTGGCCTAGGCTATAATTCTCCGAGCCCCAAGGCTCTGGGTGCACTGGAACAAGCTCAGATTTTTATTTTCTGGCAAGGCCAAGCTAGAACAACAGTTATCCAACTAAAGGAGAACCGAGAACCACACTTTGGGTGAGCTTCACCTCCATGTTTTTCCTCTGTTTGCCCATCTGTGAATTGGGAAGAGTGAAGCTCCATACTGCCTTCACTAAAGCAAGAGCTAGCAATTTTTTCTATAAAAGTCTCATTTAACAGGGCTGGATAGATGGCTTCAGACTGTGATGTGCTTGTTCTATGATCATTAGGACTGGGGATGGGGTTCCCAGTACCCATATAAAAACACATCTCTTAACATAGCCAGCACCGGAGGCAGCGGGACATGGCAGATTGCTGCGCTTCACTGGCTATCTGAGTCACTGAGCTCCAGGTTTGCTGAGATCCTGTCTCTAAAAATAAGGCAAACAACAATGAAGGGAAATGTTCCTGAAGCCCACATCTAGCTTCCACCATATATTTGTGCACACAGGGGCACCTGTACGCCTGTGCACATAAACATGTACACACACATAGAAAGTCCCAGTGGGGGCTGGAGAGATGGCTCAGCGGTTAAGAACACTAATTGATCTTCCAGAGGTCCTGAGTTCAATTCCTAGCAACCACATGGTGGCTTACAACCATTCGTAGTGGGATCTGATGCCCTCTTCTGGTGTGTCTGAAGACATTGACAGTGTACTCATAAACATAAAATAAATAAACAAATTTTTGTGAGTTCCAGGACAGCCAAGGCTATACAGAAAAACACTGTCTCGAAAAACCAAAAAAAAAAAGAAAGAAAGAAAGAAAGAAAGAAAGAAAGAAAAAGAAAAGAAAAAAAAGCCAGGCAGTGATGGTGCACGCCTTTAATCCCAGCACTTGGGAGGCAGAGGTAGGTGGAAAATACTTTAAGCATAGTAAACATAAGCCTGGCCATTTGTATTTCTGTATGTGTATGTGTTTGTGTGCACATACATTTGCACGGGGCTTGCACACTAGGTGAGAGTGCTCCACTCAGATACATACTCAGCCCAATGAGCAAAGAATCTCTCTCTCTCTCTCTCTCTCTCTCTCTCTCTCCCTCCCTCCCTCTCTCTCTCTTTCTCTCTCTCCCTCCCTCCCTCCCTCTCTCTCTCTCTCTCTCTCTCAGTTTCTGTGTAGCCCTGGATGTCCTAGAACTTGCATGATAGACAAGGCTGGCCTCAAACTCATAGAAATCCTCCTGCCTCTGCCCCCAATTCCAACCCTAAGTGCTGGGATTAAAGGCACTCGCTTACCACTTCCTGGCACATCTTTTTCCTTACAACACTTTTAAAATACAAAAGCAGGACCACAGAGGTGTCTCAGCGGGTAAAGACACTTGCTCCAGAGCCTAAGGATATGAGTCCAATTCCTTGGACCAACATGGTGGAAGGACAGAATCGGCTCCCGAAAGTTGTCCTCTGATCCCCACCATGTGGGTCCCAGATCATCAATCAGACTCAGTTTGTCAGTTTTGGGGGCACCTGCTGAGCCATCTACTCAGTCCAAGATTTTGAAGAAAAAAAAAAAATCAATGTCAAGTGAATCTCCTTGCTCATTTTCTTCCCCCTTTTCTCTCCTGTATTTTTTCCTATGACATTATTATTTATTACTCCCCTTGTTTGTCATCTCCTCAAACATGGCTGTCATCTGCACCGGGCCTCCCTGATCTCAGTGGGCTGGGTTTGCTCACAGCCATGAAGAGGGCCTGATAATGGGGCAGTGGCTCCCTGCACATTTGTTGACCAGGGAATGTGCAAATCGGCTCTTTTGTTTTGTTTTGTTTTGTTTTGTTTTGTCTCTACATAGCCCTGGCTGTGCTGGAACTTATGTAGACTAGGGTGGCCTTGAAATCACAGAGATCTACCTGCCTCTGCATCCTGAGTCTGGTATCAAAGGCATGGGCCACCATGCCCAGGACAGCTAATCTCTAATTTAACCGATAAATGGAGTGAGCATACAGGCGTGAGTGTTGGTGCATGTGCCAGGACACTTGTGGAGGCCAGAGGGTGTCAGATCCCTTGCAGCTGGGATTCCAGGCATTTGCAGGATGTCTGCTTGCATGGATTTGAACTCAGATCCTTATGATTGTACAGCAAGCACTCTTAACCGGTGAGCCTCTCCAGCCCTGATTTTTTTTTTTTTTTTTGGCGGGGGTGGGGTGGGGGGCTGTTCAAATCTTGATCATTGATCATCTCTTTTTCAATCCCAGATGTGTTGGACTCACAAGCTAGTGCCTTAATATCTGGGGCAACAAACCACTTTTTATGGAAAAACGTACTTATGGACCCAGATGAAGTGGCGCATGCCTGTGATCTCGGCACATGAGAGGTAGAGGCAGGAGGGTTTCCATTTCAATACCTCCCTGAGCTCCATGATTAGAACAAAAATTAAAGGGGCTCAGGAGAGAGATGGCTCAGCATTTAAGAGAACTTATTACTCTTGCACAGGAATTTGGTTTGGTTCCTAGCATCTGGGAAGAAGTTCACAACTCTCGTTTAGTTCAGTATAAAGGAGTCTGATGCCCTCTTCTGGCCTGTGCAGGTACCTGGCACACATGCAATGCATGTGGATAAATACAAAACATTCACATACGTATAAATAAATAAATAGGAAGCACAGAGGGGAAACAAAGAAAGAAAGAAAAGAAGAAAAGAAACCCCGGCCCACCAATATGACCCAGCAGGTAATGGAGCTTGCTGCCAATCCTGAGGACCAGAGTTCAATCCCTACAACAATCTCCTGAACGTTGTCCTCCAGCTTTCACATGTAAGCCACAGCATATGCTTTACACACACATATACACTCAAGAGCAACAACAACAACAACAACAACAAAGACGGAATGCATTTGGAGTTACTTTATTAAATAAAATTTCATAATCACATCTATCACTACCTCCTTGTAGCATAGGTTAAAAAAAAAAAACAGAAAAAGGCTGTTACATGCTGATCACTTAAGATCTGTTTGGCTTTAAATATTAGGGAGAGAAAAAAGGGGGAGTTGGTTGGGTTTTCTGCTGTTGGGAGATGGTGGAATTCCCCCTCATGAGACTGGTGAAGGAGGAGCAGAAGAGGAAATGAAGAGTCTAGGTTCCTCCTCAACTGGCCTTCCTTCCCCTGACTCTCCTGGTAGGGAAGCACAGATTTCCCCCTAGGACAGCAGCTGTCAGGCCTGAGTTCAAGGCTTGAGTGAATGCCGATGGCTTCTGCCCCATCTCACCTCTTCTGAAACACAAAACATCAGGGAGAGAGAAGCAACCCACTTCAGCCTTCTGAAAACTTCCCTTCTGTTTTCTTTATTTTATTTTTGGTTCTTATTTTTTATTTTTAAAGATTTATTTATTGTATGTGTGTGAGTGCACTGTTGCTGTCTTCAGGCATAATGGAAGAGAGCTTCAGATTCTACTTCGGAAGGGCAGTCAGGGCTCTTGACCACTGAGCCATTCCTCCAGTCCCCCGGTTTTTCTTTCTTTTTAAATTTAATTAAAAATTATTAAGTGTATAGGTGTTTTGCTTGCGTGTATGTATACGTACACTACATGTGTGCAGAGACCAGATGAGGATGGTAGATCCCCTGGAACTAGAGTTATCAGCCCTATGGATTCTGGGAAGTAAACATGACTCCTCTACACAAGCAACAGATGCTCTTAACCACTGAGCCATCTCTCCGACACCATCCCCTTATTTTCTTCCTTCCTTCCTTCCTTTCTTCCTCTCTCTCTTCCTTTTTGTTTTTGTTTTTGTTGTTTTTAAACAGAGTCACATGCAGTCCAGAGAGTAGCCTTCAACCGCCTTACCTGAGTTGCTCACGGCAGAGCTCTGGAATTGCAGAGACAAAGCAGGCAAGCAAGGTTGTTGTAGGGTAGGGTGCCTTACCTCTTGACATCCCCCTGGGGTCTGATGCAGTTTAGAGTAAGCTTCAGCAATGACAGCGGCCCTAGAGAGCAAAGGGAAGCCTTCAGGAGATCTGGTCCTGTCGCCACCCTGCCTCACCCTACCTCGTCCCTGCTCACTTGCTGTGTAGCCCTCCTCCAGGAGGCAAGCCGGGGATGTCCTCTGAGGCCAGGGTCCTGAAAACCGTGTTTAGGCATGGAGGTTCCTGAGCAGAGGCATACAGCTCTGAGGAGGAGGAGGTGAGCAGAGATCCCACACTAGCCAACCACCCCTCCCATTGATCGTTGACCTGCTCACCAGCAACCCTGTGGCTCAGGGCTTCATCTAAAGCCATCTCCTTGCTGATTGCCTCCTCACAAGGCCTGGGGGCCCCAGGGAAGCAGACCACCATGCAGGTCATGTTATCCAGACTTCCCTGGATAAAGTGAAGGAAAAAAGACCCTGGTGGGAGGGGTAAACACTCCATCCTAGGATTCCATGCCTTTGAGGGCACGGCTTGTCAGCAATCCTGGGGTTGGGAGTCTCCCTCGCCAAGCCCATCTGATCCAAGCTCTCTCCCACTTGGACCCATCTCTCGGGACCATGCCCTTTTGCCGATCCTAGCCACCAAGCTGCATTAACGAAAATAGACACAGCCCAGCAATATGGCTCGTGGGCAAAGACGCTTGCCTGACTCCAAGCTTGACAACCTGAGTTAGATCCCTAGGACTCATTGATGGAAGGAGAGAATTGATTACCATAAGATGTCCTCTGAGCTACACATACATAATGTAAACACACACACACTACATTAAAACGTAATACAATTTAAATAAGATAGACAGCCAAATATTTTTAAATTGTTCCTATTTTAGGACTCTTTCTGTTTCAGACACACTCCAGGACTAGCCTGAAATCCTAGCACAAATCCCATTCCTCCAGGCCATGCTCCTCCCACTTACCTATCTGCCAGTTCTAGTCTCCATCATGGTAGAAAGCATCCTTCTTGCTCTGCCCAAGAAGTGCCCAAGTTACTCACACCCTCTAGCTCAGCCCCACTCTTTATAAAGGAAGCCCCTCCTTCCCAAATGCAGTAGCCCCAGGACCTTGCACAAACATGTGTCCAACAGCTGCGCACAGAGTAGCTCCAGGTCCAGGCCCAAACGCAGGCGCGACGACACTAGCCCCGCCAGATCAGCACCAGAGAGAGCATCCCACACTCCATCAGAAGCCAGGAGAACAAACTCGTCCTCATCCTGGCGTGCCAGCGCAGCCACCTCAGGCTCAGCAGACACGAGCTGCAGCTCAGGAGGCCTCCCCGGTGCCTGCTTGTAGGCGAAGTCACCTAGGGCTCGGGACACGGCCAGGGAGCCTTCCACGCGCCGGCGACGGACTGTGCCACCGGCGTCGTGGATGCGCTCGCGTTCCCGAGGCCGGTGGGGACGGTGGTCCTCGGTGCAGAAGGCCACCGAGCCCGAGCGGCTCAGTAGCGCACGCGAGTCCCCGCAGTGCGCCAGGTAGAGGAATCGCGGAGACACGAGCAGAACCACAGCCGTCGAGCCACCGGGGTCGCCGCGAGGCCAGAGCGCGCTCAGCTGCGAGTCTGCTTGGAGGAAGGCGCTACGAAGAGCCTGGCGCACGCCGTCCGGCTCCCGAGGCGCAGGACCTAGTTCCCCCAGCACGTGACCTGGGAGGTGGCTCGCTCCGAATCGTGCGGCCCGCGCTCCTCCATGGCCATCCAGGACAGCGAAAAACGCCCATCCTGATGGGAGCCCGGGCAAAGCCAGCCGAGCGCAGTGCGCGTCCTCCATGCGTGCGCGCCAGCCCTGCACCGCACTCGCCCCGAAGCGCAGGCCGGATGCAGCCGCCGCACCCCCGTGTAGCCTCTGCCAGCACCGGGGCGCAGCCAGGAGACTCCCAGACGAGCCAGGGACGCTGCACTCCTCCACCTCTTGCTCCGCCACCTCCTGAGCTCGAGTGGTCCTTCCTAGTCGCTCCAGCAAGCGGGTAAAGGCCGCCATCCTCTGGCCGGGAGATCAGCAAGGTTCCCTCACTGTTCCGGCCTCCCCTAATCTCTTTTCTGTGAGACTTTAAACCAAGTAAATCTCTTTCCTATCCCTTGACCTGGCCTGAAGTCGGGTCACTAAGAGGTATATTCTTGGGTTTTTTCTTTCTCCACACTTTCTGGGTCAGGCGCCGGTTGAGCTTGGGGAATAAAAGCAAGTTATTTGCAATCCTTTTTACAGGTATAACACATTATTTAAAAGTTTATTACACTCATTTAATGTATGTGGAGATCGGAGGGCAATTTGTGAGAGTCAGTTCTCCTATTCTACCTTGTGTGTCCTGGGGCTCCAACTCAGATCCTCGGGTTTGGCAGCAATTGCCTTTACCCACAGAGCTAGCTCTATCATAGGCCACACACACATACTATTTTACATGGATAATAATAATGTTGTTGTTGTTGTTATCCGTTTTTGAGACAGGCTCTCACTGTGTAGCCTTGGCTGGCTTGGAAATCTCTATATAAACCAGGCTCTCAAACCCAGAGATCTGCCTATCCACCATAGCTGGCCTTTTTTCTTGTAGTTAATTTTTAGGTTCATTTATTTTATGTGTATAGGTGTTTCACCTTCATGTATATGTGCTGTAAGTGTGCTTGGTGTCCTTGGAGGTCTGAAAGGGGTGTCAGATCTCCTGGGACTTGAGTTGCAAAACAGTTGTGAGCTGCCCTGTAGGTGCTGGAAATTGAGCCAGAGTTCTCTGTAAGAACGGGTGCTTTTAACCACCGAGCTAACTCTCGACCCCCACGCCTGGCTTCCATGTGACCAACTTAGAAAAGAAGAAACTGAATTACAGAAAAAGGAAACTATGTGGCAGAGACTTGAACTCTAGAGCCCATGTCTTCAACTAAAGGATCTCCTTGTGACCATAGATTGCCTACATGAAAGCTCTACCATGTGCGTGGGCCAAGCGTCACCTCCCAAGCCCTTTTGTTTGGTTTTGGTTTGTTTGAGACAGATCCTCATGTAGCCCAGGCTGGACTTAAACACTATTGTAGCTGAGGCTGGCCTTGAACTCCTTGATCTTCCTGCTTCTGCTTTCTGTGTGCTTTCTAGTCAAACCTCCAAGGCAGACACGGTATTACAAGCCTGTAATCCTAGCACTTGGGAGGAGGAGGAAAGACGATCAGTAGTTCAAAGCCATTTTGGGCTGCACAAGGCTCTGTCTTAAAATACAAAACAAAGCAACAACAGAAACCAACCTAACTATAATAACAATAGCTTAAAAACCAAAGCTGTCCTATCTCCTGCTCACGGTCATTTTACCAACCTCACCCGCCTCTCACCTCCTTCCTGTTCTCTCCAGACCACATCTGTAGCTTGAACCCCATCTATTACATCATTCTATGCTGTTGCCTCAACCCCACCCGTGTCTAAGCTCCTCTTCGAGCCTTAAAAGTTCTGAGTGCTTTGGATCGGGCAAGGAGGCTTGGTGGAGTAAAAGGCCTTTGCCTAATGACCTGACTTCAATCCCCAAAACACACATGGTAGAAAGAGGGAATCCGGGGACCTGGTGCTGGCCACAACTGCCCAGAAGAGGTGTTGACAGCATGGCAGAGTCGGAATAGAACAGGAGGTTTGTCTAACTTGTCTCTAGCATATCCCTCTGGGGCCTAGAACAGTATTTGTCTAACCACACACACTCAGTAGATGATTATTGGAAGGATGAATGAATGGAAACTTTCCAAGACTCCTACTCTGAAGATTGAGAATAAGCTTCCTGGGTATGGACGTGTGACTGGAGCAGAGTGACCTGCTTACATGCTCCACAGGATACCCACCCCCACACACACAAATTAATAATTGTAAAAATAAGTGTTAGGGCTGGAGAGATGGTTCAATTCCCAGCAACCACATGGTGACCCACAACCATCTACAATGAGGTCTGGTGCCCTCTTCTGCCATGCAGGCAGAACACTGTACATAGTAAATTAAATAAATAAATAAATCTTTAAATAAAATAAGTTTTGAGGACTGGATAGATGGCTCAGTGGTTAAGAGCACTGACTGCTCTTACAGAGGTTCAGAGTTCAATTCCCAGCAACCACCTGGTGGCTCACAACCATCTGAAATAGGATCTGATGCCCTCTTCTGGTGTGACTGAAGACAGCTACAGTGTACTCATAAACGTAAAATAAGCAAGTAAACCTTTTTAAAAAAAAAAAGAAGTTTTAAGTTTGAGTACTTTTCCCCACCCCCTTTTCCCACGCCATCTTCAAGTCTAGCCTCAGACTCTCCCCAGACACCCTCTCTCCATGCCATCCCTAAATCTGCCCCAACACCCTGACATCTGAGTATGCATATTCTGGGCACTCTCTCCGGCTCGGCACTCCTCTCAAGCCCCGCCCCACTCCTCTAAAGGCTGCGCTCTCCGAAACCCAGACCCCGCCCATTAGAAGGAGATCCCTCCCTCCATGCCCTCAAGCCCCACCTTCAGTTCTAGGCCCCGCCCCGGACCCAGCGCTGCAGTGCCTGCTCCTCCGCGGCCCCGCCCTCCCGCGCCGAGCCGAGCAGAGGGCGGCGGCGGTGGCGGCGGTGGCGGCGGCGGCGGCTGCTGGAGCTGCCCGGGAGGATGGCGGCGGCGTCGTGGACGCGGCGGAGATGAGCGCCCGTGGCCCCAGGCCCAGGGCGGCGCGGCCGGAGTGGGCGGGGGTCCCGATGCAGGCCCGAGGGGGGCCATGGGGCAGGTCCTGCCGGTCTTCGCCCACTGCAGTGAGTATGGGGAGGCTCCGGCCTAGTGTGGGGCACAGAAAACCGCGTGGGATCCTCCTAGGGTCTCCATCTTCCGCGCGCGGGCTCGAGGGAGAGCGGAGAAGCGGGGAAGGAGACAAAGGAATCCTTCCCCTCCCCCCGCGCTTTGGAGGCAACTGGGGCATCCTGACCCGGAGGACCCGGTGCAATGGGGTGGAGGTGGGGGGGGGGTCACCGAGATCGCGGGTTGGGGGAGCGCGCAGGGCTCTGGATTGGGTCGCCCCGCCCAGTGTGAGAAGGAGCAAACGCGTGGGGGAGCTGTCCCCGGCCCTGGTGCTGGCCTCAGCTGACCAGGATGAGTTGAGTCAGGATGGAATAGAAGGATCTGATTCCCCTCAGCACCCATTTTTCCATCTCACCCTCATGATCTGCCCAAAAGGCACTCCTAATATCACCCTGGATGTCTGACCCCTGTCCTCAGAAAACAGCTATCCCTGGGTTGGTTCCAAGTCTACTGAGTCTTTAGCGGGCTTTTCCACTCAATAGTAACCCTGCAGAAGATCACACTCCTCTTCAGTCCTCTGGTTGCCCAGGTGACGAAATGAGATGGGGGTACGGGGTAGGGTTACCATTTTCAAAGATCGTCGAAGCTCTCTTGTGTGCAGAGCCCCTAAGCTAGCTCGAGGGGCTGGCTTCTTGGTTCCAAGCCCCTCGAGTCATCTTGCTCCACTCTGAGCCATCGGCTCTGGCAGTCGGTGTTTACCCGTGCGTCCCACACAGGGTAGTTCTGACAGCTGGGGATGCCGATGCTTGCAGATCTAGCCACTTGCACGTCTTTGGTATCCAGATGCCCAAGTTCTGAGAATGTGCGATTTGGACATTTTTAGTTTCATTCCCCTCCTTCCAGCGTCGAAAGATCTCGTCTTCAGCTAAAATCACCAGGGGGAGACCCTGCAGGCCTGTCCCCAGCCAGACCTACCTCTTTCGTCCTCATCTATAATCTGCCCCCTTCCACTCACACCTTCACACCCCTCTGCTCCTGGTCTAATCATAGTGCCTACCCCAGGAACTTTGCACTGACCTTCCTCTCTGTCTGGAAGGTGGAACCCAAGGCATCTGAGGTCTGATAACATCAGAAAAGCCTTCGAGACTACTTTGTGTCAAGAGGAACTTCATCTCCGTTACCTTGTTGGACTCAATGGGTTTTTTTGTTTTTTGTTTTTGTTTGTTTTGTTTTATGAGATAGGGTTTCTCTGTGTAGCCCTGGTTGTCCTGGAACTCACTCTGTAGACCAGGCTGGCCTCGAACTCAGAAATCCAGCTGCCTCTGCCTCTCGAGTGCTGGGATTAAAGGCGTGCGCCACCACCACCCGACTTGACTCGATGTTTTGTGGACTCTTCGACAGAGTATAACTTTATGGAGTCAGGAGTTTTGTCTCATTTGTTCATAACGTAGCCCTCTGGGACCTAGAACAGTGCCTACCACATAACATGTGCTCAGTGAGTGAGTGAATGAATGAATGAATGAACTGAAACTTCCCAAGGCTTCTACTTGGAAGACTTTGAGATAACACTTCCTGAATTCCACGTTGGGCTGGGATTATATGTACTGTTTATGTAGCAATCTGAAGTTAAACTTGAGATTCTGATTCTTCTGCCTCCACCGATCTCTCATGCTGGGGATCAAACCTGGGGCTTTGTGTGTTGTGAGAACCCACATCCTTGAAACTGGTTCAGAACTTCTAAGAACTTCTAAGACCCCTCTGCTTCTATATTCCTCCCATCCTCCTTTTCCTCTCCTGCTTCTTTAATTAATTAATTTTATTTGTTTTTAAGAGTAATTTATGTTATGTATTTAAGAACTCTGCATGTATGCCTGCATGCCAGAAGAGAGCATCAGATCTCAGTATAGATGGTTGTGAGCCACCATGTGTGTGCTGGGAATTGAGCTCCGGACCTCTGGAAGAGCAACAAGTGCTCTTAGCCACTGAGCCATCTCTCCATTTTTATTTTATATGTGTATGATGGTTTGTCTGTGCTCCACATGCATGCAGTGCCCACTGAGACCAGAAGAGGGCGCCTGCTCCCCGACAGTGGTTCTCAGCTTTCCTAATGCTGCGATCCTTTAATATAGTTCTTCATGTTGTGGTGATCCCCAACTGTAAATTATTCTCATTGCCACTTTATAATTGTAACTTTGCTACTGTTATGAGTTATACTGTAAATATCTGATGTTCATATTGTCTTAGGGGACCCTTGTGAAAGGGTCCTTAGACCTCCTCCAAAGAGGTTGAGACTCAGAGGTTGAGAACTGCTATCTCAAAACTAGGGCTCCAGGTGGTTGTGAGCCACCCTGTGGGTGCTAGGAATCGAACCCGGGTTCTCTGCAAGAGCATCCACCTCTCCAGCTTCTCTCTTCTTTTCCTTTTTTCCCTTCCTCCCCCTCCTCCTCCCCTTTCTCCTCTCAACTGTGTTTGTATGGACTGACTGCCTCCAGAGCTCCCTGCAAGCTTGTTAAGTGATCCACTCCCAAACATCCCAGCCCTCTTTTTGCTTTTTATTTTGAAACAATCTTCCTATTGCCCAAGCAGGCCTTGAACTTGTGGCACTCCTATTTCAATCTCCAGTAGTTGGGAGTACACATCTGTATCATCAGGCCTGCAGCTCTGAGCTTCTGGTATTTATGTCCTTACTGTTTTACACTCGATACAGAAAGCAAAATGTCCTACCATTCAAATAGCTTAAGATTTCTTAAAATTCCAACTATCCAGGCCTCCAGCACTGGTGCATTTCTATCATTAAAAAAAATTTTTTGTTGTGCAGTGGTGGCGCAAGCCTTTAATCCCAGCACTTGGGAGGCAGAGGCAGGTGGATTTCTGAGTTTGAGGCCAGCCTGGTCTACAGAGTGAGTTCCAGGACAGCCAGGGCTACTCAGAGAAACCCTGTCTCGAGAAAAAAAAAAGAAAAAAACTTTTTTTAGGCTGGGCACTGGTACACATGCCTTTAATCCCAGCTTCAAGAGGCCGAGGCAGAGGCAGGTGGAGTTCAAGGCCAGCCTGGTCTACAAAGTAAGTTCTAGGATAGCCAAGGCTCCATAGAGAAATCCTGTCTCAAACCCCACCCCCCTCAACCAGAAAAAGAATTTTTTTGTGTGCTTACGTGTGTGTGTGTGTGTGTGTGTGTGTGTGTGTATGTGAGTGAGTAAGTATGTCTAAGCCCAAGTATGTCTAAGCCCGTGTGCACACTGCATGGGCCCTCTAAAGTTGTCAGAGGTCAACTTTAAAGAGTCAGGTAGGCAGGATTGTCAGCATGCACCTGCACCTGCTGAGCCTCTACAGCTCATGTCTGTGAAATAGACCATCTAAGCCTCTAAATTCTAGAATCTTCATTTCTTTCCCATTGCAGAAGAAGCTCCGTCTACAGCCTCTTCTACCCCTGATTCCACGGAAGGTAAGCGGAGTGGTGTGTGTGTGTGTGTGTGTGTGTGTGTGTGTGTGTGTGTGTAAGAGAGACAGAGAGAGACAGAGAGAGACAGAGAGAGACAGAGAGAGAGACAGAGAGAGACAGAGAGGGAGAGAGGGAGAGAGAGAGGGAGAGAGGTTTCACGACTGGATGGTTTGGAGAGGCTGAGAACTGTTCTCCCACTGCAGGAGGGAATGACGACTCAGATTTTCGGGAGCTGCACACAGCCCGGGAATTCTCGGAGGACGACGAGGAGGAGACCACATCACAGGACTGGGGCACCCCCAGGGAGCTGACCTTTTCCTACATTGCCTTTGACAACGTGGTGGGCTCTGGGGGCCGTAGGGACTCAGTTGTTCGTCGTCCCCGGCCCCAGGGACGTTCAGTCTCAGAACCTCGGGACCCACCTCAACAGCCCGGCCTGGGTGACAGCTTGGAAAGCATCCCTAGCCTGAGCCAGTCCCCAGAGCCTGGGCGCCGCGGTGACCCTGACACCGTGCCTCCAGCTGAGCGCCCGCTGGAGGAACTGAGGCTGCAACTGGACCAGCTTGGCTGGGTTGTCCGGAGTGCGGGATCTGGTGAGGATTCAGCCACCAGCAGCTCCACCCCGCTGGAAAATGAAGAGCCTGATGGATTGGAGGCCAGCGAGGCTGGAGAAGGTGAGATCTCAGAGGTGTGCGGAGGGGGTGTGGCTAACCAGGATACATCCAAGAAGAAAGCAAGCTCAGGGCGGTCTCTCTTTATGACACCAGAGACGAATCTGGAACTCCGACTTGCTCAGTCTCTACACTTGCAACTGGAGGTCCTGACTCCTCAACCTAGCCCTAGCTCCGGGACCCCCCAGGCGCATACCCCATCACCACAAAAATCTCAAGATTCGAACTCCGGTCCTGATGAGCCTCTGCTGAACAAGGAAGAAGAGCATTGGCGGCTGCTGGGGCAGGAGCCACTCACGGCCCAGTGCCTCGATAGCACAGACCAATCAGAATTCGCCTTGGAGCCGCTCCTTCTAGGTAAGCAGTTTATGAGCAAAGGACTTTGGCTACGGAGGACCATGTACAACTAGACAGAGGTGAAGAGATTTACACTTAAATGTGACAGGACCAGCTTGGCACAGGACCCAAGAACAGTGGAGAAGGGAGCCCCCAAAATTCCCTTTACCTGAGTGTGTGGTTTGAGGAGTCTCTCCAACACACATTCACACTAGTAACTATCTCTCTAGGCCTTCTTGCACTCTAGGCACAAGCTCTACCACTGATATATACATACATCTCTAATCCCATTCGGCTTTTATTTTGAAATAAGCCCAGGCTGGCCTTGAACTCCATCCACCTGCCTCAGCTTCAGTTGGTCTTATAGACCTGCAGCCCCCAGACCCTGCTTCCATTAGCTCTATATAAGTCCCTACTCGCCCACAAGATCAGGGGTCCTTGTGGAAACCAGGATCGGGTACTGTCAAAAAAAAAAGAATCCTCCTTTTTCATTCGGAGTGGTCCATCTAGAAGCTGAATATGACTATGGGACTTATAAAATGTTTTAAATTATGAGGCCTGGCATGGTGGCATACACCTTTAATGTCAATATTTGGGAAGCAGAAGCAGGCGAATATTGGTGAGTGTTAGGCCAAGCTAGTCTACACAGTAAGCTCACATATGGTGAGACCTGGTCTCAAAAAAAAAATTTTTTTTTGTTTTTTTGTTTTTTTGTTTTTTTGAGACAGGGTTTTTCTGTGTAGCCCTGGCTGTCCTGGAACTCAGTCTGTAGACCAGGCTGGCCTCAAACTCAGAAATCCACCTGTCTCTGCCTCCCAAGTGCTGGGATTAAAGGCGTGTGCCACCACCGCCCGGCTTTAATTAATTTTTTTAATATTTAGATTTATTTATTTTATTTTAGGGGTATAAATGTTTTGCCTGTGTGTGTGCGAGTGCACTGTGTGCATACTTGGTGCCTGTGGGGGTGAGAAGAGGGAGTCACATCCCCTGTAACTGGAGCTAGAATGGCTGTGACCTTTGGTGTGGTGCTGCAAACTGAACCCAGGTTGCCTTCTCCTTCTCCTTCTTCTCCTCCTCCTCCTCTTCTTCCTCTTCCTCCTCTTCTTCCTCCTCTTCCTCCTCCTCTTCCTCCTCCTTCTTCTTTTTTCCAAAACAGTTTCTCTGTGTAGCCCTGGCTGTCCTGGAATTCTCTCTGTAGACCAGGCTGGCTTTGACTCAGAGCTCCACCTGCCTCTCTCTGTCTCTGGAGTGCTGGGACTAAAGATGTGGGCAACTACCCATATCACCCGACTTGAAACCAGGTCTGCAAGAACACTGAGCCATGTCTCTGGCGTCTCAAAGGACTTTTGAGAGTCCATCCTCACCTTGTAAAGTCAGAGTCTCTCTTTTTGCAAGGGTTGGGGTGTTTTGGGTTGAGACAGGGTCTCACTATGTCACTCTGCCTGTCCTGGAACTCACTTGTAGACTAGGCTGGTCCCAAACTAAAAAGATCCATAGGAGAGTCTCTCTTCTTTCTGTTGCTACATTGCCTACTCCAGGCCATTCTCCTTCTTGGTTCAGCCTCTCATCTCATCACAGGAGTTGTTGGGATTACAGACACTGACCACCTGCGTTCTGGAGGTTTGCACTGCAAGTATTTTTATGCAGTGACCCTGCCCTCACCCCCAGGGCCTCTACAAAAACTTTACTCTTTGGACTGAAGAGATGGATTTGCTCTTAAAAGCACTTAACCTTCTCCCAGAGGGCAGGGGTCCTGTGCCCAACTACAGCTCTAGGGATCTGACGCCCTCTTCTGGCCACCCTTGTCACCTGCACTCATGTGGGCATACTCACAAGGAGAGCCATAACATAGAAAATGAGTTTCCTCTTGCCAAGCATGGTGGTGGTGGTGCACATCTGTAGTCCCAGCACTTGGGAGGCAGAGACAGGCAGATCAGAACGTCAAGTTCAGACTTAGGACTTTAATCCTAGCACTTGGGTAGACTGAGATAGGAGGATTGGTAGTTTAAGGCTGGCCTGGACAACATGAGACACTGTGGATTTTGTTAGTTAGTAAATTAGTTAGTTAGTTAGTTAGTTAGTTAGTTAATTTCATGACAGGGTTTCTTTGGGTAGACCAGGCTGGTCTCAAACTCCCAGATATCTGCTTGACTCTGCCTCCCACCACAGGACAAGATACTTTGTTTAAAAAAAACAAAACAAACAACAAACAAAAACACACACAAAAAAACCCAAAAACATTTACTCAAGCCAGTTGTTATTTCAATGAGTTTAAGGCAAGACTAAGTCTATAATAGTGAGTTCCAAGACAGTCAGGACTGTGTAGAGAAACTCTTGTCTCAAAACAATAATAAAAATAAAAATAAATAAACAAAATTACTTTTTGAACATTTTTGAAATTTTTATTTACAAATCTATTTATTTATTTATTGGTTTTTCAAGACAGGGTTTCTCTTTGTAACCCTGGCTGTCCTGGAACTCACTCTGTAGACCAGGCTGGCCTCAAACTCAGAAATCCACCTGCCTCTGCCTCCCAAGTGCTGGGATTAAAGGCATGCGCCACTAATTTTTTTTTTTTTTTAATGTAGGAGTGCTCTGTCTATATGTACAACTACGTGCAGATGGTAGTGAGCCAACATGTGGTTATTGGAAATTGAACTCAGCACCTCTGGAGGAGCAGCCAATGTTTTTAACCTCTGAGCCATTTCACCAGCCCACCAAAAAACATCTCTTTTTTAAAGGATAAAAAAGCAAAGCAAACAAGCAAACAAAACCTTTACTTGAGCCAGGCATGTTGAAAACCACACACATATAACCCTAGCATTCTGTAGGAAGAGACAGGTGTGAGTTCCAGCGCCTCACAGCAAGACCTTATCTCAACCCAAAACAAAACATTCCCCTAACTGTATTCTTTGGTCATTTGTAAATAGACTTGGCCTTCGTTTTAAAAGCCTGGGCCTCCAGGAACCGCAAACACTTGGTTAAAGACAGCTCCATGTCTGTTTACTAAGTCCAATTTGGGAATTGTCCCCACCTCTCTGGCCAGCCATTGGTTGGGTTGCAAAGGGGCCCTTCCCCTCTGCTCTTTCCCTCGGGTCCCTCTCAAGTGAGCAAAATCCCCAGGAGCCGGGCGTCCGCAACCGCTCTCTCGGAGCCGAGATGGGGAGTAAAGGTGGGCTTGTTTGACGGCTTGGAGCTGGGGTTCGGGAACAGAGCAAAGGGGTTCAGATTAGTTCTTTCCTCCCAGCGATCAGAGGCATTGCTTGGTTTCTTCCTGGGTGTTTGGATCTGTCAGAGAGGGATGTTGGCGCTGGGGCGGCTTATCAGGGGGCGTCTCGGGAGAAGGTTGAGGGAATATGGGGGTTCCCTGTTCAAACCAGAACTTTGGGGCCCGGGAGCAGGGAGACTCCCATCCCCCAGCCTCATGTTCTGGCTACGGAGCTGTCATTCAGGGCTGGATGTGCCAGCACAGCTGCAGGAGGTCCCCTCCCCCTCGCGTGCCTAAACTTAGCCCCGCCTCAGGCGACCCGGCCCCTCCCCCACCCACTGGTATCTGTCTGGGGAGACAGACGAGGAGGGCCCCCGCATTAGGAAAGGAGGACTGCTCTTTAGTGTTGTCTGAGAGATAAAGAGTACAGACGTGAGAGGGACAGCAGAGTGTCTGGCCAGTTGAATGGGTTTTGAGGGCAGTAAAGAAGGAAGCTAGAAGGAAAGGGAAGGATACCGAAATCAAAGTTTCTGACTCAAATGGGTCCAAAATGGGTCCCCTTCTTGGGAGGACTGTAGAGGTTTAAGTGAATAAGATGAACTGTTAAGGCCTGGAGGTTCCCCACCAGGAGCTCAGGCCCAGCTTGGGAATTGAGCTGGACATCTCTGGGAGGGGTCAGTAGTTTGTGTTTAGGATTCAGACTATCAGGACTTTAACCATACACCTAGGACTTTAAAAATGTTTTGGTAACTAGGCATGGTGGCACGCCCCTGTCATCATCCCAGCAGTTGGGAGGCAGAGGCAGGAGGATGGCTGTAAGTTCCAGGCCAGCAAGACCCTGCTGTTGTGATCATAAAAAGAGAAGGAGCTATAAGAATATGTTCTGGTGAGGTGTGGGGGAAGGGGGTGCCTTGGCGGGCCCATGCCGAGGCATCCCTTCCCCGCTGAGGGACCAGACACATGCCGATATAGTATAGAATAGAGTTTATTCAGGGCATGGGGAGGGGAGTTAAGAGGGTGGCAGAGACAGAGAAAGGCCTAGAGAAGGAGAGAGTAGAGAAGTAGGAGCCGGACATGTGGAGAGAGTGGGGAAGGGAATGGGGAGAGAGGGGGAACAAAGAGGCAAGGATGAGAAGCAGGAGTAAGAAAAAGAGGAGGGGGACAAGCGGCCCCTTTTCTAGGGCCAGGCCTGCCTGGACGCGTCCAGGTAACCATGGGGAGGAGCCAGGTATCTGTGGGGGTGGAGTTTATACAGAATGCTAACACCTGCCACAGAAAAGGAATGATAACAACGAACAAAAGTTGTTTTGCCGGGCTGTGGTGGCACACACCTTTAATCCCAGCACTTGGGAGGCAGAGGCACGCGAATTTCTGAATTTCTGAGTTCGAGGCCAGCCTGGTCTACGAGTAAGTTCCAGGGCAGCCAGGACTACAGAGGGAAACCCTGTCTTGAAAAACAAACAAACAAGTTAGTTTTCCTTGTGATCGATCTGATAAAATTTACACCGTTAAAACAATAGGGAATAGGCTCGCCCAAGTGATTTCCAACTTGGGAGTGTATTTCAGGGTACGCAGGAGTGAGATATTCACAGAAGAGAGGGTACAAAACAAAGTGAATGACTCCCTACATTGAGTTCAGAGTTGAATAAAATGAAGAATGTCACAACCACAATAGAATATTATATGGCCCTTTAAGCCCAGAGCCAGGCATGGTGGCACAGAGCTTTAATTTCAACACTCCAGAGACAAGGGCAAGTGAATCTCTGTGAGTTCAAGGCCAGCCTGTTCCACATAGAAAGTTCCAGGACAGCCAGGACTACATAGTAAGACCCTGTCTCCAATAAATAAGACTTGTCAGGGATGTAGCTCATAATAAAAGATTATAGATAGATAGAAGATAGATAGAAGATAGAAGATAGATAGATAGATAGATAGAAGATAGATAGATAGATAGATAGATAGATAGATAGATAGATAGATAGATAGAAGATGGATGGATAGATAGATAGATAGATAGAAGATAGATAGATAGATAGATAGATAGATAGATAGATAGATAGATAGATAGACACACAGAGAGACTGGTGGGTGGATGGATAAGTGGGTGGGTGGATGGGTGGATAGATGGATGTGTGGGTAGGTGAACGGACAGACAGACAGACAGATACAACTGGTCAGGGATGTAACTCATGATAGATAGATAGATAGATACATACATACATACATACATACACACATACATGCATACATACATACATACATAGATATGTAGATAGATACATAGAGAGACAGACAGACAGACAGACAAGGCTGGTCAGGGAAGTAGCTCAGTTGGTAGAGGTTTTACTTAGCATGAAGCCCTAAGTTTGATCCTCAGCACTAAGTTGTAGAGACAGGAGCATTTGACTCAAACTTAGTCTAAGAAAGAGAAAGAATGAATTAGAATAATTAGGAGTTCAAGACCAGCCAGGACTGTATAGTTTGATGTCAGTCTTAGCTTCTCAGTGAGACCTTGTCTCTAAAAAGCAGACGGAAAGGGGGCAAGCCTGGTCAGGACGGGTCCCAGCATTGCCTTCTCTCCCACAGTGGCAGATCTGTTGTACTGGAAGAACACCAGGACGTCGGGAGCCGTCTTCACGGGCCTCATGGCCTCTCTCCTCTGCCTCCTGCACTTTAGCATCGTGTCCGTGGCTGCACACCTGGCCCTGCTGGGCCTCTGTGCCACCATCTCTCTCAGGGTTTACCGCAAAGTGCTGCAGGCGGTGCACCGGGGCGACGGCACCAACCCTTTCCAGTGAGAATGCCTGGCCCTGTCCAGCCCAACAGACCGTCTGCCCATTGTGACCCTTGACCTTGGCTCACGAATTGCCCTCTCTCATCCAGTTTCATTCTAACCTTGAACCCTGCTCCCCCATAAACCCTGATCTCTCCCTTTATCCTTGATAATCCTTGATTCCCTTTCCTAATCTTAAACTTGACATCAGCCCTCTCTACAAAAATCTTCAGCCCTAACTCTGGTCTTCTACCAAATGTCCCGTTCTTGTAAAGCCATTTGCCCAAGTCTGAGCCCCATCCATGCAAAGAGCCACACCACACTCCCTTTTTTTAAAAAAAATTAATAATAATTAATTAATTAATTTATTTTGGTTTTTCAAGACAGGGTTTCTCTGTGTGGTCCTGGCTGTCCTGGAACCCCTTCTGTAGACCAGGCTGGCCTCGAACTCAGAAATCCGCCTGCCTCTGCCTCCCAAGTGCTGGGATTAACCACATTCCTTTATCCCATCAGGGCCTACCTGGACATGGACCTGACCCTGACTCGGGAGCAGACAGAACGTTTGTCCCAGCAGATTGCCTCCCACGTGGTCTCCACAGCCACACAGCTACGGCATTTCTTCCTAGTAGAAGACCTGGTGGATTCTCTCAAGGTACTCCCAAGACTGCTCCGGGACTCTCACCTCTCTCCTCTGTGCCCATGGTTGGGGTGGGGCAACAGCTTGTATGTCTTTCTGATACTGAGTCTTACCCCACAGCTGGCTCTTCTCTTCTACATCTTGACCTTTGTGGGAGCCATCTTCAACGGCTTGACTCTTGTCATCCTGGGTGAGCTGGGAAAGCTGAGGCCACGGGGGTGGGGTGAAGGGTGAATGGGAGGTTGGGAGGGGTGAGGAGGCTGGGGGGGTTGGAATATGGCTCCACATGGAGGGTAGAGAGAATCTCTTATGCACCGTGTGAAAGCATCACCTGTCAATCACCTACTTAGGCAGGAAATAGGAGGCTCGAGCTCTGAGCTGCTGGCAGGCAGGGAGGAATAGAGTCAAGGTTTGCCACAATGCTGATGTCGAGGGTCCCATGAAACTGAGAAGAGGTAACCAGCCATGCCATGTGGTATTCATAGAATAGAATAAACAGGTTAAGTAAGATAGGGGCTAGTCAGGGAACAAGCCCAAGCTTATAGCCTAGGCATTCGTTCATGAAATATTAAGTCTCAGCTGGGCGGTGGTGGCCCACGCCTTTAATCCCAGCACTTGGGAGGCAGAGGCAGGCGGATTTCTGAGTTAGAGGCCAACCTAGTTTACAGAGTGAGTTCCAGGACACCCAGGGCTATACAGAGAAACCCTGTCTTGAAAAAAACCAAACAAACAAAAAAACAAAGCAAAAAACAAAAATAAGTCTCAGAGTCATTATTTTGGGAATTTGGGCTGGGTAGAAAAGCCCTCAATGAAGCTGTCCCTCTGCCAGGAGAACCTGACACCCGCCCTCCCCCATCTCTCTCTCTGTGTCTGTAGGAGTGGTTGCTTTGTTCACCGTCCCCCTTCTGTACAGACAACATCAGGTGAGTACGTCAAGTGCTCCATTGTCAACATGGAAACCAAAAATGGATGGTGTGACTGCCTCCCTTCTACAGCCAGGGCCCTACAGACATTATGTCCCAGGCAGACTCAGGAGCTCTGCAGACACCCAGCACTCAGAGAGTGGGGCAGGAAGATGGTATGAGTCTAGACCAGCTGTGTAGACTCTACCAGTGAGGAGCTGGCGCATGGCTCAAGGAAGGGAGGTAAAACATTTCTCATGCAAAAGCCCGTGGAAGGCCTTGAGCTCAGTGCCAGTGCGGCCAAAAAAGTAAGGTGGATTAAAGTTCATATTAAACTACTATTAATATATCACTCCCAACTCAGAGCACTGCCCAAGCTGCTCACCCTCAGTTCTGAGATGTGTGTGTGTAGCATCAACAATTTGAGAACCAGGAGGCTGAGGCAGGAGGATCGTTGTGTGTTCAAGGCCAGCTAGGGCTATATAGCAAAGCCCTGTCTAAAAAAACTAAAAGCCAGGCTGAGATTGTAGCTCAATTAACAGAGTCCTTGCCTAGCATTCATGAAGAACCAGGTTTAATCTCTCTCTTTTTTTTTTTTTTTTTTTTGGCTTTTCGAGACAGGGTTTCTCTGTATAGCCCTGGCTGTCCTGGAACTCACTCTGTAGACCAGGCTGGCCTCAAACTCAGAAATCCGCCTGCCTCTGCCTCCCAAGTGCTGGGATTAAAGGCCTGCACCACCGCCGCCCAGCTAGGTTTAATCTCTTAGTAGTACATAAAACCAGATGTGATGGTGCACTCATGTAATCCCAGCATTTGGGAGCTAGAAACAGAATGTTCGAGCCCCCCCTTAGGCTGCATTGCATGCTTGAGGCCAGGTCGGACTACATGAGACCCTGTTTCAAAACAACTAAAGCAGAAAGGCCGGTTATGGTTCTCATAGTTGAAACTGTAATGCTAGTCTCTCTTCCAATTTGGTGATATAAGAGCTAAATTGCCCAGAACCCTCTTTGTCTCTTTGGTCCCCCCAGGCCCAGATTGACCAGTATGTGGGGTTGGTGACCAATCAGTTGAGCCACATCAAAGCTAAGTAAGTACTTGAGAAGATGACGGGGAGGAGAATAGAGACTGAGATATTTGCTGTTGTTTGTGGGTTTTCTTTTGTCTCCCCCAGTCCTCCAGATCCCCACTTCCTATTCTCAAATCTCCCAGGGCACATTGGTTCCATCTCAAAGCAGGTCATCAGGTGGAGGGCAGGTGCTGTCTTCTGCACCTCCTCCATCTCAAGTCACACCTCTTGGCCCCTAATTTTGCTCAGGATTCGAGCTAAGATCCCGGGGACCGGAACCCTTGCCTCAACAGCGTCAGTCTCCGGATCTAAAGCCAAAGCCGAATGAGAGAGGTGTCTTTGCCCGAGGGACGCCTGCCCACACCCCAGCAGCCCTCTTCCCTTTCATTTCCCGTGCATCCACACCCTCTACCACTCGGCCGAGCCATTTCCCAGTGGGAAGTGCCCGAGCGACTCGGACTACATTTCCTAAGAGGCTCTGCTCTAAGAGTCCAGGAAAAGGCCATGCTCCCTGGCCCCCGAGCCTGCTGGGATTTGTAGTTGAATAGTCAGGACGCTGCCCTGCACATTCGTGACCCGCCGCTGGAGGCGCCGTGAGGGGTTGGTGCCTCTGAAGCCACCAACCCCTATGCTGGGGCTTTGCATGGGGCCCAGGCGAGCCTTGAGCTTGGATTTACACTGTAATAAAGACTCCTGTGGAAAATTCACTGCATTCTGTGCTTTAAATCCCCCCCCCACTTACACCTTTCTACACTGAAAAGAATTAAAACAAACAAACAAAACAAAACAAACAAAAACATTAAAAAAAAAGTTAGTGATAACGTCATCCTTAAATCCCAGCAGAGGCAGGTGAGACTGCACAGTGAGTTTCAGGACAGCTAGGGCTATGTAGAAAGCCCTTGTCTCAAAACAACCATCAACAAAAAGAAATGATTGGGGGATGCAAGAATGATTCTCTGGTAGAAGATGTGATGGTCTGAGTTGGATCATCTGAATCCCCCATGGTAGAAAGAGAGAACCCCCACCGTCGTGTCACTTCTACATTGCATACCTGCACTACCCACATATAAGTGTCATTTAATCATTTAATTTCAAAAAATAAAGTTAGAAAATAAATTCTTGGGGCTGACCTCCAAGCTAGTCACCCAAGTTTCATCTCTGGAACCACGTGGCAAACAATCAGAAATGATTCCTTCAGGCTGTGCTTGCACATCCCTATATCTGCATTCTAAAATAAAAAAAAAAAATTTTTTTTAAAGCCTGACATGACAGAGGGAGGTGGATCTCCGTGAGTTCGAGGTCATCTATATAATCAGACCTGTCTCAAAAAAGAAAGGAAAAAAGATTTAAGATCAGTGAGAGTCCCCCAGATAAAGGCACTTGCTACGCAGACTTGGCGGTATAAGTTGGATCTGGAGAATCAACCAAAAGCTGAAGCAATGCAGGGCTGGAGAAGCTGGGTTAGTAGTTAAGAGCACCAGTTGCTCTGCCAGAGAACAGGGGTTCGACTCCCAGCACCCACAGAGTGGCTCACAGCCACCTCTCTAACTCCAGTCTCAGGGGATCCAATGCCCCCTTCTGGTCTCTGCAGGCACTGCATGCACTTTGGTATGTAAACATGCTCGCAGACAAAACAAAATAATATTGGCAATAAGGACTGGGAGACAGAGATGTCTCCATTACGTCATCCTCTGACCTCCACATGTGTGCACACATATCCATGATAACAACAAGAACGTTTGCACCGGGCGGTGGTGGCCCACGCCCTTAATCCCAGCACTTGGGAGGCAGAGGCAGGCAGATTTCTGAGTTCAAGGCCAACCTAGTCTACGGAGGGAGTTCCAGGACAGCCAGGGCTACACAGAGAAACCCTGTCTCAGAAACAAACAAACAAACAAAAAAGGACGTTTTCCAAGTGTGACCTAGCAGAAGTGTGCAATCCTAGAAGCATCTACAGTTTTACTGTTTTATTCTATGATATTGTTTCCCAAATGTCAGTCATTCCCTTGTAAGATCCATGCTAGGGATGTAGTTCAGTGGATGAGCACTTGCCTAGCATGTATAAGGTTTGGACTTAATAGCCATCAATGCCTGACACAGAAATGCCTAATGGGCAGCCAGACATGGTGGCACACATCTGTAATCCCAGCACTGAGCTCCAGGCCTGAGTTCCAGGCCAGCTACATAGTCCAAAGTCAAACTGAGCTCTAGTAAGACTCTGTCGTAAAAGATCTAAGATTAAGCATACAACTGCCTAGAATCTTCCAGAGAGGGATAGAGGGGGTGTGGGGTGTTGCTCAGTGGTAGAACCCTTGCCTAGAATCCCCCAGGGAGGGGCTGGGGCGTGGCTCAGTGGTAAACAGCTAACCAAGCTTGCAAAGGGCTATTTCACACCATGGAAGCAAGCCAGCATTGCTTGTCAGAATAGGCTACAGCAAAGACAAACACAGAAATGCTAAGATTTGTGTGTTCATTGCCATGTCACTTGCCTCTTGATGTACGTATCATTATAGGAGATATATACAAGGTGCCAAGTAGGTAGGAGTTATAGGCACAGGGCTGTATAGTGGGAAAGCCAGGCATGCAGTGCCACATCTAGCCAATGAAATCGAGAGGCTCTGGGAGACACCTAAGTCACTTGCAGCCAAGCCTGATGACCTGAGTTCAGTCTTTGGAATCCACAAGATGGAAGGAGAGAACTAACTTCCAAAAACTGTCCTCTGTATTCAGGAGGCAGAAGTAGGCAGATCTCTGAGTCAGAGGTCAGCCTGGTTTGGGTAGTGAGATCCAGGCCAGCCTGGGTTACGTTAAGTGATTAGATACCCCCCAAATATCAAAACTGCAATCTTTGTATCTCCAGCCGAGCTCTACTTTTAAAATTTAGTTAACTGTTGTTGCTATTACCTCCCCATAAGGCACTTGCTTAGCAAGGGAGAGGTCATAGGTCACAATCACAGTATGTCACATACCTGCACGCAGAATGGCAAGGTGGCCCAGAGGGTAAAGGTGATTCCTCCAACGGACATGGTAGAAGGATGGGACCAACTCTGCGAGTTGTCCTTGCACGTGTACCTACACGAAAAAAGTTTTGTTTTGTTTTTTTAAATAACATTTTCTAAAGATGCTTTCTAAGACATAGTGTTCACATCAAAGAATCGGATGAGGGGAGAGTCCTGGTGAACAGTGGGTCCAGGACCCCTACAGCCCCTGGCCTATCCCTGCACCCCAACTCAGGGCACCCATACACAAAAGGTTCAGAATTGACGTAGTTGTAATCTAGCTCTAGGGCCTCCCAGAGGCGGACCTTAAAGTCGACCTAAAGTGCAGTTCATTGTGATTCCTCTAAGACAGGAATTCTTAACCTGTGCTCGGGACTCCTGTGGGGGTGAAATAACTCTTCCACAGGGTCCTCTAAGATCATTGGGAAACACAAATGCTTATATTATGAATCATAACAATAGCAAAATCACAGTTGTGAAGTATCAATGGAAATAATTTTATGATGGGGGGTCACCACAACATGAGGAAATGTATTGGAGGGTCACAGCATTAGGAATGAGGAGAACCACAGCTCTTGGGAATTCTGTGTCTCAACACATTATGCAGATAGGGAAACTGAGGCTTGGAGAAAGATTGTGACAGCATGTATTCACCTATGCAGTCAGGTAGTAAGTAAAAGCATGTGGTGGTTTGGTTGTCTGTGGCAGGGCTGGAAAGGGACTGTTTTCTAATATTTAAACCCGGGTCAGGTCGGGGGAGGCCAAACTAGGTGGTAGTACTTGAGACCAGGACGAGGAGGAATGCACCTGTGGGCCTGCAGCATTCCTCAAACCAGTTCCAGAAGGTTGGGGTAGGGGTATTCATGGAACAAAAGATGTTAGATTGTAGGGCTCTGTGAATTAGGTAAAGGAACTCTGATTTTCTGTCTTTTTTTTGGGGGGGGGGCAGGGTTTCTCTGTGTAGCCCTGGCTGTCCTAGAACTCACACTGTAAACCAGGCTGGCCTCAAACTCAGAAATCCGCCTGCCTCTGCCTCCCAAGTGCTGGGATTAAAGGCGTGCGCCACCACCGCCCGGCATAAAAGCAACTCTTATAAAAGAAAACATGTAATTGGGGCCGTCTTACAGATTCAGAGGCACAGTTTGTTATCATCGTGGAAAGAAGCATGGTATCATGCAGGTAGACATGGTGCTGGAGAAGAAGCTGAGAGCTGTACACCTTGATCCGAAGGCAGCCCATGAGACGGTGTTCTGCAGACAGCCAGGATCACACTGGCCAGACTTGAGCATATGTATGAGACCTCAAAGCCTTGCCTCCAAGGAACACACTTTGTCTAACAAGGCACACCTCCTCCAATAAGGCCACACCTGCCAATAGTGCCACTTCCCATTGACCAAGCATATTCAAATCACAACTGTGTAGGTTTCATTTCCCCTAGGGAGCTGGACTACAGGAACTCGGCTGTGGCATTACCCATGTCTGTGTCTCAGTTTCCCTGGCCTAGTCACACAGATGTAAAAAGGGATGATTTTTAGCGTCTAAACGCAAGGGGAACAAGTTGGTTGTCAACTCCATCACCTAGGGACTCAGGTTCCCTACACACTTGCAGTTCTACAAACGAACAGCAGGGGTCGCTCTGCGGCCGCGTGCCATCAGACCCTACGAAAGACTTGCTTCTCGCTCGCAGAAAATCTAGAATTCTGCTACGAAGGGGCTTCCGAGTGTCGCATGAGGAATATTTCCTTTAAAAAACAAACAAACAAGCAAACAAAAAATAAAACGGACTTTTCATTTTGCAAAAAAAATCTGCTTTTAAACAGCTAGGGAGATAGGCACTTTAGGCGCTGCTTCCCAGAATGCAAGGCGCTATGCAAATGAAGCAACTTTTTTTTTTTAGTAGGGTCCTTCACCGAACACTTTTCAGCTCAAACACATATTCACAAGGAAAAGTGAAGAAATGTTCTAAACCATTAAAATTAATCATCGACTGTAACCCACAAATAATAACCATAACCATAAAATTTTCTAATATTTGGCCTTTATATAACTATCCAAAACCAAGTACTCCTGCCCGGATGATCCTCAGTGGTCTGGGGTGCAGGCTTCAAACCTGTAGCTGTTTAGCGACAGAGTGGTTCAATTCCACCTTTCGGGCGGGAGTATCTATCCCATTTTGCTCCCTGCAAACCCACATTCTTGTACAAAAGCGACCAACACGGAGTTAGCCTCTCTAAAGCCACCTTTAGTCTCATTTATTCTCCCTTCGTAGTTACTCTTTTTTCCCAGAAATTTCCGATCAAATACATCTCGAGAATGGATTGAAATTAGTCTCTACAGTTCCAGGATGCTGCTGTGTCTCCTTCAACGATTTGCTCATCCAGTCATCTGCTCTTTTATGTATTTAGTCATGCACGCATTTATTAATCATATATTTGTTCATTTGTTCACTCCGGCTCAGCCCTGTCTTTGCGTTGGAGCAGTAATGGGGATACAGTTGTGATCACACCTCTAGCTCTGGTCTTTTGAGGTAACCGAGCCAGTGGAGAAAGTACGGCTCCAGGCAACTGTGTTAATGAACTCGAGCATGGAAGGCCATCTCACAAGGAGACCTGAGCGGGGTGGCCTTGAGACACACACTTAATGGAAGACAAACTGACAGAAGAGCAAGAAAGGGGGAACCTAGGCTCGAGCAAATGCCTTGTCTTTTCCAAGAACGCCCTAGACCACCCGACTGGTGAGCATCTCCTCCCGCAGCTTGCTATTAAAGAAGAGGCATGTGTTCTGCCTCCTCCATGCCTCTTGGCTCCTTCCTCTCCTTTGCTTCCCATTCTCGATTCTTCTTGAAACCCTCAGTGTCCTCAGCCTGGGATGAGCTCGGCTAGAAGAGACCACCTAACGCTAACTTTCTCCTCTGTTCTCTGCTGCGGCTCTCTAGTGCTCTCTAAGGAGCATCTGAACTCTGCATTCTAAGAACGTCATTGCCTGTAGAATCTCCCTGAGGCAACTCTCACTTTCCACGTGCCCTCTGCTACTACCCTCACCACGAACCTCTGGCTCCCCTGGTGTACCAAGCCCTCTCCCCATAACAGATCTTTTTTGCGCCTAGTATCTACCATCCACATGACATTGAACTCTTGATCCCTTTGCCTCCACCTCCCAAATGCTAGGGTTTGCCCAGCTAGTGTGCCCAGCTTTTACACCTCCTTAGCTGTTGCTGAAGTCATTGCACACCCAAGGTCCTGAATAAATTCTTCCCAGACCATGAAGTCTCCCAGACCCTTCAACAAATCGGTACCTTACACTTTTCTGCCCCTTATTTTTACAAGTAGGTGGCCCAGCTTGGGAACATGGGAAGACTTAGGAAGTATCCAGTTCCCTTGAGTCCCGCTGTAGGCCCTGATTCATCAGGCGTCCCACTAAGTGCCTGCAAGACCTTCTTAGCAAATCCAAATTCTGTCTTACTGAAAGGAAGCCATGTAATAGGTGCCCAGGGAAAACAGACACTTTGACCTGAAGGATACATTTTTTCAAAAGCTTTTTATTGGCGACAGTGCAGAACCAAGGGGGGAGGGGAGTTGCTCAGTGCTAGACTGCCCCAGCACCCCCGGGGTCAGGTGCAAAATACAAAAAACAAAATTAAGAAAATCACAAATACAGCCTGGGTGAGGGCTATGGAGTCAATGATTGTGGTCGTCAGCGGCAGGCCCTTCTCCTGATCAGACATTTCCACCCAGAATTCTCAACGATATAGATTGTAAAAATCTACCACCCAGTCACACTTACTTACAAAAGTAAAATTGCATGTTCCCGACAAATCCAGAATTAACAAACAGACGGGAGATCGGGGCCATTGAGAAAGGAGCCATGTTGGAAGTGGCCTGAGCGAGACAGACTTGAGAAAAGATAAAGGGAGAGGCCGGGACTGTCTCCAACAGCCAGAGGGGCCGAGACAACAACAAAAAAGTGACAGTTAGGAAAGGGACAGTCAGAAAGTCTGACTCAAATCCCCAGAAGCGATTTTGAACTCCACAGCACACTTGAAAACGAGGAAGCTCGCACGCACGCACGCACACGCACACACACGCACACTCATATATAATATATTTATTTATATATAATAGATATAAGTGCTTTTTGGGAACCAGGAAAGGGATAAATAGCTGGGGGTAGGGGTAGGTGGGATTAGGCTTGGAACCGAGGACCCAGGACAGGGTATGGAATGGTCCATGCAGCACGGGGAGGGGCGGTAGGGCCCATCTCCCCAATATTAAAAAATAGAAATCTGACTCGTGGAATTCTCACGAGGTGAAAGCTGGAGGGAAGAGCCTCGTCTTTGGGACTGGAGGAATTGCATGGAGTGGGGTGGTGGGAACTCAGCCCCCTCTTAAGTATGCCAGTCCAAAAATATTTGGGGGTTCAAATATCGAGGATAGGGGAGCCAAAGCCTCAGCCCTGAAAACTTCTCTGGAAATTGCCTCGACCTCTGTGAGAGGATGCGGGGCTTCCCAGGGTGGGGAGAAGTTGGCGTCCTAGGCTGGGGAAGGCGAAGGACTTAAGAGAAAAAGTCTGGGGCCTGAGCAAGAAGGCCACGGGGGGATGCATCGTGGTCACTCCTTTTGAGTCTAACTCCCTGTCAAGGGGATGGCGGAGGCAAGTGAAAAAGGGGGAGGCCCAGGGAAGGCTCTGGAGGGTTGGGGGTCAATCCCATCCGGCGGCGCACCCAGCAATCTGGCCACTCATTCACAGTATAAAGCGCTCCAGCAAGGCGGGCGTCGCAGCGCCCCCTGCTGCCCGAAACCAGTAAGGCCCAACGAGGACGGCCAAGGGCGCCCGGGGTGGGGGTGGGGGTGGGGGTGAGAGAGACATGGCATAATACTGCACAGGGGTGGGAGCGGGCCTGAGTTGGGAGGGGGCTCCGTAGCAGATGAGAAAAAAAAATCCAATCTGCCTGAGCCAGTTTTCCCAGGAGGGAAAGACTGAACAGTCAGATAGGGGTTCACATTTTGGAATCAGCGGGAAGTGGGGTTAGCAAACTCCCAAAGCGGGTATCGACTTCCCTCAGTCGGGGGCTCAATTCGTCCCGGAGGAGGTTGTAACCTCTTGGAAATGTTAAGTTAATCAGCTAAGGCCCGAGGGAGCAAAACAGAGCTATCTTGGTCACCCGGCACCCTGGAGGGTGGATGGGTGGGTGGGGGGAGAGAAGGACGGTGCTGTCATTTCCTCGTTGGGGTCTCTCTGGGGGGTGCATGCCAGCTCCACCTCAACCCACCCTGCACCCCACACCCAGCACCCTTTCCCCTCCAGCCTCACGCAAGACACCAAAGGTGGGCGTTGCATCCCACCCACCCAGCCACCTATCCCCAGAAGTTGGGTTGAAGTAACAGGACAAAGAGATATTTGCAGGAGGGGTGTCCATCCCCGCCCCACCCCCTGTCCCCAAAGTCACCAGCTCTCCGGTCTCGCCGGGGCACAGAAAACCAGAGACGGAGCACAAAACACAAAGGAGGTCCTTCCGTCATGTCCGATGGCAGAGGCGGCAGGTGGTCAGACAGAAGAGTCAAGGGGTGTCCACACACACACACCCGCACCGCTTCCTCCCCTCTCCTCCTCTTCCTCCTCCTCCTCCTTGTTCCTTGCAGGTTTGTTTGTTTTGTTTGTTTAAAGAGTTTACAGAGCAAGAAGGGAGGGCGAGTTCAGGGGGTCGGACGGCTGCTCGCTGCCGCTGGTGCGTTGGGCGCCGGCGAACGCGGAGACCTCCGGGCAGGTGAGGACAAACGAGGAAGTGTACGAAGGGCTAACAACGGGGAAGGGGTCGCCGAGGACTTGAACTTCACTGTGTGTAAAGAGAGAAGCCGTCAGGTTGGGGGGTGCGTCTCGGCTGCTCTGGAAGGGCAGGGGCGGTGGTGGAGGGGGCGGCAGCAGCCAGCCGAAGCCGTCTTCCTTAGCGGATGTTGACCCTGGCAAATCTCTCACCTCGGCCAGCGGGCCTGGCCCCGGCCCCTCTTCGTAGGGGATCTTGCAGCCCGGTTTGTGGGCCACCAGGACAAACTCCAGCCGTTCCTTCTCTTTTTGCAGCTCGGCGATCTCCGACTCCAGCTCTGCCTTTTCCTCTTCAAGCTGATCCGTTTCCTAATGGAGCCCAGCAGGGCCAGGTCATAGGAGACAGAGAAAGGAGATGTGCTGGTCAGCGACCACACAGAGTGGCTTCACCCACCCCAACCCCACCCACAGACATTCTCGTTGCCGATCCAGGGGGCTGGACGGCTCCCTACCAACCGAGGGGAACGTCCCCTAAGAGGAACTCCTGGTAGACTACTGCTACTCGGTGCCTCGGTTTCCCCATCAGACTAAGAGATGGTTGGGGAAAGGCTAGGCAGGGATGAACCTCTCTGATGGGCAAGAAGTCCAAGCCTGGTGTGGTGGTGAACACCTGTAATCTCAACATTCAGGGGCTGAAACAAGCGGGAGCGGGGTGGCTATTTCTTTACGGCCAGACTCTAAGAAGTACTCTGCCGTAAAGGGGCAGAAGGGGGCAATGTAGCTCACTGCAAGGAGACTGCCAGCAAGCCTAGTAAATAGAGTTCGATTCCTGAGACCCACAACATAGAAGGAGAGAACCCACTCTGAAAATTGCCCTCTGACCTACTATGTGTGCTGTGGCGCACCAGCACGCACTCAGACATAAGCAAATAATAAATAAACAAACGAAATAATTTTAAGAGTGGAGGGGGAGAAAAACCCTGCGGTTTGTTGAGTCAGTAAATAATGCTTGTGTTGTTTTTAATTGAGGTTCTGTTACCCATCTCCTTCAGCCTCCCGACAGGAAATCAGAAGCACGCCCTGGTTTCAAGGGGCAGGCATGAGGTGGGGGGCTTACACTGAGGTAGAAGAGAGAAAGAAGTGGGTTTGGAGGGCGCCACCAGCTCAAGTTCAGGAGAACTGTAGATGGCTGCGGTAGCAAGTAAGGAACTGACTTAGCACAAAATGGTTTCGAGCCAGAGCCAGCCGGGATGATGGCATCTCAGGCAGGGGCTGAGACTTGGGGCTATCAAGTTGGGGGTGGAGGGCTGAACTACACAGGTAGATCCCGGCTCAGGAAAAAAAAATGGAGGCAAGGAGGTAAAATGGATTATTCTTTTGCGAAGGAAGGTGAGAGAATTCCCTCCTCCAGCTTGTTTCCGTAGCTGAGAGAAAGCCAGGAGGGTGACATGTGGGGACATATCCAGGGAAAGTGGAGAAAAGCCAGAAGTGAGCGGGCACGGAGTCTGAGCATGCGTATAGAGCTGCTCCATCAGGGTGTACTGACCCTTGCTCCCTAAGAAAGGTATTCCTCGTTTAGGACACAGGCACAGTAAGAAATGGGGAAAGAATAAGGCAGAGTGCTCCCAGCACAGCCTTGAGACAACCAAAACCCCTCCTTACCGCCTGGAGTCGGTCTGTCAGCTCCCTCCGACGGTTTCTGCATTTAGCTGCAGCCAGCTTGTTCCGCTCTCTGCGAACCCTTCGCTTTTCCTCTTCTTCTGGGGTAAGCTGAATCAAGAGATAAGGACCATGAGATCTGGGGTACATCTATCAGCCCTGAGAAAACCCCTTCCTCCTGAACCCCAAATAACAACTCCTACTCCTCACTGACAGGAATGATAAAGTTCCTTCAGGCTTGAGGCCTCAGAGGAACCTCCAACTATTAAGTGACAAAATTACTGTCACCTCCTATTCTCCCCCTCGCCCCCAGGCCAACTTTTTTAAAATAAAAATCTCTTGCAGTCCAGGCTGGACTCAATAAGTAGCACAGGCTGGCCTCGAACTCCTGTTCCTCCTGACTCTACCTCCTGAGAGCTGGGGTTCCAGGCCTGCATAACCACTCCTGGTTTATGCTGTGCTGGGGATCTACCTCATGCATGCTAGCAAGCACTGTACCAACTGAGCCCACATGCCTAGGCTCCTCCACACCCACTCCTGGGGCCTCATACTTACTGTCTCTTCTCGGGGTCTTCTAGGCCTGGCTCTGGCTGGGCGGGCAGACACTGGTCCACTGGTGGTTGTACTGGTTGAAGGCCCACCACTTCCACTTGCCCCGCCAGTGCTGTAGGCACTCAGGCCCGGGGTTGAGTAGCTGGTTCCTGGCATGTCATAAGGGTCAACAGCTGGAGGCTGGGAGGCCAGAGGCTGCCCCTGGGACTGGGCCATGGAAGAGATGAGGGTGGGTTGCACGAGCCACTGAAGGTCCTGGCTGGTTGTGATTGCAGTGACCGTTGGCACGAAGGAGCCGGGCATTTCCCCGAGACCGGCGCACTCCTACGGGGTGAGACATACACACACAGGCGTAGACACACAAACAAAGCCACCGACACACACACGCCCAACACACATAACACACACCGACCCCTGTGAGTGAGCACAGGGTGAGCGGGTGTGGATGTGTGTGTCACAGGCAAAAAGCCACAACACCCACCCTTCCACTACACCGTGACGCAGTGGTTAATGAGAGGATTCTGTTCAACTGCCTTCTACCTCCTCCTTCTTCCTCGGGGAAAGGTTGCACGGTTCCAGCGGGTGGTGAATCACACCCCGGGTTGGTGACTCTTAGGTGTGGGGGGGTGGGTGGGAGAGGAGGCTGGACAGAACCTGGTGACAAAACCTCCCGGGATGGAGCCATAGACATTCACACACACATACAGCCAAAACACCCCACCCCCACCACAGAGGGAGGGAGAGGGAGAGGCCTTAGCCCAAGCCTTCCTCTCCTCCACTCACACACAAACACACCCCTCACTGCATGAGGGCTCCCGCAGGGGCGGAGATCCCAGTTCCAACGGTGTTGGGGGACCGGCCTAAGAGTTGAGAGCATCCCTTCCGAGTATCTGTCTCTTCCCCAGTGAGACTGACAGGTTTCAGTGGACTGATAGGCAGAGAAAAGTGACAGCGAGAATCTCTCAGACTGTCTTGCAGGTGATGGGGTGTCATAGGACCTGCGTCCCCGAACCCAAGAAGCGTCCATCACGCCGCCCCCCCCCCGCCCCCCGGTTCCCGCAAGTGGAATCCTAGAGGCTTAACTACTCTAGGGGGCGTGGCGAGGGAAGGGCTGAATCCCTGGCCAATCAGGGCCCTGGGAACCAAGGGAAGGAGGACCTTTTAGAGACCACCTGGCTGCCTCTCAGTAGGTTAGCTCATCTAGTGTTTGAACACCTCGGAAGGACTGAATGTCTAGAGCTCAGTACTCTGAATGTCTAGAGCACTCGTATTCGTGTGCCTGGAAAAGGGATGAGGCCTTCGAGGCGCTAACACTCAGCCAAAAGCCTCTAGCTTATGACAACAGAGGGACCAGGTCCACAAAAGGTCCTCGCAGACCCATAGGTTGGCACCGAGTCGCCAGGTCGCGACAAGAATCCCCTAGCTCTCCCTCGTGGAGACCCCCAGCACGGGAAGAACCACAAAAAGCAAGGAAGGGAGCTACGCTCTACAAATAGGAAGGGAACGTTGATTGGCTAAAGCCCGCTCCGCGACAGCCAATCACAAAGCCGCGCTGCCCCCTCCCTTAGCAACGTGGCCTCGGCGTTCCAAAATAGAACGTGCCCGGGACGTCAGGGGCGGGGCGGGCGGAGGGGGCGCAGCGCGCCGTGCGTGCCCCGCGTCAGACGGAGGATTCCAGCGCGTCAGCCTTTACGCACGGGTCCCCCGTTACGTCTCCGCGCAGGAGGCGGAGGCAGCGTGACCGGGGTTCGAGGCCTGAATTCTTGCAGGGTGGAGGGTGACCGTGGACCCGCAGTCCACGCTTTGAAAGAGGAGGGAAGAGGAGGAGGCTACTGGAAGCTTCTCTGGGATTTTTTTTTTCTGTTTTGTTTTTCTTCCCCCACTTGTCTATCTTCTGCTTAGGGAAGCTGGATTTCGGCTAAAAGTTCTCAGCTTCTGCTAACCACCGAGTATATACTTTGCACCGGGTATCGCCAGAGTTTGCCCAGCTGCATTCCTTTCCCGCGCTCCGCGCAAATAACCCTTTGCAAACATCACTCTATTCTTGGCAGTTTGCAAACAACAACAAAAAAGCGCAAACCGAGCTATTGCATTCCCAGATCCTGGGTTTTGGCGCGTCTCTATTTGAGAGGATGCTCCATCCACACTTTAGCCTAGAAGAAGCATTTTTTTTTCCACAACCACCAAAGTAAGTAGCATCATTGCGATCTAGAACTTACCTGGGAGGCGGCGGCGGTGGATGGACTGCCGAAGGAGTCCACCGAAGACAGGTACTGAGACTCGGCGGAGGGTGATGAGCTACACCGGGAGCCGGAGTCGTAGTCTCCGGGGAAAGCTTGAAACATTTCCCTGGGCACAGGGGGGCCCCTGTGACCACGCTGAGGTCGCCGGGAAGCCAAGGCTATGGCCGAGTGGGATGAGATGCGAGTCCGGAGTAGACCGGACACGTCTCCAAAGTACGCTGCTCGGGGAAGCTTAGTCTCCGGCTCGGAGAACTGCCCGAGTTACGATGCAAGTTCCCTCTGCAAGATCCCAGGTCCCCTTCAGACCGCCGCTGTACCTCCTGAAAGTCCAGGCTCTGTCGGTTTCACGGGGGGCGACGCGGGGATCGCTCCCCGCCCAGAAACCCGCCGGGCAGTGCCGCGGTGCAGCGTGCGCTTCAGATGCCGTTCCAATCCTGTCCAGGCGTCCCAAGATATGAGGGAGGGCAGAGGGGCGCGATCCAGAAGCTCGCAGAAAGTAAGTCTATCCTCCGGACGAATCGGAAGAACGATCTAGAAAGAGTCTTGCAAAAAGGAAACCCACAAAACTTTCTCTCCAGTTTTAAAAAAAAAAGTATATATAAATATATAAATTTTTCACGGCCTCCAAGAAGAAGAAAAAGAAAGAGTCACCAAGTAGTCAAGTCCAGCAAGCCCCGGTTCCGCGTGTCTCCGGCGTAGCCGCTCCAGTCTTATGAATGAAACCGGGAGCTGCCGGGCTGAATTTATGCCTCCGGACCCGCCCCCCCTGCTTGCGTCACCCGCAACTCCATGCACAAACCTTCCGAACTCTCCCTTCCCGCCGCCTGAGCCCCTTGTGGCGCCCCCCAGGGCCTCGTGCACCTGCCACCTGCCCATAGAGTGACCTTGGGGGTCTCGGGGGTCCCCAAGGCTGCGTTCTGAGGGGCTCCGCGGGAGGGGATCCCGCCCCGCCCTCCCCGGAGTTCCTGTGACGCAATTAGCCATATAAGGAGCTCGGCTAGAGCGGCCGAGTGTTTGTTTGGTATCCTAGCAATGACGTCAGAGGGAATCCCTCGCTCCCGCGCGCACCCGCCGTTGCGCTGTGCGGAACCCGCCCGCGCCTGCGCAGTTCCACGCTGTCCCGGAGGCTGAGATTGACAGGCGCCTGAACTCCCTGGGAAGGCCCCTGCTGAACCTGGTTGGAGAATGTGCAACTCCAGATCCCCAGGCCTGCTTTTACCCCTGAGACCCCAACCCTTCCCAAGCCGGTGCAGCGCCCCCGCTGGTGAAAAAGAGCAAGGTCCCCAGTGCAGATTCTGGCGAGAGGGGTGTAATCAGTCTAGGTGGGGAAACTGAGGCTCAGGGAGAGTTGGAGGGTCTGTGATATTCCCAGGAGTAGGGATGGGTAAGGATGCAATCCCCTTCCCACTAGCTTTGCCCCGGACTCTGTGTGACTCGGTGAGCTTGGAAAATGTGCTTCCTCCCTGATCTAAAACTTCAGTACTTATAACTAAGCAAAGAATAGGTGGCATCTCCGGGTCCCTGAATCTGGGGGACCTGCATGCAGAATTGGAGCAGGTAGGAACCCACACCCGGTGAGTTCTTCAGGCTTGATGGTGTTGGAAGCCTCTCCTTCCCACTTAGCCCAGGAGACAGAGAATAAAGTGTGTGTAATTAAGAACAATAATAATTGGTGGTGTCTGGTGGGGAAGGTGGTGGTGGCAGCTGCAGCAGAAGCACACATCTTTAATCCCAGCAGAAGCAGGAGGATCTCTGTGAGTTCGAGACCAGCCTGATCTACAGACTGAGTTCCAGGACAGCCAGAACTACACAGAGAAACCCTTTCTAGAAAAATAAATAAATAAAATACTAATGTATTAATATAATTGGTGAAATGTGTTTAGCAATCCACGGGCGTCAGCTCCAGCTACGTGGTTCACAGGCAAAGGAGCTTGCTATACATACCTGCCGACCTGAGTTCCATTCTTGGGACTGACGGTGGAAGAAGAGAAATGATTCCTAAAAATTGTTCTCTGATCTCCACACGTGTGTAGAGGCAGGAACCAACTAGTACTCATATGTAGTAATATAATATCAATATTAATAATTTAAATAAAAGGGGATATGAGGGCTGGAATGTAGCTTAAAGTAGAATGTCTGTCTAGCATGTGTGAAGTCCTGGGTTCTATCCCCATACAGAAGGGAAGAATATATATATATTATTGTGAACATCCCCTCCTCCTTTTTCTGCCCCCTCCCCCCTCCTTTCTCTCTGTCTGTTTTTGAGATAGGGCTTTATTATGTACTGTTGGCATAGGCCAGGATGCCCTCTACCTCTTATGTGTTGGAGTTAAAGGCACCTTCCGCTGTGCCAGGCAGTGAACATATCTGATCTTATGTCCTGTTTGTTTGCTTGCTTGTTTGTTTGTTTGCTTGTTTTAAAACAAAGACTGGAATTTACTATGTATCCAAGGATGACCATAAACATCTTGCTGTCACCTCCATACTGTTGCCAGGCCTGGTTTATGTGTTGCTGGGGATGTAGGGGAGCCCTCTGTCAATGCAGCTGCATTGCTGGCCAGGGTTCTGATTCTTAAAACATCCACTAAGAAGGATGCCACCAGCAACTGCGAAAAGCCTGGAAGACCCCAGACCAAGCCTTTGGAAAGAAAACTTTCCCTGGGGAGATGCCACACACACATGTCCACTCATCCTGGATAGGAAGCCAGCTCAGAAGATACCAAAGTCCAACTTACTGAACCAGTGAGTTTTCTATTAGGATTACTTACAGGAATATGCATGGGTGAGGGGTGACTTACAGGAGCAGAAGTCACTCAGAGACAGATGCTTCGCCCAAGCCCGCCCCAGCATAAGGGACCGCTCACAATGCTGGGAGCCTAGAGCACCCTGCCCAGCCTGAAGACTGCTCCACAAGTTGGAGGGTGCTCTCTCCGGGTGTCTTAGTTGGTCTAACCCCCTTGCGGGCAGCTTGGCTGGGTTCTGAGTCTGTGGCCAGGGTCTCCTTTGCAGCTTGGCATCCTTCCACTTGGGGAGTGGAGAGACTCCTAGTCCTTATTGCTTACTTTGGCAGGGAGGGGCTTCATAAATGTGGTCAGTTTCAGAGACTTCCTGTGGTGAGTCTTTTACTTTCCTGTTTAAAGCACTTCTCTGCCAGATGGAATGTTTCAGTCTTGGAGGAAACTGTGCCATAACTCTTGGTCCAGCCCAAAATCTAAAGAAGAAAACAAAGAGCCACTTCGTGTTTTTTTTTTTTTAGGATTATTTATTTTATATTATGTGTATGAGTATTTTTGTTTTGTTAGGTTTTCGCATGTGTGTGTGTGTACACCCTGTGTGTGCCTGGTGCCCACAGAGGTAAAAAAAAAAAAAAAAAGCCATTGGATTCCCTGTAACTGAAGTTAGAGTTGGTTGTGAACCACTGTGTGGCTACTGGGAACCAAATCCAGGTTCTCTGTAAGAGCAGCCAGTGCTTTTAACCACTGAGCCATTTCTTCACCCCAAGAGGCATTTTAACTATGTTAAATCTCACCAGAAGTGGTGGGTCTATACCTTTAATCCCAGCAACTGGGAGACAGAAGCAGGCAGATCTCTTAATTCTAGGCCAGCCTGGTCTACAGAGTGAGTTCCAGGACAGCCAGGCTATGTGCAGCGAGACCCTGTTTCAAAATAATAATAATAATAATAACAACAACAACAACAACAACAACAATAATGTTGAATCTCACAGACCCAGAGAGGAAAAGCTCAGGGCTAACACCATAACACCACTGACAAAGGTGTGATTTCTAACACCACCAAGGAAAAACTTGATTCTCTACACCAAAAGTGGGGAAGGTTGTGGGAAGCCATAAGGGTAAAGGGACTGGGAGGGTGCTAACAGGTGATGACAGAGATTGCCAGACAAAAGCCTGCCCTCAGACCACCTCCCACCTGGTTCCTCACGCCCCCTCTGTCTGCTCCTGTCAGGAGGGAGGGACAGGTACTCAGAGATGACAAAGCAGCCACTGGTAGGCCATGACTCGACTCAGGCATCAGACAGGGAGTAACCCCTTAGTGCTCTGCCCACCTCAGCCTCTCCTCTCCTTTCCTGTGGGTTAAAGGAGACACAAAGCCACCCACTCTGCCTGCCCCAAAGCCCTCAGACCCTGACACAGTAGTTCAGGCACCCAAAATGCCACCACAAGGACACTCAGACATCTGTCCACAAGTAGCAGCCCACAGCCACCTAGAGCCTAGACACACACCTGCACAGAGAGACACCAGCTCACACCACCACCTTATAGGACAAGTGTCTATACACACAGGGAGACAGGAGCGGAACACAAAGCACACAGAAACTTATGCTCTTAGCTGTCAGGGGCATCTCTTTAGCCCTGCTATTTCATTTTGAGTCAGGGAATTATTATGTAGCCCAGGCTGGTCTAGAATTCATTGGATTGCTACATACATCTGAGGCAGGCATTACCACCAGAGCCACACCCCAGCCTGACCATGTGTTGAAGTTTCTTTGTTCTTTTAAATCAAAAAGTATTTTTATGCCAGGCGGTGGTGGTGCATGCCTTTGATCCCTGCACTTGGGAGGCAGAGGCAGGCAGATTTCTGAGTTCGAGGCCAGCCTGGTCTACAGAGTGAGTTCCAGGACAGCCAGGTCTACACAGAGAAACCCTGTCTCGAAAAACAAAAAACAAAAACAAAAAAAAAGTATTTTTATTTCTCTCTCTCTCTCTCTCTCTGTGTGTGTGTGTGTGTGACACCTTGAAGGAGTTTCTTCTTCCATCATGAGAATGACAGGAATTGAACTCAGGTCCTTGGACTTGCAGGCAAGCGCCTCTACCCACTGAGCCATTTTTTCTCAGCTCTCATTTCTCTTGTTTGAAGCAGTCTTACTCTATAACACAGGCTAGCCTTCAACTAACTCCCTGTAATCCACCTGCTTCAGCCTCCTGAGTGCTGGAGTTACAGGCATCAGCCTCCATTCACGTCATCATTCATAAGGTCTGACGGGGCAACACGGTTATCTGGATCTCTCTGTTCCTTCGAATGGAGCTGCTGGATCAACTGGTGGCAGGGACATTGTGTATGAGTGTCAGACCTGACTCCAGGCATTTGAAACAACCTGCTCTACACAAGCTGCCGGGGGATCGATGGGCTTCTGACTTGCAGGGGGTGGTGTGTGTACATTTTTCTTTTTGAGACAGGATCTCACTGTGTAGTCCTGCCTGGCCTGGAACTCACTCTGTAGACCAGGCTGGTCTCAAACTCACAGAGATCCACCTGTGTCTGCCTCTCAAGTGCTTGGATTAAAGGCGTGCACCACCATGCCTGGCTAGCTGTGTATAGTTTTAAGGAGGGAGAATAGAATACAGAATCCAAAGAAGCATATGTATGAATGAAAAGAAAAGGAAATTAAGAAAGGACAAGGGAGGGAACGTGACTGTTCCTAAGTATGCAGAGGAGAGTTTCTTATAGGTATGTGGGAGAGCATAGCTAGAGGCAGGAACATTTAGGAGAGTCCAGAGTCGAGGTTACCCTGAGCCATGTGGGGAGATGAGGATGGGAGCCAGGGAGCCAGGTGCAGCCTTAAGGTACAAAGAGAGGGGATAGCTAAAATGATTGGATTATATAGGGAAGACCAGCCGAGCCTCTGGGCTGGAGAAGTTCAGCATAGCCGGAGGGGTATGCCAGCCAGGAGGGCCTGTAGGAGCTGAGGCATTGCAGCCGGAGGGGTATGCCAGCCAGGAGGGCCTGTAGGAGCTGAGGCATTGCAGGGAGAACTTGGTGGCCAGGTCCTCTTGATATGTTAAATAGGCACCTCAGCCATTTGTTTGAAACCTAACAATGTATAGACATATACAGCTGAACAGATGTCTGCCCCAGATACGTTATGACAGATACTTAGCTGTGTCTAGCCAGTCATGCCTACGATCCCTGCAGAGGGATCAGTGAGTTCAAGGCTGGGTAATACAGTGAGTTTAAGCACCTCTGGGCATGACAGTGAGATCTTCTCTCAGAATTACATATAAAACAGAGGTTTGGGGACAAACAGTGGGCACATGGGAGGGCCTGAGAGCAAGCTTAGTGGTAGAATGTTTGCCCAGCATTCACGAAGCCCTGGGTTCAATCCCTAGCATAGCATAGTCTAGAACAGTGCCTGGCAAGAGGTATGCACTGCAAATGTGTGAGTTATCCATATATCAAATGAGATAATCACATACCATGAGTTGTAATCTTCATAATGAGAATTATGGATGTCACTAAGTACGGTAAAGGAAGCAAGCCTGGTGGGGACAGACTTGTGTGTGTCTGGCTGGAGGCTAGGACTCCCACACTGGCTTTTGTGCGCATGTGCCTGCGTGAGCAAGTGTAAGAGCCCATTGTCTGCTGACTCCATTGTCCTCTGAGCCTCCCTTGAAACTTCGCCATTCTGTGCGCAAAACACGAAGACCCCATTCCACATCCCAGCCACAGGTCCCCAGACTACTGGTCGCAAACCACAGCTTCCCTTTTCTCCCCACAGGCACTTCCCTCTCCCTGACTGGGGCCTCCCCTCTGTCTTTTCTCCCTCCACTTTCTCTTCCTGTCCTGTAGATGCTGTGGTCGGTGGTCTCTGGCAGTGGCCACCCTGTCCCTGACTCAGGCTGGAGGGCCTTTACTGACCTTGATGTGGTTTGCATGCCCACACAGCCAGACAGCCACTCGGGGGTGTCTCAGGGGGTCACTAGTGGCCACGTGCCCGTGCCCAAGGTGACTGATTTCAGTCCATGATTCAGTCTCCTTGTCTCGGCCACCAGGGTTACCCTGGTCGTGTGATGTCAGAAATCAGGTATGTGGCCAGGGTTTCTTCAAGGTGACTCAGAAGCCGCCCGAGACACTCTGGGCCAGAGTCCAGGGCAAGCAGCCACTGAGCCTGACACTCCCTTCCCGGCCCCCTCCACACCCTTCGTGGCCCAGACCTGGGGATACAAAAGAAAAAAAGAGTTCCCAGAAGCAGGGCCCTGGGCCAGCCTGTGTTAGCCACCAAGCCTTCCCCACCATCCCAAAGATCAGGGGCTGTGGATCGGATCCATCCGTTTGTCCATCCATCCATCGGTCCATCTGTCCATCTGCCCAGTCATTCAATTAGCCATTCAGATATTTTGTTGTTTTTTTGAGACAAGGTTTCTCTGTGTAGCTCTGACTGTCCTGGAACTCTCTTTGTAAACCAGGCTGCCTCGAACTCACAAAGATTTGCAGCCATCCCCATTCACTGAAGCCCTGGGGCACAGAAAGAAACAAGACAAGCAAATACATCGGGCTGGTGACACAGACCTATAATAGTTGGGAGGTTGAGGCAGGAGGATTACAAGTTCAAGACCAGCCTGTACGTGGTGCCCTATACTTGTGGCCATTACTTTCTAATCTCACCAATTTGCGAACCAGCTTCTGTCATTCCCTGAGAGTTTCCCCCACAATTCCAGTGTCTCAGAGCCCTCTACCCTCAACAGTCATTTGGAGCAAGTCCTTTCAGGAGTCTACCCTTAGCCTGGCCTGCTTTAGCAGGCCCTTTTTTCTTTCTTTTCTACATCTTGGTCCCACTGAGGGACTCTAATCTTGACTCTTAGTCCCCAAACTCTACCAACCACCTGCCTTTCCCAAAATGTGAACTTGCAGAGTTATTTGAGGGGTGTGTGTGTGCGTGTGTGTTGTTGTTTTGGTTTGGTTTGGTTTTGAGATAAAGTCTCAATATGTAGGCCTGGCTGGAACTTTTCCTAATCTTCCTGGCCCTGATCTCCAAGTACGAGAATCCAGGTGTTCACCACCACACATGGCTGTGCCAAGCACTTTGTAAACATTTTCCTTACAAACTTGTTTATGACCAACAGTCTTGTGAGTGGGTGCAATTATACACCCTCCTTCTCTGGGGGGAAAGCTTGAGACAAGGTCTCATTCTAGCCATTGCTGCAGGCGTGAGGCACTTCACCTGGACGTGTTACCCCCATTTGAGAAACAGAAGACACAGAGCAGAGACCCTCCCGTTAGAGCAGACAGACTCACACCATTGTCCAACCAAGTCCATGGGCATTGACACCATGGTGGGTGTGGCAGTGTCTTCCAGCCCTGCAAAGCAATGGAAGACGAAACTCACAGCAAACAGGCCCTCAGGTGTGTGATCACATGCAGACCCTCAGGGCCTGTCCCTCACAAGGCATAGTACACTGCAAAAGGCAGACAACTCTGGAAACTGTAGGCTCTATCTTAGCATAAGCCTATCATCCCAGCACTTGGAAGGCTGAGGCAGGAGGATTAGGAATACAAAGCCAGCCTTGGTTATAAGAAGACCTATCTTAAAAAAAAAAAAAAAAAAAAAAAAGGATAAGAAAAGGGACTAGACTCCTAGCTCCATGGTACAGCGCTTGTCCAGGAGGCGTGAGGCCCTGGGTTCGATCACTGATATTGTCTAAAATTGGCATAGGGTACATGCCTGTAATCCTAGCACTCAGAAGGTGGAGGCAGAAGAATTGCGATCTTCCTCTGCTATAAAGTTTGAAGCAATTTGCACAATGTTAGACTCCGTCAAAAAAGAAACAAAAAACAAATGGAGAAGTCGCATTCAGAGTGCAGAGAGAGTTCTGGGATTGTAGTTCTGGGGTTTGCACCCACGGCCTTGGGCACGCCAAGCAAGCTGCTCTATCAGCTGTAGCCCCAGGGCATCTCTGAGTGGACTGTCTGAGCAAACATAGTTAATATACAGGAGGCAGAATGCCTCTGCTAGAGGTGAAGACAGCCACAGACACTTCCACATTCTCAAGCTCCCCAGATCACCTGGGAGGCCCTCACACACACACACACACACACCAATACACACCACTCACACACACATGCACAATGGTCCCCCCGGAACCTGCTGTCACACAATTGGGCACTGTCCCCAGAGCTCACTCCACTCATGCGGTCACACCCTGCTTCTCTCTGCTCAGAATCTGAGCCCAGCCCTGGTCACATGAATCTGCAGCATGGGGGACCTTGGGAGGAGGGGTGCTGGGGCCAGAGGGTAGACCCTCCCAGTTCGCAGACAGTTTCTCAGACAGAGCCTGGATGCTTCATACTGGCGGAGAGAGACGGGTAGGCAAGAAACCTACAGGGGAGAGAGGGAAGGGCGGGCGGGCAAGGGCTGTGGCCCTAGGTGTGTGCGTGTGCACAGGTCATACACTGCTCAACCGTCTCCATTGGTGGTGGGAATCCCCCTGACCCAGCACTGCACCCAGAAACCTAGGATCTGAGGTCATAGTGACACGCTTGAGAAGGGCTACCTCTCCTCTTTTTGTGCTCCTGTTTTTGTGTGCTATGGTTTGAGGGGAAGGAGACAGTCAGCGCGCGGGAGGCTCCGGACAAACAGGCACTCCGGGGAGGAGGGGGCGCAAACAGAAAGCAGATTGTGGTAATTTGGGGACATTAGTGTCCCCTCGTTGCCATCTCCGGGTCGAGCTGCCTGTCTGCCCTGGCTGGTCCTGGCTGCTGTGCGCGGTCGCGCCGCTTGGCCGGGGACAAACAACCTTCCCGTCGCTAGGCAACGGCGTGCCACAGGCTGCCGCGTCACTGCGTCAGCGCGGGCGGCCGGGGGGAGGGCGCACGGAGTCGCTCCGGCGCTGTGGTTTGTTGACGTTGCTAGGCGACCGCAGCGGCGCTGCCTAGGCAACGCGAATCGACTGTTCTCTGTCTTAAAGTAGCAGGAGCCCCTCGAGGAGACAGGGAGCTGTAGGAAGAGGAAAAGGATTCCTTTCTAACTACCGGGACAGTCAGTGGATTTGGAGGCTGGGTTAAGCTAACGCCGGTTCTCCAAGCGGAGAGAGAATACCAAGTTGCAGTAGTAGATATTTTCTTACTTCTTTCTTTCTTTCTTTCCTTTCTTTTTTTGTTTCTTTTTCTTTCTTTTTTTCCTTTTTCTTTATTTTTTCTTGGTGTTTTAAAAAATTTTTATTTATTTATTTTATGTATATGAGTACACCATTGCTTTCCTCAGACACACCAGAAGAGGGCATCAGATCCCATTACAGATGGTTGTGAGCCACCATGTGGTTGCTGGGAATTGAACCCAGGACTTCTGGGAATGAACCATCTCTCCAGCCTCTTTTCTTGGTGTTACGAGACAGGGTATATCTGTAGCCCTGGCTGTCTGGAACTCACTCTGTAGACCAGGTTGGTTTCGAACTCATAAGAGATGCACCTGCCTCTGCCTCTCAAGTGTTAGGATTAAGGGCGTGCACCATCATCGCCTGGCTTAGATATTTCAACTCAAGGATTTGAAATGTGGGTGTTTGTTGATTGTACTTTTGGTCAGGTTCGCTTGCAGCAGGTGTACTGGGTATGTACGTGGTGGTGAGAAAAAAACTGGATTCCAGTACTTGCTGTGAGCCCATTCTTTCCTGAGGTGGGATCATAACATTTCTCACCATGAGAAGTGTGAAATCTCTAAATCCTTTAAAGCGGGTAGTGGGCCACCTAGGTGGTCAGTGGGCAAAAGCGCTTGCCACCACGCCTAAGAAAATGACTTGAGTCCCTGGGACCCACATGATAGAAGAGTTTTCCTCTGACTTCTAAACTCGCACACTGGCACCTGTCCTTCTATCCGACACAATAAGTAAATAAATGACAATCAGAAACTGACCTGGTTCTGTACCTCACTGATTTTAAGATAAACGAACGAGCGAGGGAGATGGATCAGTGGACAGAGGCACTTGATGCCAAGTTTGACAACCTGAGTTCGATCCCTGGGACTTAATACAGGTGAAAAGAGAGAACTGACTTTTGTAGGGTCTTTCCTGACCTCCACACACAGGACATACACAGCACACAATTCACCCCACACAGAACAGACTAATAAAAATGTAAAATAAGTGGAGAACAGGAGTGAACCGTATTTCATGCATTGTAGCATACTAAACAGGCAGCTCTGCTGTATACTAGTGGTTTTTTAAACATTTTTTTTGATTTATTAACTTATGTACATGAATGTGTACCACCCGAGTGCCTGGGAGTTACAGATGGTTGTGAACTACAAAGTGGGTGTTGGGAATTGAACCCAGGACCTCTGCAAGAACAACGGTTCATAACCACTGAATCATCTCTCCAACTCCTATTAGTAATGTTTTTATTGTGTTCCACCAACTGGCAGGTAGGGCTGCAACCCTGCCATATTAAATCCTGACGGTGTGACCCTAAACCAGTGACTTGTCCTCTCTGACCCTACTTTCTCCTCTGTGAAACCCATGATCTCTGTGTCACAGAGTCATTTCCGGGTAACGGTCCTGGATGGGGGTTCCCCTCATGGGGCTTGTCAGGTCGCTGCCCTGTGTCTGTGTAGTGACTCACCATGCTATGTTATGTAAAGCTTTTAGGTTCTGCATGGAGGGCAGGTTATGTAAACGACGTCTTTGGTACATCCTTACATAGGAGGCCTAGAGAGGAGAACCTGGTCCCCTGAGATTGTCGACCCATGGCAATGGCTTTGACTAGCAAGCATGGCCCATGTGTATGCACCCCTTCTTGGGTGGGGGTCCCTCTGTCTACCCAATTACCATTCTGCCTTTCAGTCATGGGTTTACTTGAGAACTTTATGTTTATTACTTTATTATTTCTGTGTGTATAGGTGTGTGATTCTGTGTCTGTGTTTTGCGTGTGTGATACTTGACCAAAAGCCAAGTCCTGATGCCACACTAGTAGGATAGGTTCTGCAAAGACATGGGGGTACAAACAAGAGTTCGTTCAACTACAACAAAGTAGAGAGGTGCAAGCATGTGTCCTAGCCACTCAAGAGGCGGAGGGAGGAGGAGTACAACAAGTTTGAGGCTTGCCTGGTCTAGGCAGTCAGTCCAGTCTCAGTCACTAGACAAAACATGTGTTTTGGGAGATGTGAATGTAGCTCAGTGATAGATCCCCAGCCTTTCGAAATCCCCCAGTGAGGGGCTGGGGTGAGGCTCAGTGGTAGAACCCCTGCCTAGAATTTCCCAGTGAGGGGCTGGAGGCGTGGCTTCTGTTTTGAGTGCTTTCCTTGCCCACAGAAAATTCTAGATTCCATCCCTAGCCCAGACAGACAGACAGACAGAAGTGACAAGTAGAAAGTTTGTTTTCATACCATCAGAAAACACATCTCCAAGAGCCCAGGGCCACATCTCAGTAGAAATGAGTGAGTAAGTTACACAGGTTGTTGCAGGAAGTGTGGGGTGTGCCTACTTTAGGACTGTGATTGATCACGGAAGGCTGTGGGTCCTCCCCTTGGCATGTGCCAGCCTGTCTGTAAGCAAGTGACCCAAGTTAGCACAGGGGATGGCCTGAAAAGCCTCACACCTGTCAAGCAACATTCTCCCTGTTGGGTCCAGGACAACACCCTGCTGGGTGTGGCTATCCTCAGAACCTTGCCCCAGAGCTGCGGGGTAAGCCCACATGGAGAAGTGCAGCGCTGTCTATAGCTCTGGAGGCTGACAATATTTGTTATATCTTGGTGCCTGAGTCTAGGGGGTCCTGTCTTCAGAGGCAGTGAATCGTACATCTGGGATGAATGATATTTTGGGGCCTTAGTTTCTGCATATAACATTTCTTATTAAAGATTATGTTTCTAATTGTCTGTGTGTATGGGTGTTTTACCTGTGCTGTGCATCACATACATGCCAGGGGCCAGGTGCCTGGTGCCTTCCGAGGCCAGAAGCATTATAGGAGCCCCTGGAACTGGAGTTGCAGATGGTTGCAAGCCACCATGTGGGTGCTAGGGATCAAACCCAGGTCCTCTGCAGGAACAACCACTGCTCTTACCCCCCCCCCCAAGACCTCTTCCCAAGCCCTAAGATTTATTTTTATTTCTACACGTGGTGCGTGTGCGTGTGCATGCCGGTACCTAAGGAGCCAGATATCCTGGAGCACACTATAGCGGTTATTAGCTGCCATAGTGTGCTCTGTGAGCGCTGGACTCAGGTCTTCTGCTAAGAGAGCCAGTGTTGTTAATCACACAGCCATCTCTTCTGACCCTTCACTTTTATTTATTACTGCTACTGCTACTACTTTGGTTTCTCTGTGTAGCCCTGGCTGTTCTGAAACTTACTCTGTAGACCAGGCTGGTTTCCAGCTCACAGAGATCCACCTGCCCCTGCCTCCACAGTGCTGAAAGGCTTTGTCTTATTAGTGGGAGTGCCTGTGTGTGTGCGTGTGACATGTGTGTGGGCATGTGATGTATGTATGCATGAGATGTGATGTGTGTGTACATGTGGTATGATATCTACATGTGATGAGTGTGTGTGTGCATGTGATATGTGCATGCATGTGGTATGTGCACATGTGTATGAGTGTGTTTGGGAACTCCCATGCCACAGTGCATGTGTGGAGATCATAGAATAGGGTTGTAAAATCTCCTTTCTCCCTCACCATTATGTGGGTCCCAGAACTGACCTCAGCATGCCAGGCTTGCCCAACAGGTGTCTTTACCCACAAAGACATCTCACTGGCACTAATAATGACGTCCACAGGGACCAGATGGACACCATCTGATGTCATGGTGGCTGCTTCTCTCTGCTAAGGACTTGTCAGGAATGTGGCCATCAGCAAATTCTGCAGCTCAAAGTTCATACGCCTTCAGATTCTGTCTTTTCTTTCCTGCTTTCTTGTGAGCATTTGACAGGGTCTTTGCTGTGTAACCCTGCATGGCCTTGGGCATGAATGCCTCCCACCTACACCACCCTCATCCCAGTGCTGGAGTCACAGATGTTCACCGCTGTGCCTGGCAACGTGAGGACGCTGACTGGTGCTACCTTCCAGTCCAAGTTAATATCACTGCTGTCGCCTCCTCACTGGTCTCTTTGCCTCCATCCTGTGGTCTGCTCTCTGCACATAGTCTGCTGGGCCCCCTTCAAATCAAAACCACCCCCAAATAGTGTCCTTACTTTGCCTGAGGCAGGGTCACACAGCCCTGAGTGGCCTTGAACTCTTTATGCAGCCAAGGATGACTTTGCCCTCTTTATTTTTCTGCCTCCACATTCCAAGTGCTGGGATTTTAGGTGTGTGCCACCAATTCTGGTCACATGGAGCACTTCAGCCCACAACTCTCTCAGTGCTCTGTACTGGGTTAAAGTCAAAAGCTTCACTGTGGCCTGCAGAACAGGCCTGTCCTGTCTGTCACTCCCTTCTCTAGTTCCCTCTGCTACACTGACCTTGTCCTATTCTTGCAAGCTCCCTGCACTTGCTAGGCTCCCATGGCCCCGTTTTAGAGCTTTCCAAATGCTACTCTCCATCCTGTGGTCTGCTCTCTGCACATAGTTTCCAGAAGCCACTTTCACTGGAGGATTCTAGGCAGGGGCTCTACCACTGAGCCACGCCCCCAGCCCCTCACTGGGGGATTTACAAGTTACCCTATGTTTCCTGTTGTTTCCTCTGGTTCAGGCATGCTCAGTTCAGATGTTCACAAGCTTCCCTCCTGACAGTTCCCATATTTACTGAAACTGAGCCTTCTTTTTTAGGTCTTCCTTTAAAAAAATACTTTTTTTTTTTTTGTTGTTTTGTTTACGAGACAGGGTTTCTCTGTATAGCCCTGGCTGTCTTGGAACTCACTCTGTAGACCAGGCTGGCCTCGAACCCAGAAATCCTCCTGCCTCTGCCTCCCAAGTGCTGGGATTAAAGGCATGAGCCACCACCGCCCGGCCTAAAAAAATACTTTTGATTAGATTTTTAAAAAAATATTTTTTTTACACGTGTGTGTGTGTGTGTGTGTGTGCACGTGGGCATGTGCCAGAGCTCAGTTTGAAGATCAGGGGATAACTTGTAGGAGTCACTTCTCTTTTTTCACCTTGTCGGTCCTGGGGATAGACCTCAGATCCTCAGGGTTGGCAGCAGGAAGCTTTTCCTTCCCTTGGCCTTTCTTGTTCACCTCACTGACAGTTACAAACCCCAACCTTCCTACTACTTTCTAATCTTTCAAAGAATTTAATGTGTTCACGTATGTTTATTTTATTCCATTTAGTTGTGTTTGTTTATGTCAAGACATGGTTGCTCTGTATAGTTCTCCTATCAAGGAACTTGCTCTGTAGACCAGGCTGGCCTCGAACTCAGGGTACTGGGATTAGAGGCCTGTGCCATCACCACCACCTTTGCTTTGTCTATGTTTATTACCTATGAATTCATTGCCTAGCCCCTTTCTTACACACAGGGGCCCAGAGTGCAATCACCTTTGTCACGTTCACAGGAGTGCACGGGCTGGCCTGTAGTAGATGTTCAATAGATGCTCAATGACTCCTTTAGGAATGCTGTTCAGGGTGATCAGAGCTTCAATCTCCAGGCCTTCAGAATCCCTTCATCGTCACCACAGCGACATTGCCCTAAGGCATGCGTATGAAGGTCCCCGCATTTACTGATGTGAAACCATGATGAGGCGAGGGGGAAGTCCCAGAAACAGGACTTGAAGGCCCTAGTAAGGAAAAAAAAAAAAAAAGATATCCTGATATCAGGGGCGTCCCTGCACGTGTTTGGGTTGCCTGTGTTTAATAGCGCAATCTCGGTGTCTATTCCTGGGACTGGTTCTTGCTCTTCCAGTAGAGAGGCCTCTGTCTTATCTCTTCATCCCCATAGTTCCTGGTGGTAGTTCCTTAATTCCTTAAGGTTTTTATTTATTCGTTTTATTTATTTACATTTTGTTTTTGTTTTTGATTTGTTTTGTTTTGCTCCAGAGTCCCAAGGTCTGTTTGGCCCTGTTGTGTCCCGGTGTCTGGGTCTGTGTGTACGCCAGGACTCGGGGCTGAGGGTGGGGCACTAGGGGGTGGCGGTGACCCCTGTTCCTTGAGTCCTGGGCTTAGGTCCCAGTCCAGCCTGTTTGCAAGCGCCCTCTCCTGTCCCTGGATGCCGGGTTCCCACAGGATCCGCCCCAGGGCGGGGCTTGTTGCCTTAGAGACCAATGTTTTGCAGCTGCAAATTGGGTCTCTGGGCCACCAACAGGAGCGCGGCCCTGGGAATCCGGGCTCGGCGTGGGAGCGCTTCGGGAGGGGTGCAGGGCCACCTCGTGCGGGCTGGCACCCCGGGAGTCATTTGGCTTGGGAAAGGAGAGGGGACTAAGACAAGATAGGGACATTGGGACTGTTTCAAGGAGACAGGAGAAACCTGGGAATAAGAGGCTAGAAGTTTCTCTAAGGGTCAGTTGGAGGGAAGAAAGGAGGAGTTTGGGAAAGATTCAGAGATGTCAGGGGACATTAGGAAAGGTCAAGTGGGAGGTCCGCCCAGATTGGTGCTGAAAGACAGGCTAAGGATGGCTGGACCAAAAAGGAATGTGGGGACTAGAAATTTAGGGGGATCTGGAACTGCAAGAGATGGTTGTAAAGGTAGGAACTGGGGGGTTGCTTAGTAGAGGATATATATTTACAGGTGTGTGAGGAGCTGAATTGTAGGGTATAGGATCTCAAGTGGAATTTAGGGACACCAAATCCCTTCTTGGAAAGGTTGCAAAGAGCCGGAAACGCGGGTGAATCAGAAAGGGGAGACTGGCTACTTTCAGGCGCCAGGAGAGACAGCTCCTCCCTGTCCATTGTCCCCAGCTGGGCCAGGACGTCCGGCGACATCCCGAGGGACGGGAGTACTGGTTATGTAACACTGCGGAGCCTCGGATCCCGGGTTAGTCTCCTCCTTCATCCCAAGGAGGAGCCTAAGTCGGGATCCCCGCTGATGACTCATTACGTCACCGTGGGCGGGTCACGGCTAGGCGGGACGGCTTTTTCTTGCTCAAGCACCTCCCAATGGAGAATCCAGGCCCTGATCTGAGGTCCAGGTGGACAGGAGGCTTAGCGATGTCCCTGTGGGAGGTACTCATTCTCATGGCCGAGGCTATCAGCCAGGAGGGTAAACTGAGTCCCACAGAGTGCTGGTTGCTTTTTTTTGCCACACATTCATTTATTATGGATTGAAGCCAGATGTGGTTGGTGGGGTGGTCCATGGCTTGTAATCTCAACTCTCTGGAGGCTGAAGCAGGGAAATTGTCTCAAGTTCAAGGCCAGCCTGAAAATGATAACAAATACATTGAGTACCTAGTCTGTCCCAGCTACTGCCTACAGTGAAAACTATCCAGCAGTCACCAAAACCAGGGCCCAGGAATCCAGAATCCCTTTGGCTAACTCTATCCTATTGTCAATGACTCCAGGTAGACCTCCTTCTCCAGACCCAGTCTCCAACGGGTCTGTTAACTACTGTGTTCCTGGACTTCCTCCTGTCCTCTCCACCCCAGGGTATGACTATCGATGCCCGCAGATGGTGAATCACTGTAACATCATACAGCTGGCTGTGCTGGCACCTCAGTTAGTCCCTCAGTAGGGTAGCCTCATTTTCCTGCTTTAAACACTCCTGGGTGCCTCAGGGCCACAGTAGGTAGGGACTGACACTGTAGTAGCATCTTTTTTGTTTGTTTGTCTGTTTGTTTTTCGAGACAGGGTTTCTCTGAATAGCTCTGGCTGTCCTGGAACTCACTCTGTAGACCAGGCTGGCCTCAAACTCAGAAATCTGCCTGCCTCTGCCTCCCAAGTGCTGGGATTAAAGGCATGCGCCACCACTGCCCCGCTGTAGTAGCATATTATCCTCTCAAAGGGAGTCTTCTGGAATCTTCTACCGGAATGTTATAGAAGATCCTCTAGGGAGCCTTACTTTGTGCCCTAACTAGAGTCTTGCTCTGATCATAGCCACTCTCCATTGTGTGTGTGTGTGGCACACATACATGCACATGAGTGTGGACATATGTGTACATTTCTATGTGCACACATACGTTCATATGTATACGAATGTAGAAGTCACAGCACAGCATCCAGTACTATTATTCCTTAGGTGCCAGTCTTTTAGATAGGGTCTTTCACTGGCCTGCAGTTAGACAAATGAGGCTGGCCTGCACCCCAGCTCCAGGGATCCACCTGCTTCTGCCTCCACAGTGATGGAATTAGAAGCTGGCAATAAATATTTTTACTTGTTTATTTTTATTGCATTGTTAAGTATATGGATGTTTTGACTAGATATATGTATACCACTCGTGTGTAGTAAAGAAGCCAGAAGAGGTCACCAGATTCCCAGAACTGGAATAACAGTTCTGAGCGGTCATGTGGGTACTGTAACCCAACCCTGATCCTCTGTAAGAGTGAGAAGTTTCTATCTTTGCAGCCCCCATGCCTGGGCTATCTTTTTAAATTTAATCTTATTTTTAAAAGATTCTTTCATTTAGTTTTATGTGTGTGCTTTTTCCCTGCATGTATGTATGTACACATGTGTGTGGTTGGTGCCAGAAGAGGTTAGAAGAGGCCATCAGACCTGCTGGAACTGGAATTATGGATGGTTGGGAACTACCATGTGGGTGCTGGGAATAGAACCTGTGTCCTCTACAAGAGTGACCAGTACTCCTAACCGCTGAGCAGTCTCTCTACCACACATCTGGCATTTTAAAGTGTATTCTGGGGATTGAATTCAGGGCTTCATGCTTGTACAGAAAGCACTGTAATGAGTAGGTTATTTCCACAGACTTTGTTCCCTTCCTCCTCTCTCCCCCCCCCCCGCTCTCTTTGTGTATTTGTGTGTGTGTCTTTCTCTATGTATATGCCTATCTCTCTGCTTGTCTGTGTGTGTCTGTGTCTCTGTGTCTCTTTGTCTCTGTGTGTGTCTCTCTGCATGTCTGTCTATCTGTACATCTGCCTGTCTCTCTGTGTGTATCTCTCTTTGTCTCCCTGTGTCTCTGTCCATCTCTGTCTGTCTTTATGTTTGTCTCTCTTTGAGTATCTCTCTCTGTCTCTGTTTCTCTGTCTCTTTGTGTGTGTCTGTCTGTCTCACTGTGTCTCTGCCCCACTGTGCCTTTCTGTTTCTGTCTATCTCTGTCTCTCTGTATGTGTCTGTCTGTCTGTCTCCCCCAGCCTGTTGGTCTTCATGGCCTCTGAGTCCTCCTATCTCTGGAGTGACAGGTGCATGCCATTACCCCTTGCTTCCACTTTGAAGTTTTGGAAAACTTTCATCACCTTAAAAGACAGCATCCCTGTGCCTCTCCAAGCCTGAGGGTCCCCACCACCTTTTCTTCTGAGATAAGTTCTCATAGGAATATATACCTCAGGCTGGTCTAGAACTCCTGCATCCGATTCCTTAGGGCTGAGATTACTGGCATGCTCCAGTCCCTCTGTATAGGTTCTCCCTTCCTGGCAGGGCTTAGTAGTATCACCTGGGCCACTAGCATAGGGGTCTGGCAGGTCACTGCAGTGACAGCAATAGTGCAGACACTGTGAAGCCCACATGCCTGCAGAGATCCTATTGACTAAGACCCACAAAGGTTAGCATTGTGCAGTGACACACGGGTGGGGTGTAGGGGTGTGAACCTGCTCTCCCAGGCCCTAGGAGGTGGAGGCAGGAACAGAAGTTCAAGGTCATCCTAGGCTACAAAATCGGTTTAAAGCCTATGTCAGATCTTGTCATAGTAAGAAAAAGATAAAAGTTAAAAGTGGTAGGTATGCTAATTAGCCTATGATGATCATTGTCCGATACAAGTGAAGTTAATAAAAGGATATGTTGCCTCATAAGTATGTATAATTATTGCATCAGTCAAAAAATAATAAGTAAGGACCTGGAAGGGTAGTTCAGTTGATAAAGTGCTCGCTTTGCACAAGGCAGGACCTGGGTTAACCCACTTTAAAAACAAACAGACAGAAAACACTGGGCTTGGCCCTGTGTGCTTGCAAGCACAGCTCTGAGGGGGCAGAAATAGGCAGATCCCTAGGGCTCCTTGGCTAGCTTACTGAGCAGGTTTCAGGCTAGTGGGAGGCCCTGTCTCAAAAGAAAAGGCCCTGCAGAGACGGTAAAGAGCACCAACTGCTCTTCCAGAGAACCCTGGTTCAATTCCCAGCGCCCACATGGCAGCTCACAACCAGTTGCAGAAGATCCCACGGCTTTTTCTGACCTCCAAAGGCACCGCACACACTGGTGCCACCACACAGGCGGGACAAACACCCATCCACAAAACATAAAAAAAATATAAATTCTAAATAAAATACATGGGCAGGATCTGAGGAATGACACTGGAGATTGACCTCTGGCCTTGACATACACAAATACATACATGTTCAATTATGCATGTGCAGAGAGAGAGAGAGAGAGAGAGAGAGAGAGAATAAGACCTGGTGTGAGGGTACACACTTGTATAATAGTACAGAGAAGGAGGATTGGAAGGATTGGATTGAGAGTTTAAAACTGGCCTGGCTGCACAATGAAAGCCTCACCCACCCCCAAAAGAGTAAATGATAGAAATGTAAGGCTGGAGAGATGGCTCAGCAGTCAGCATGCTAGCTGCTTTTGCCAAGGTTGCAGGTTTGGTTCCTAGCACATGAGGTGGCTCACAACCCCTTGTAACTCCAATTCTAGGGGATATAGCGCCACCTTCAGGTCTCCAGAGGATCCTACATGCATGTGATGCAGATAAGCTCATTCAGGCATGCACACTTCTATAAAAATAAATGCTCCCTCTTGTCTCTCTTGCCTCTCTCTCTTGCCTCTTGTCCCCTTGCTTCCCTCTCTCCTCATTCCCTCAGCCCCCCAACATGGCCATGGGTGGCCTCTGCTTCTCTGATCTTTCCTTCTCTCTGCCTCTACTACTCTCTTAACTCCCCTCCCATTCCCTAAATAAACTCTATTCTATACTAAAAAAAAAAAAATGCTCACACCTTTAATCCTAGCATTCAGGAGACAGAAGCAGGCGGATCTCTGTGAGTTCAAGGTCAGCCTGGGCTACAAAGAAACTCTGTCTCTAAAAATAAAATAACAACAACAATAATAAACACATCATATAAAAAAAATAATTAAGCTGGCCAGTACCAAGCCAGTCAGGTCTACATAGCAAGATGCCCTCAAAAAGTGTGTGGAGTAGGAGACCCGGAACAGGCTCCTCGGTCTGATCACAATATCCCAAACATCCAGGTACAAAGCCGGGTGTGGGTGCACACAATGTTAGTTCCAGAGGCAGAGACCAGAGGATTCCTTGGGCTCTGTGGTGAGCCACTGTGGCCAATGAGTGAGCTAGCTCCAGGCTTACTGAGAACCCTTGTCTCAAAAGAAAGTATGGAAAGCAACTGAAGACAGTACTCCAACTCTCGCCTCCACAAACGTACATAGTAATAAATAGATGATAAATAACGTGTATAGTTAAGATATTTTGAAGTAATAAATAAATAAATAGCCATGCATGCTACCCTTTTAATCCCAGCACTCAGAAAGCAGAGTCAGGTATCTCTGAGTTGAATCATAGCCTGGTCTACATAGTGAATTCCAGGCCAGCCAGAGCCACATATTGAGACTCTGTCTAAAAATAAATGAACAATATATATATATATATATTATATAGTTATAGTTACAGTTATAGTTATATATATATGTACATATATATATATATATATATATATATATATATATATATATTTAAAATAACACAAAAGGACCAGACTTGGTCTCTGCCTTCAGTCTCAGCACTCAGTAGGTGGTAATAGTCATATATGTCAGTGAGTTTGAGGCCAGCCTGGTCTACAGAGCAAGTTCCAGGACTGCCAGGTTACATTGCAAGACCCTGCCTCAAAAACAAATAAAAACCAGTAAGGGACCAGAAGTCAGATGCAAGGCGAGTCCCAACTCCAGCCACCTCCAGAGACCCACACCGACACAGATGTCAGACCCTCTCATCACTCAGCACAGCTGCCTCCCGGGACCCCGTGGTCCCCACAGAGGTGGGATGGACAGACCGATGCAGGCCCTGACAGGCCGGGGTGGGGGTCGGGGGATGGCGGGGTGGGGGTTCAGATCCGGACAGGGCTGGCCGCGGTGACCGCGGGACCGCCTCCCGGGTGCCTTCCGCTCCCCGGAAGCGCTGAGTCGTCCCTTCCTTATCTGGCGGCCGCTATTTCGGGCTCCGCTTCGCAGCAGCGCGGTGACTATTTTTAGCGGCGTTCGGGTAAAAATGGACCCAGCGCGCGCGCGGGTGGCCGAGGCCGTGCGCGCCCGGGGAGCCGGGGACGCGCCTGAGTCACCGCCGCACAGAACCTTCCAGGAGCCCCGGGCGCAGTTAGGAGGGGGGGGGTATCGCAGAATAAGGAAACCGAGGCACGCAGACACCCCCGCCCCCCCGGGGGGGAGATTGCAACAAGGGCTCTTGGGCTGACTGGAAGGTAGCATCCCGCAACTTCAGCTTGGCTCTCTCTCCCCTCCCCCCTTCTTATGTCTGCCTTTCTGCCTCTCTATGTCTCTCTCTCTCTCTCTCTCTCTCTCTCTCTCTCTCTCTCTCTCTCTCTCTCGCATCTTCTCTCCTTTCTCCTCTTTGAGATAGGGTCTCACAGAGACCTGCTTGTCTGTGCGTTCTCCCTCCCTCCTCCCCCCGCCCCCCCATGTCTGTCTGTCTCTGTCTGTCTTAGTTTCCCTCTGTCTGTTCTGTCTCTCTCTCTCTCTTTCTCTCTCTGTCTCTCTCTGTGTGTCTGTCTGTCTGTCTGTCTCTCTCTCTCTGTATATATATATATGTGTGTGTGTGTGTGTGTGTGTGTGTGTGTGTGTATATGTATATATATATTCATCTGTTTTGAGACACTATGTAGACCAGGCTGGCTGGCCTTGAACTCACAGAGAACTGCTTGCCTCTGATTTCTAAGTGCTAGGATGGCTTACACCATCAAAAAATGGCTTTTACGTTCCCCCCCCTCCCCAAGACAGGGTTTCTCTGTATAGCCCTGGCTGTCCTGGAACTCACTCTGTAGACCAGGCTAGCCTTGAACTCAGAAATCCGCCTGCCTCTGCCTTCCAAGTGCTGGGATTAAAGGCATGCGCCACTACTGCCTGGCCCATGTTTTTTTAAAAATCAGTGTGTTTGTGTGTGTGTACACTAATGTACATACTGCTTTTATATGAGTTCCTCCAGGCCTGGAGTTCCACCATTCCTTTGTGATGAGCATCTTTAACCACTGAGCTATTTCTATGGTCCCATCATACACTTTAAAAGTTATTTATTTGCCAAGCAGTGTGGTATTTTCCTTTAGTCCCAGCACTCAGGAGGAGAAGCAGACAGATATCTCTAAGAAAGGCCAGCCTGGTTTATATATCAAGCGTCAGGCTAGCCACAGCGAAGGCTGTATAATGAGGCCCTTTTTTTTTAAACACACACACACACACACACACACACACACACACACAGAGAGAGAGAGAGAGAGAGACAGAGAGAGAGACAGAGAGAGAGACAGAGACAGAGACAGAGACAGACAGAGACAGAGAGAGAGAGAGAGAGACAGAGAGAGAGACAGAGACAGAGAGAGACAGAGACAGAGAGAGAGACAGAGAGAGAGAGACAGAGAGAGAGACAGAGAGACAGAGAGACAGAGAGAGAGAACCACCAAAAAAACAAAACAAACAGACAAAACCCAAACCTGTTTGTTTATGCCTGTGAACTTTGGAGGCCATGTTGAGGTCAGAAGACAACTTTGTGGCCTGGGTCCCCATGACTGAATTCTGTGGTCAGACTTGGTAGCAAGTACCTTTATCTGATAGACCCCAAAATACATTCCTATGGCTCTTCTTTATGCTAGGCCTGGGGCTTGGCCGTGGGTGCAGCCTAACCCTCATCTGTACCTCATCCACCGTGCATTGTAAGCCGCTCACATCAGCCATCGAGGACCATAGAAACGCTTCGGGCCAGTCTCTAGCTCAGCCTATGTCTGTGGACAGGGAGGTGACTGCCTTAGTCACTGCAGACAGGCTGCCTTGTGAGGGGCTTGACAAGCACCCATGAGAGATGTGGGGAAGAGCATACGGCCTGGGCCTCCCAGGATCCTGGCTATAGTGCAGGATGTATCATAATGCCGCCTCAGGACTCAAAATAATGGAGTTCAGAGCTAGTCCTGGGAAGCCTTGAAGAGACACAGGGGATTAATCATGAATTCTGCTGACTTGGTTGGAAACTGGTTTACAGAAATGTATTGGCCCAAATAAGTAAAAGCAGAGACAGTGTAAGTCGGGGAAGAAAAAGAGAAAACAAAAGTGACGCTCACAGCTTCATGCACAGCTTGACGCCATGACAGTGGTTACTGCCTGCATTTCCACGGTTCTCTGTGCACAGCTTGACGCCATGACAGTGCCTACTGCCTGCATCTCCACGGTTCTCTGTGCACAGCTTGACACCATGACAGTGGTTACTGCCTGCATCTCCAAGGTTCGCTGTGCACAGCTTGACGCCATGACAGTGGTTACTGCCTGCATCTCCACGGTTCGCTGTGCACAGCTTGACGCCATGACAGTGGTTACTGCCTGCATTTCCACGGTTCTCTGTGGTTCCTCCAAGGCAGGCTTCCCACATCATTAATTAATTAATTTTTGCATGTGTGTGTGCATGATGGGAAGTATAGATATCGCATGTGTGTGGTGGTCACAGGACAGCTTTGTGTCACTGCTGCTCTCCCTTCCTTCCCCCTCCCTCTTTCTTTCTCTCCTTCTTTCCTTCTTTCTTTCTTTCTTTTTTTTCTCTCTGCATAGCCCTGGCTGTCCTAGAACTCACTCTGTAGACCAGACCAGCCTCGAACTCAGAGTTCTGCCTGTCTCTGCCTCCCAAGTGGTGGAATTAAAAGCCTGCACTATCAGCTGGCTGCTTTTTCCTTTCATCTTTACTAGAGTCATCAGGGTTGCATAGTAGCTGGTATGACTGAATATTTTTTTTAAAAAAAAGATTTAGCCAGGGGGTGGTGGTGGTGGCGGCGGCGGCGGCGGCGGCGGCGGCGGCGGCGGCGGCGCACGCCTTTAATCCCAGCACTTGGGAGGCAGAGGCAGGCGGGCGGATTTCTGAGTTCGAGGCCAGCCTGGTCTACAGAGTGAGTTCCAGGACAGCCAGGGCTATACAGAGAAACCCTGTCTCGGGAAAAAAAAAAAAAAAAAAAAAAAACAAAAAACAAAAAACAAAAACAAATAAAAAAATGATTTATTTTATGTGTATGAGTATTGTGCCTGTATGTGTGTACATGAACCGCTATCATGCAGGGCCCAAGGAGGCCAAGAGGATGCTAGTTTGAATCCCTGGCACTAGAGTAGTGGATTGGATTGAGCCACCACGTGAATGCTGGGAACCTGTCTCAGTTACTGTTCTATCCCTATGATGAAATGCCATCACAAGGCAACTTTAGAAGTAAGCATTTAATTGGGGGCTTACTTACAGCTTCAGAGGGTTAAGAGGCCATGGCCGTCACATCAGGGAGTGTGGCAGAAAGCCAGTGGGCATGGCATTGGAGCAATAGCTGAGAGCTCACATCTGATCCAAAAGTTGCAGGGAGAAAGAGTGACAGAAGACTTGGCCTGGACTTGTGAACCTTCAAAGCCCATCTATCCCCAGGGAATCGCCTCCTCTGGTGAGGCCACGCCTCCTCCAGGCCACACCCCGACAAAGCCACACCTCCTCCAACGCCGCCCCCATCCAAGGCCACACCCCGACAAAGCCACTTCCTAAATCTCCTCAAACAGTTCCACCAACTAGCAACCAAAGGTTCAGATATTGGAGGCTATTAAACCATAGGGGCAAATCCAGGTCCTGTGCAAGAGCAACAAGTGTGCTTAACCATGACCTTAAACTTCTGATCCACTTACTTCCATCTCCCAAGTGATGAGATGTAGCTGTCGCTATTTGCAACCTCATGTGTTTTCACCTGGCCATTTTGTTCCCAGAAATAATGGCTCTGAGACTTATATATGGATTCATGACTAGGCCAATTGTCTGGGCCTGTTCCCTGACTAGCTCATAACTTTTTTTTTTTTTTTAAGATTTATTTATTTTGGGCTGGAGAGATGGCTCAGCGGTTAAGAGCACTGACTGCTCTTCCAGAGGTCCTGAGTTCAAATCCCAGCAACCACATGGTGGCTCACGAACATCTGAAACAAGATGACACCCTCTTCTGGAGTGTCTGAGGATAGTTACAGTGTACTTACATATAATAAATAAGTAAATAAAAAGATTTATTTATTTTATGCATATGAGTACACACTGTAACTGTACAGATAGTTGTGAGCCTTCATCTGGTTGTTGGGAATTGACTTTTAGAACCTCTGCTTGCTCTGGCCCAAAGATTTATTTATTATTATACATAAGTACATTGTAGCTGTCTTCAGACTCAACAGAAGAGGGCATCAGATCTCCTTGCAGATGGTTGTGAGCCACCATGTGGTTGCTGGGATTTGAATTCAGGACCTTTGGAAGAGCTGTCGGTTCTCTTACCCGTTGAACCATCTCACCAGCCCCAGCTCATAACTTAACATCCTGTGTATTCTGTTCTATGAATGCCTCGTGGCTGGTTACCTGGTCCTCAGTTTGTGGCTGTCTTCCTCTGTTTTTGAGGCAAAATCTCCCAGCCCTGGCAATTTCTCAGAATTCTCTTTCTCCCCATTGGATGTCCCATCTTCTGAAAAATCCTGCTTCAGCTCATTGGCTACAGGCTTTTTTTTTTTTCAATATTTGTTTATTTTATGTATATGAGTACACTGTAGCTGTACAGATGGTTGTGAGCCACCATGTGGTTGTTGGGATTTGAACTCAGGACCTTCGGAAGAGCAATCAGTGCTCTTAACTATCTATAGCACTGAGCTATCTATCTCTCCAGCCCGGCCACAGGCTTTTTTTTTTTTTTTTTAATTGACAGGTGGAGCTTCCATGCATTGCTCAAAAGATTCCCTCTACAATGAGAGAACAGGTTCATGGTTCCTAGGCAAGGACTCTCCCGACTAAGCCACATCCCCAGCCATTATTCCATCTAATGTTAACACTATTTTAGGAACGAGCTCACTGTACCCTCCAAGCTGGCACATAGCTGCCTAATTCTCCTGCCTCAGTCATCATTCATTGACCCCAACAGGGTCACACGCTTGCCCCTGAATCAGTCCCGGTCACTTGTGGGCAGAGGATTGGGCCGGGCCAGTGTGGGGTGAATTTGCCTGCAAAGGTACAGGAGACTGAACTCAAGCTAACCCTGTGAGTTGAGGGTTGGGATGGGAGCCTTGCCCAGCAAGGTGGCCCAGCACAAATAGAACAGCAGCCTGAGCATCCTCGCCCCTGTGGCTGGGGGGAGGGGAAGGCAGGACAGGTTCCCTTCCGCGTTAAACGTAAGAGAACAAACAGTATCTTCCCTTCTAGGGTGAGGGCGAGCATTTGTGGCGGAGGCAATCAGCCCACAGTTTGGCAGGGAGCGGGTGCTGGGTGACAGGCGGTTGCTACTTTAAAACAGTCACCAGTATTATCAGGGCTGCAGCAGAGAGGTGTCCAGGAGCAGGGAAGTTGTGAGCTCTCCGGCTCAGGAGGAAACCAAGCTGAGATGGAAACTCATGCTCTCCACATCCGGAAAGCACAGTCTGCCCCGATCCTCCTCCGGATGGATGGGATGCAGGAAGTCAGAGGTATCAGCCTGTCACCGATCTCAAGGCTGTCCTCGTCTATGCTCACCGACGCCTTCTGTAACCGCCATCCTCCCCCCCCAAAAAAAATCCCTCAAACAAACCGGGGTGTTCCTGTGTAGCTCTGGCTATCTTGGAACCCACTCTGTAGCCCAGGCTGGCCTCAAACTCAGAGATCCGCCTGCCCCTGCCTCCCTAGTGCTGGGATTAAGGGCGTGCACCACCACACCCAGCCTATTTTCTTTTTTGTTGCAGGTGCTTGGGGCGGAACTCAGCGCTTCTAAAGAGATGGGCGAGCACCGTATGGTTGATCCACTCTCCCAAGACCTTCTCTAGTGATTTAATTTGTCTGCTAGCGTGTTGCTTAAACTGCGGCACAGATTCATCCTGCCCAACGGCCCTCGATTGAAGCGGTCATTGTTCTTCAGTGTGACTCCTCCTTGAGTTTTCCTTGGCCACAGAGCATCTGAGCCCCCTCCGCTGTTGCATGTTGTACCAGGGCTGAGCAAGCTCATAAAGTGCATCGGGAAGGACCAACAGGGGAGGGGTGGTGTGGGGGTGGGAACTCTAAGCAGAGGCTCTCCCACTGAGCCACACCTCCCAGGGTCTCTGCTTTGCCAGTTTCTGTAAAGTTCTCAACAGAGTTACATTTGTCTACAGTTTATGAAGAAAACACTCTACCCAGTTCCCGAGAGCTTGAGAGATGACTGTGTACCTGTTCCTGCTGAACCTGGGCTACAAGACAAGACCTTGTTTTAGGGGTGGGGAGAGGAGAAAGCAAAACAATTTAAAACCTCAGATTCTGCACGGGGAGACGACTCAGCAGGGAAAAGAGCAAAGGTGCAGGCCTGGAAAACCTAACAGCCTGAGACAGATCCCTGGAACCCATGGAAATACGGGGGAGAACTGCCTGCCTGCCCGGGTGTGCCGAGGCATGGGCATGCCCCACTCCCTCAAATACAGTAAAATTCTCAAGGAACTTCAACACTTTATCCAAGTATGGTGGCTCCCACTTAATGACCTCACCACTTGGGAAAATGATGAAAGTGTATTGGGAGGGTTTGGTTTCTTCCTTGACCAGCCTGGCCTACATGGCAAGGTCCTGTTGCAAAACAGAACACAACACAGCCAGACTTGATGTCCTATACCAGTCATCCCAGCGCTTGAGGCTGTGAGGCAGGAGGACCAAGAGTCAAGGCTAGCCTGGGCTACAAGTGACCCTGTCCCTAATGAATGAATGAATTAATTAAAATTAAATACAAAGAAGTCACCAGGTACTGGGGAGTGGTGTCAGGTGGGAAGCAGAGGCAAGCAAATCTCTATAAGTTTGAGGCTAGCCTGGTCTACGGAGCAAGTTCCAGGATAACCAGGGCTACATAGAGAAACCCTGTCTTGAAAAACAAAACAAAATGAAATGAAATAAAAGTCAACAGATCAGCAGGATGGCTCAGTGAGTAGAGACACTTGACACTTGACACCAAGCATGATGACCTGTGTTCAACCTCCAGGTCCCACATGGTGAAAGAAAGGAGGGAGAAAAACATTCCCAAAAGTTGTTCTTTGAACTGCATATAAGTGCTGTGCACATGTTCCCCTCCAAAATAAATGTAAAAAGTTCATAGATGTAAGTTAATAATAATTATAGCAATTAGTATTATAAAACAACAAAACAGCCACACTTGGAGAATGGCCTCCATCTGTGACAGGACATCAGAGATAGGAGACCACAGTCTGGAAGACCATTCTGGTTCTAATGCCAACCCTGGAGCTGCCCAGCTATGACATAAACACTCCTCACTCCAGCTCCCCAGCCCCAGATTTTTCATCCCAGGCTGGGGATGAGGCTCAGCGGACAGAGTGCTCACCTAGCATGCATGAGTCTTCCTGTCCCCAGCGCAGCATAACCAGATGTGGTTGAATTTGTCATCCTCCCATACTGGAGAGGAGAGGCAGCCGATTGGGAAGTGAAAGTCATCTCCAGCTACATAGTGAAATTGAGATTAGTCTGGTTTATGTTAGATGCTGGAGAGAGAGAGACAGAGACAGAGGGGAGGGATAGAGAGACAGAGGGGAGGGACAGGGAAAGAGAAACAGACAGAGGGAGAAACAGAGAGAGAGAGGGAGAAGGAGAGAGACAGAGAGGGTGACGTAGGTGGGGAGAAGTTGGGCTGGCAAAATGGTTCACTGGCAGATGTTTGCCATCCAAACCATGCAACCCATGTAAAGATGAATGATGAGATTTGACTCCATGAACTTGCTCTCTGACCTCCATCCGTTGTTACTTGCACACACATCATATACCACATACACACTTATAATAGAGTAATAATAATGATGATGATGATGATGATGATGAAAAGTCTCACCTTTAAATCTCAACACTTGGGAAGCAGAGGCAAGCAGATCTCTCTAAGCTCAAGGCTAACCTAGGTTTCATAGTGAGTTTCAGGCTAGCTTGGACTACATAGAGAGACTCTGTCTCAAATATGTATACATACATATGTACATACATACATACATATGAAAGAAAAAGGATAAATTCAAGAGACATGTAACAATTCATTAAAATAATAAATTCCATGTTATCCAACATTGTAGAGTTTACTAAAAGACCACATTCTTCAGAACTCAGTAAGAAGGTGTCACTGTTTTTGATGTTTTTGGTATGCTATAGATCTAACCAAGAGCGTAGTACTATTTACTTGTTTGGTTTCGTGCTTACCTATTTATTTTTGAGACAGACAGTTTCATGTAGCCAAGGCTACATGGCCAGTTTATGCAGTGATGGGGATTGAACCCAAGATGTTGTCAACAGGAGGCAAATGCTCTACCAACAGCTATTCTAAGGCCATTATTTGACTTTATTAAGACAGAGTCTTGTTGAGTAGCCCAGGTTGGCCTGGAACCGTTCATCCTCGGGCCTCAGCCCCTGGAGGGCCGGCATCTGAGTCCCTGCCTCCACATCCAGGTTAGACTTGTTAAGCCTTCGCAAGTCACCATCCTTGAGCTTCCATGAGCCATCACCCTTCTCTCTCCCTTTTACGTCTGTGTCTGGTCTGCTGAGATTCCCTGCAGGTTCCATAAACTCAACAAAGAAGCACAATAAAGTCTGCTTAGTGTCTACACGTGATTGTGTCCATAAGGGGGGCGGGGCTGAGGGCTCCTCGGGTTGTACTTTGGTAATCGCACTTCTCCCGAACTTCTAAGGCCCCAATGCTAGGACCTGCATGACCTCAGGACCAAGTGGCCCAGCTGTAGGCGACACAATGCAGCACTAAGCATGGTTGCAGGGCGCTCCTCCCAGTGTTAAAACGAGGCTCCCGGGCCACACCGGCCAGTCGCACCTGCTGCCGGAACAGAAAGCAAGCTGCTGCTGGATCCATTTTTCCTTCCTGCCATCACTTTTCAATCCATGCTAATCGGCTAGATTAAAGCTATCTTTAGCTCTTTCTTGTGTTGCTCTGGGCACCGCTCATTTATCCCAGGCCAGTAGGTCAGAGGGAAGGCGCTCTAAAGTAAGTGTATGAGTTCTCAAGTCTTTGGAGCAGGGATAAGCACTCCAGGCAGAGGGAACATTCCAGGGGGTGGGGGTGGGGTAGTACAGAAGACACTTTATGGAACGATGGCTGTCTGTGGTCAATGGTCAATGTGTCTGTGCGGCCATGTCTACAACATTTCAGTACTCTTCCTAGTGAGAAGCACGCCTGCCTACCTGGTCCAATTTCTTTGGTGGAAGTCCTTCCCCTAATCCAACTGCAGTGCCTCATGCTACAGACATTTTTTGCTGTGTATCTATTCATCCACGGACACATTGTCCCAGTGGACACATTGAGATGCACTAGTAGAAGAGGTGTCCGTGAAAGCGCGGGGGTCGGGTCTGGTGTGCTCCGCTGTCCCCCCATCCGGGGGCCTCCACTCCGGGCCGGGTGAGTCAGCCCCGGGCGGCTTCCGCGTCATCCAGGCCGCTCTGCTCCACGCTATTTCAGGCTCCGGGCACTATAAATAGAAGCTCTCACAGCCGAGGCGAGCCAGCCCCCCTCTCTGCTCGGGCCCCCTGTGTCCCCGGCCCGCCGCGATCGCCGTCACCGCGGCTAAGTTTAGAGGCGGGTGGGGACGTCGGCCTGGTCAAAGCGGTCCCCTACCCTCGCCGCCGCAGGCGGAATCTTTGAGGGTCTCCAGCTGGTCCAGCTCCTTCTTAGTCCAAGCCCCCAATCTCCATCCCTTCTGGAGTGCAGAGGGGACCCCTAGTTGATACAAGGAGGAAGAAGCTCAGGCGGAGAGCTTGACCGGGATGTTGAGCAAGGAAAGTGGGATCATTTGAACTCAAAGCCCCAGCGAGTGGGAGGACCTCGATCTGGACATGCAAGGCTCAGAGCAGAAATTGAACACAGAAAGCAAACTTGGAGATGCTGAAGAACTAAGAGGAACCAGAAGGAACTTTTCCCGCCCTTGACTAATGCAAACGACTCAAAGTCACAGCCGTGGGCGGTCGGGACGCAGGTTGGCTGCAGTAGGGATGCTCGCCGCCTTCCCGCTGGGTCTTGAGCATCCCGCGAGGTCCTTCCCAACCCGTCCGAGAGTCCTATCATAGCGGGGCGCAGGCGACCCCTGGCGGTACAGCTGAGAGTTGCAGGCTCAAGATGGGATACCTTTGCCCTGTGGGAGAAACTGAGTTAGGATTCTACTTAGCTTGGCATCCCAGACACGCTCTCTGACATTTCAGAGATCCAGAGACACGTATTTTATTTTTATTTTATTTTTAAAATGTCATGCAGCCGGGCGGTGGTGGCGCACGCCGTTAATCCCAGCGCTTGGGAGGCAGAGGCAGAGGCAGAGGCAGGCAGATTTCTGAGTTCGAGGCCAGCCTGGTCTACAGAGTGAGTTCCAGGACAGCCGGAGCTACACAGAGAAACCCTGTCTCAAAAAACAAACAAAAAACCTAAAATGGCATGCAATTCTATTTTGTTTTATGTATATGAGTGTTTTGTGTACCTGGTGCCTGAGGAGGTGTGAAAAGGGTGGCAGATCCCCTGGAACTGGAGTTGGGGTTATGAATGCTGCTAATCGAGTCCTCAGCAAAAGCAATCAGTGCTCTTAACTTCTGAGCCACTTCTCCAGTCCCTGGTTCTTTTTTTCATAGGGAGGGGGTAGTGGGAGAGTCTCCCTATGTATCCCTGGTTGATATGGAACTCAGTGTTCTTCCTAGTGAGAAGCACGCCTGCCTACCTGGTCCAGTTTCTTTGGTGGAAGTCCTTCCCCTAATCCAACTGCAGTGCCTCATGCTACAGACATCTTTTGCTGTGTATCTATTCATCCACGGACACATTGTCCCAGTGGACACATTGGGGTGTACTAGTAGAGGAGGTGTACTGATCAGGCTGCCCTTGAACTCACAGAGATCGCCTGCTTCCAGTGTTGGAGTTGACAGCAATACATTCAGAGGTTTTGGGGTTTTTTTGTTGTTGTTGTTGCTTTTTGTTTTGTTTTGTTTGGTTTGGTTTGGTTTGTTGGTCTGTTTTGCTCAGGGTCTTGCCTTGTGGCACAGGCTGGGCTGGAAGTCACTAAGTAGGACACAGGCTAGTTTGGAACTTGCCCCAGTTCTCCTGCCTCAGCGTTCTCTGGGTTTACATGCATGCTGGTGGTGGCTACCACTCACTGTTGTCTTATTGTATCCCTTTAACCTCAGCAAATGATTCCAGGTAGAGAAACTAAGGCATACAGTGGGGACTTGCCTCTCAAAGGTTCGGTTTCAGCTCCTCCTTCACAGAACGCACGGTTCAGGCGCGCCCTCTGGTGGCTAGGCTTATGCACGCCATTCTGACTCCTTGGCAGCTCAGTCCCTTTCCTTCCTAGGATCAAGGATTACTTACTATTAAATTTAATTAATTATCTAATTAATTGAGTCAGGGTCTCATTTTGTAGCTCTGGCTGACCTGAAACTCACTCTGTAGGTCAGGCTGGCCTCGAACTCACAGAGATCCGCCTGTCTCTGCCTCCTGAGAGTGCTGGGATTAAATATGTGAGCCATCTCCCCTGGCTATTAACTATTAATAGTTTTGTTGTGTATCATGCTTCCAAAGGCCCGGGGGCATGACTCAGTCATAGTGTCTCTGACTAGAATTCCCAGCATAGGCATGTGCTTACACACACACACACACACACACACACACACACGCACGCACACACACACCTCACAACTAGGAAAACATTAAAAAAGACATAGAAGGATTACATATTATGACCTTAGGGCATGTCCTCTCTCAGTACTCGAAAACCAAAAGAAAATGGAGAACACGTTGGTAAATGCGTGCAGAAATGGAGAATTTTAAAAGTATGAACTCGAAGGAAAGATTTGGAACCTATGGAAGTGACTAACAGCGTCAGTCCTTAAGCATCACTCCAATAAATGAGCGGTAATAAAAGGATGCTCATCTCCTCTTCCTCCCCCTTTTTAATTTTAAACTGTTGAATTGCTCATTTCGGAAAAAAAAATGGGCAAAGGATATGAGCCAATCTTTGAAAAAGAAATGGGCAAAGGAAATGAGCAAGAACACAAAACATGTAAGACCATTAAACTCACAAAACGATGCCCTATTTCCTTAGCAATCACAGAACTACAAGTTGGAACAGGGTGAAACCGTCCTTCCAGGAAATGAGTAATATTAAGTCATCCATGGGGCCCAGGTCTCGGAGCACAGGTGTCCCTTCCTTCAGGAAGCCAGTTCTGACACCCAGTGTTCTGACACCCCAGCTGGGTCAGTTGCTCCCCCTAACCGGGTCTCAATGTCCTCAGGGCTCTCCCTTCCCGGCCTTGCTCGCTCTGGATTGTCTCACTTTGGGTAGCAACATGTCTGACTGTCCCACTGGACTCTAAGCCCTAAAGAAGTCACAGAGGTCAGTGGCAAGTCCCCGCTTGGGATGCAAGTGGAGAATGGCTTAGAAAGAGTGAGTCAATTGTCTGTGGGCTGACTCCACCCACACTTACAGGGAGGGCGTCCTCTGAAATCTCCCTCCCTTTCCTCTCTCTCCCTCTCCGTCTCCCTCTCTCTCTCTTCCTTTCTCCTTCCCCTACCCCACCTCACTGAGCCGGGTCTGGAGTCTGGGAAGCACTCAAGAGGGCCTTTGAACACAACCACTTGAAGTCAAAGTCTCCCAGGCACCAAGATCCACAAAGCTTCCACCCGCCCCAAACCACAACGGTCCTCCAGAACCATAGAGAGCAGCACGAATAGAGTTCTTCGCTCTAACTCCCCTGGGGAGCAGCGAGACGGAGCGGAGGGCCAGAGCGGCCGGAAGTGAGTCTAGCAGGGGTCGCGCTGATCGCGCTGGTCGTGCTGGCGGTGCTGGTGTTGTGTCGCCTCTGTTCCCCCCGTGGTATTTTCTTCTAGGCATCGAGAAAGAGCAGGTGAGTTTTGGCAGTGCTTAGAGCTAGGACCGAGAGGGGCAGGTGGATGGAGGCTGGGGATTGATGATTGGCAGCAGAAGAAGGGGCTGGGATTAGGCCGAGACTGGGCGGAGCGAACTCATCCAGGTGTACCCCTGGGGGCGGGACCAACTGCCCCTGAGCGAGTGTGGTGCAGGAGTAATAGACAGGTAGGCGGGTCTATATGGTCCATGGACCAATCCGGAGTGAGCAGGAGGAAAGGGGCGGGCTCACGGGTTGCTTCTTCTGGAACCTAACGCTATCGAGTCGTGCAACCTTTTGCGGGGTACCCCTGTGAGCCAGGTTTCCCTCTGGAATATGGAAACGCCTACGACAATGTCGTCACGCCTTTCAGGCCCCAGATGGATCCTGGGAAGAACGAGGAAAGTCGGCCACAGCCCTCAGGACCACCCACCAGGAAAAAGTTTGTTATCCCACTGGATGAAGACGAGGTGCCTTCTGCAAGGGTAAGGGCGAGGACATGGGGGCTCTTGGGATTAAAAGGGGACAGTAAGTGATCCCTGGGACTACGGTGTGGGTTTAGGCTTGGGTTGTTTTGGAAAAACAACCTGCCATGCTCTGCAATCCTCGGTTTGCCTGTTGGTTAAGAGAGAGGCTGGCAGTTAGGCAATGGCCAGTGATGGCTTTTGTTTGTTTAGTTTGGGTCTAAGATTGGGTCATGTGTTTCCTGGGCTAGCTTTGAAACTGATGTGTAGCTAGGGGTTACAATTGATGTGTAGCTTCGAACCCAGTTCCTCCCATCTCCACTTCCCAAGTGCTGGGATTATAGCAGTGGACCATCCTTTTGTTTTTTGTTTGTTTTAATTTTACACCTGTGGGTGTTTTGTGTGCGTGTATGTCTGCTCACTACACGCCTGTAGATGTGCAGAGACCAGAAGAAGGCATTGGATCTTCTAGAACTGGAAAGAGTGTTGAGCCTCCATGTCTGTGCTGGGAATCCCGATCCTCTTGAAGATCAGCCAGTGCTCTTAACTGAGAAACCATCTCTCTAGCCTCTAAAGCATGTCTTTATGCTATGTGAGCACACATGGGTGAGAGCTGCGAAGCTCCTGTGAAGGTCAGAAGATAACCTGTGGGACTTGGTTCTATCCTTGTACTGTGTAGATCCTCAGGATTGAACTGAGGTCATGAAGCTGGCAAGTACCTTTACCCACAGAGCCATCTTGCCTGCCCGCCCGCCTCCCTCCCTCCCTCCTTCCCTCTTTCTTCACTTCTTTCTTTCTTTCTCTTTCTCTCTTTCTTTCTTTTTTTCTTTCTTTCCTTCTTTCTTGAGCCTTGTTATGATCTAAAACCTGCAGCAATCCTCCTGCCTCCATCTCAAGTGATAGGGCATTCCAGGTGCATTTCATCACACCAAACTCAGCTATGGGTTCTGTGTGACCAGTATTCTGGATTTTCAAGATATGAATTTGGATCTGACCTTTTTCTTGTTACTATTTTGTTTTGTTTTTATATGTATTTATGTAGTATGGGCCTGGGGTGTCCTTGCCAGGGCGTTTGTGTGGAGGTCAGTTCTCTCCTCCCACCTGGTGACTTTCAGGCTTCAAGCCTAGGTTGTCAAGCACCACTATTCACTGAACCATCTCCCTGGTCCTGGATCTGACATTTAAGAATTGGAAGTTATCTATCCGTCTATCTATCTATCTATCTATCTATCTATCTATTTCTCTAGGTTTTTTTGAGACTTGATTTCTCTGTGTAGCCCTGGCTGTTCTGGAACTCACAGAGATCTGCCTCTCTCTGCCTCCCAAGTGCTAGGATTAAAAGCTTTATATTTTAAGAAAAAGAAATTGGTGTCCTAGAGAGATGGCTTGGCAGTTAAATGCATTGGTTGCTGTTGGAGAGGATCCAGGTTTAGTTCCCTAGCACCCACATGACAGCTTACGGACTGGCTGTAATTCCAGTTTCAGGGGATTCAACGCCCTCTTTTGATCGCTGAGGACAACCAAGAATGTACATGGTGCATGCGTATACATGCAGGTAAAACACTCAATACTAATAAGATAAGAATCTAAAATGTTAGCCGGGCGGTGGTGGCGCACGCCTTTAATCCCAGCACTTGGGAGGCAGAGGCGGGTGGATTTCTGAG
>NW_022196904.1:16451218-16470199 GCF_008632895.1 Mastomys coucha
AAGAATCTAAAATGTTAAAAAGGAAACACGGAGGCTGGAGAGATGAGGCATTCATTAAGGTTGCTTGGGCCATGTTTGTTTTGTTTTTGAGATAGACATTAAATGTATGAGCCAACAATATCCATTGCTGAAGTCTTTAAAAAAAAAAAGAAGGAAATTTCTGCTTCTCTAGGGGATCCAGATTTGGTTCATGCTCCCATGTCAGACAGCTCAAGTAAATCTTAAGAAAAAAGAAAGAAATCTGAGTCAGGCATGTTGGCAAACACCTCGAATCCCAGCATTGGAGATGCTGAGGCAGGAGGACCGTCGTCACAAGTTCCAGGCTAGCCTGAGCTACATAGTGAGAGCTTGATTAAAAAACAAAGCACAACAAGCCAGGTGTGGTGGCACAGGCCTTTAATCTCAGCACTCAGGAGGCAGGGGCAGGCAGATTTCTGAGCTCCAGGCCAGCCTGGTCTACAGAGTGAGTTCCTGGACAATCAGAGATACACAGAGAAACCCTGTCTCAAAACACTAACCAACAACAAGGAAGGATCTGGCCAGGAGAAGTAGTAAGGGAATGGGCCTTGGGGACAACTGACTGGATGGGAAGCCAGTCCAGAGGCTCTGAGGTGAGCAAGCCTGAAGAGCCTGAGCTGATAGAGGCAGGGGTGCTCCATACACAGGAGGTACGGGTCCAGAGGCAGGGCTATAGAGATAGCCTAGAGCATTGTGGCCTCTGCCCAAGTGCTGGGATGACAGGTGTACACCACTGTGCCTGGCTCACTGACGGCTTCTGTACACTCTCAGGCACACAGATAACCAACTGAGCTGTAGCCCTAGCCCTTGCTTGTTCTTAGCCCCAGGAAGCATCTGAAGGAGGAGGAGGGCTCCAGTGTTCCTTCCCTACCCCCAATCCTCCCTTCTCTCCACAGGCCAAGCATTTATTCAGATCGTCACGGAACCCTACTGCCCCTGCAACCTCAGCCCATGTGGCCCCTCAGACATATGCTGAGTATGCCATCGCCCAGCCTCCAGGAGGGGCTGGGCCCACAGTGCCCACAGGCTCTGAACCTTCGACAGGAGAGAACCCCAGCCAGACCCAGAAAACAGGTGCAAAGTCCAGTAGCATCATCGTGAGCCCAAGGCAGGTGAGAGGGGGAGATGTGGTGCTGGGGGTTCCGATGGGATTAGTGGTAGGAGTGGTGGGAGGAGGGCTAAGGTTCACGTGCTCTGTTTATTCATCCCTTCCTCATGCGTTTATCACTTCATTCATTTATTCCTTCTTATAGATCACCCACCATTCATGCATTCGTCGATGAGCTTGTGCGTTCAGGTGCCCCAGCCCTCCCTGCTAGGGCTATCAGTCTGTTTAGGCAGCTCAGCTCCTGTCCCCCAGGTCTGTTCATCTCAGATGTAGCCCTGGCTGGTCCAGCCTCACACATAGAGACCTTATATGTCTCTGCCTCCAACTAAAGGCATATACCACCATGCCCAGCCTCCCATCAGCTTTATAATGAAGGATTTTGATGTCTGTGGTAGCTTGAATGAATTACTTTGTGCACCCGTTCATTTATTCCTTTCTCTATGCATTAACTCTTCCATTCATTTAATGCCTAGGGTGTCATGGCACGGGAAGGGGCATAGCCTCTCTTCTGCACTCCAGCCCTCTGGAAGTGCCCATGCTACAGGGATGCTTCTGAATTCAGTCCTTTTGGGTTATGGTAGAATCATGACGCAGGCTTGGATAGATGCCATCCCTAGCTATTGGTGAAGCTTGAGCCCTCCCTTCTGTGGAGGTGGGGGTGGAGCAGACAGTCCCAACCCTGAATTCTGAGCATGGGTCCTCTGAGTCTGTTTTGGGCCAAATAGGAAACACTGTGAGTCACCCAGGAGAACACAAAGTGTTCCCTTCCCTCAGGAGTCCCTCAGGCCTTAGGAAGTCCGTGCTAGATGCTATCTGTGAGTCAGGAAATTCCAGAGGTCTCAAGAATCCAGGTCAGGGTGCATGCAGCAGATGGTCCACAGGCTTCAGGAGAGACATATCTGGGACCAGGGGCAGAGTCCATAAGAACCTGGGCTTAGCCTGGTCACTGCTATGTCCCAGCACAGGGATAGTGTATGCTCTCTGAGTGCCTCCTGGATGGATGGGTTAGAGCCTGGGCTGCTGGAGCACTTTCAGCCTTGGGCTGATGATGTTCTCAGGGGAGCAGAGGAGGGGAACTGGCAGGGGGCCTCTACCTCCTGGGGGACTCGGCCATGGCAGAGCATAGATGATGCCACTGACCACTATTTGTAAGGTGGCCTCAGGTAGTGTGATGGTAGCCTCAGCCAGGGAGGTGCTGGGGTGGTGCAGGACAAGGTCCAGATTCCACCAGAGAAGAAAGATGCAGACTGGCCTGGGGCACTGATGTGGGACCTGGGGGGTGGGGTGGGCAGCGAGTATGGATGTCGCTGAGGTAGCAGTGAGGGCTGGTGACCAGCAGAAGGCAGGCAGGATGGATTGATACTAGCACAGAGGCTAAAGGGGAGTGGGGAGGGCTATGGTAAAGGCCTGGGGGCAGGGAGTGCTAACATTCAGATTCCAGGCTGAGGAGTGTGGGAAGAGAATCTGGAAAAGAGCAGGGCAGTGGTGGCGCACGCCTTTAATCCCAGCACTTGGGGGGCAGAGGCAGGCAGATTTCTGAGTTCGAGGCCAGCCTGGTCTACAGAGTGAGTTCCTTTCAGGACAGCCAGGAATACACAGAGAAACCCTGTCTCAAACAAACAAACAAACAAACAAACAAACAAAAAGAATCTGGAGAAGACCCCAGAAGATGGTGGGGCTTAGGGCAAGAAGAAGTGGGGGAGGGCCCAGCCTTCACCTTAGTCCGAGGGTCACCACCCCATAAGTGGTTTCTGCCTTTCTCCCTTGGGCAGAGAGGCAACCCCGTGTTGAAGTTTGTGCGCAATGTACCCTGGGAATTCGGTGAGGTGATTCCTGATTACGTGCTGGGCCAGAGCACCTGCGCCCTTTTCCTCAGGTGAGCTCCTGGTGCTTTGCGGGGGGGCGGGCTGCCTCTCTGGGTCTGTGTATGCCTTTTTGTTGAAGAAGTGGTTGTGACCTACAGTTACCCAGAACAAGAGTAGCTGGAGCTAGACCCTGGGTCTGAGGAATGGAAGCTGGGGCCTGGACTTCTGTGTCTGAGGGAGAAGGGCTGGACCCTGATTTGCGGGAAGGAGCCAAGTGTCCAGTGCCCTGAGTACTACAGCTAACTGCTGTCTCCTGGGAGTCCAGCCTGTCAGTTGACTCCCCTGGGCCTCTGGCAAGGTTGTCCCCTTGGCTGTGCTAATGGGTCCCAACCTCCAAATGCCAGGAAGGTACATAGGATGTCTGGAGCCTCGGGGACATTGAGACACTCAACTTGTCCCTTTCCCTGTCTCCACCAGCCTCCGCTACCACAACCTCCATCCAGACTACATCCATGAACGGCTGCAGAGCCTGGGGAAGAACTTCGCCCTGCGTGTGCTACTAGTCCAAGTGGATGTGGTAAGCGGGGCTGCAGTGCTGGCCTCGCTCCTTCCATGCAGTGGTAGCATCGAGTCAAGTTCATGCATGAGCTGACATGAATTCTTTTTTTTTTTTTTTTTTTTGAGACAGGGTTTCTCTGTGTAGCCCTGGCTGTCCTGGAACTCACTCTGTAGACCAGGCTGGCCTTGAACTCAGAAATCCGCCTGCCTCTGCCTCCCAAGTGCTGGGATTAAAGGCGTGTGCCACCACTAATACCTTTTAAGACAAAGTGACTTAGGACCTCAGTGCAGAATGGATTTTCACTGACACTGAAATTGCCCCAGGTCTCTCGGAAAGCCTGCGTGGGCTGGGAGGTGGGAAGGAAAAGTTGTCTAGAGCCAGATAGGGTGATGTGTTCCTGTCAGCTCAGCACTCTGGAGTCCCTCAGACAGCCTGGGCTACACAGTGAGACTCAGACGCAAAAGAAGTAGGATTCCTAGCCAGCCCCTGCCAGCAGGCACCAGGTTTAGTTCACAGCATTGTAAAAGTAAAAGCTTGGCTTATGCCCTTTACCTAAATGTCTGTTAGACTTTGTTCTTTATTTTTCACCACAGTCTGACATGTTAGATCTACAACTTCTGCCTGCTTGCTGCTTGCTGCCCTGGCCACCATACTTTGTTTGTTTATTTAACACAAAGTCTCACAACACAGAGAGGCCTAGAACTTAGTGTGTAGCCCAGGTTGGCCTTGACCTCATGACAACCTCCTGTCCTAGGCTCTTGAGTTAAAGCTTGAGCCAGGGATTAGAGAGATGGTTAAGAACACTGACTGCTCTTCCTGAGTTCAATTCCCACTAACCACATAGTGGCTCACAGCCATCTGTAATGGGATCCGATGCTCTCTTCTGGTGTGTCTGGCAGCTCCTCTTGCTCAGAACTCCTCTTCACTCCCTGTGCTCCAGCAGGGAACTGCCCTTCCTTCTGTGGAAAATGAGGACCTGCCTTCAGTGTGTGACCTCCACCCGTGTGTGCATGCATGTGTGTGTGCGCGTGCCTGTGCATACAAGTGAGCACATAAACTCAGAAGTCAGAGGGCAACTCTTGGGGGTTGGTTCTCCTCCTATGTGGATCATGGGGATTGGATCAAGTGCTCAGGCTTGAAGCCAGGCGCCTTCACCCACTGAGAGGAGAGATGCCCATGAGGCCCTGCACAGCCACTGTGATTTTTTTTTTTTTTTGGCAGGGTTTCTCACCAGGGCCTGGGGCACTACACCCAGCTTTTTATCCATGCTGGGGCCTGAACTCGGGTCCTTGTGGCTTTACCAACAGAGCTGTCTCTCCCCAGCTCAGCTGTTGGATTCCACACTGTAAATCCCTGCTTTCACCGAGGTCTCTACTTCTGACTTTCTTCTCTTCCAGAAAGATCCCCAGCAGGCTCTTAAGGAGCTGGCTAAGATGTGCATCTTGGCTGACTGCACCCTGGTGCTGGCCTGGAGGTGAGACACAGCCTCCACCCTCACCCCCATCTCCCTGCACCAGCCCAGGCAGCCTGTGTGTGGTAGTGGTTCCTAAGCCAGGCATGGTGACACAAGCCTATAATCCCAGCCCTGGGAAGTCCAAGGCCAGGACAGCCTGGGCTAATGAGACCAGAGGCCAGATATGTCCAGGTTAGACCCAACAACTGAAAGAATTCTGTGTCAATTTTCCTTGTTTTTTCTGTTTCCCCCTGAATCTCCATAGTCAAGGCTATCCTAAAATATAGTAGTCTGCCTGCCTCTGCCTCCTTTTTTAAAATTTATGTATGTATGTGTGTATAGCTGTACTGGCATGTACAATATCCTAGAGTCCATTCCCAGCATGACCAGAATAATAAATGTATGAGAAGCCACCTCTCGGGGCTCCCTGATGAGGACAGGAGTCAGGGCTGTGATTAACCTAGCTTTTGTTTGAGGGAGAATCCCAATGATAGCCCTCTCACCCCAGCTGACACTATCCTGTTACCTAGTGCAGAGGAAGCTGGGCGGTACCTGGAGACCTATAAGGCTTATGAGCAGAAGCCCGCTGACCTCCTCATGGAGAGGCTGGAGCAGAACTTCCTGTCACGGGTGAGACTGCCGCCTCTTGTTCTTCTGTACCTCCTGATCCTGTAATGGCTTCTAGGTTGAGCTTGGTCCTTCCCAAAGCAAGTCTACCCACGATGAGACATTTCTTCCCTGTCCAGTCCCCCCTCATCCCCTCCCACCAGCTTGAAGGGTCTTAGTACAAAGCAGACCCTCACCCCCCCATGGCCCACACCCTGGGGTGCCCTTAGCTCTGACCCCCTCTCCTGCCCACAGCACCTATGATCTATCATCTTTGCTGGGATCCATGTTTCCCATGCCAGCTCTGAGGCCTCCCCCTCTAGAAGGCCCTCCTTCATCCCAGAGTGCCATCCCAATCCAGCTGTCACCACTGCACCCATCACCACTCAGTGGCCATTTTTGGATGTTATTTTTGTAAATGAATTGATGCTTTTCAGCTGTAAAGAGGTAGAATCCCTCTTTACATTTGTATTTCTTTCTGGTGGGTATTGGGAAGTGAACTTGGGTTCTGTGGAAGAGCTGGGTGTATTTGCAATCCCTGAACCATCTCTTCAGCCCTTTTGTTGTTTCTGAAGACAGTATCGCCCCAGGCCCCATAGGCCTGAGCCTGGCAGTGGACCAGGCTGGCCTCAGACTTTTGAGAATCCTCCAGCACCTGCTTTCTAAGTACTAGACTCACAGGCTGCACCTATGCCCAGCTCCCAAGAAAACATCCTTTCCCTTCCAGGCCACTGAGTGTCTGACCACTGTGAAATCTGTGAACAAGACCGACAGCCAGACCCTCCTGGCTACATTTGGAGTAAGAGGCCCCCTGGGCATCCCCTCCTCACCACCCCCCATGGCCCACACCCTAGGGTGCCCTGCAGCTGGGACAGGTAAGGGTTTAGAGCACACTGCCCTGACCTTGAGTCTACCTCTCAGTCCCTGGAACAGCTCTTCACTGCATCAAGGGAGGATCTAGCCTTGTGCCCAGGCCTGGGCCCCCAGAAGGTAAGAATTTTGGGGGGAGGCTATAGGAGTTGAGGTACAGGAATGAGGCCCAAATCAATGGACCTTAGATGCTGAAGTTCTATTACATGGCTATTAAATTGATCTCAGACAGGGTCTTATTTGTTTGTTTTGTTTTTCGAGATAGGTTTCTCTGTGTAGCCCTGGCTATCCTGGAACTTACTTTGTAGACCAGGCTGGCCTTGAACTCAGAAATCCACCTGCCTCTGCCTCCCAAGTGCTGGAATTAAAGGCTCACGCCACCACTGCCCGGCAGACAGGGTCTTAGTATACATAGCTCTAGCTGGCCTGGATCTCATTATAGACCAAGCTGGGCCTGAACTCAGCTCTGCCGCTGCCTTCTCTTGCTAAGATGACAGGCATAAGCCATCATGCTTGTTTTAAAAGGCTCCATAAAATTTTTTCCTGTTGGGCTGTGAATGTAGTTGAGTCGGTACAATGCTTGCTTAGCATGTGTAAAACCATGGCTCTGATCCCAGCACTAACTAAACTAAGTGTGGCGAGCATGCTTACAGCAGCCGTATAGGCATGAGGATCACAGGTTGAGCTCAAAGCCATCCTTGTCTAAACAACTAGCTAGCCAGGCCAGCCCAGGGCGCTTGACCCGATGTATCAAAAGTGATACTTTTTGTTGGTTTGTTTTATTTACTTAATGTAGCTGAGGCTGGCTTTGCACTTCTGATCCTCCTCCCTCAGCTTCCCAAGTGCTGGGATTAAAGGTGTGCACTGCCGCCACCACGCAACTGATGGACTGGTTTTAGGTCCATTTACCTCCACCTTCTGGCCAGCCTCCAGTAGAACCCAGACACCCAAAGCCCCTCAACCAGGAGACTAAGAAGCAGAGTCCCACTCCAACAGAGCAGGCAAACAGCACCTTTAATGACAGGTTCTCTTCTCCCTTGTCCTCAGGCCCGCAGGCTCTTTGAAGTTCTACATGAACCCTTCCTCAAAGTGCCTCGATGACCTGCTGCCACCGAGGCCCAGTGTCACAATAAAGCATTTTCCATGCCCAGGCTCGTGTGGATGTGCATGTTTGCTTGGGGGGCAGGGATCATCTATACAGCTGACTTCTGACCTCAGTCCTGCGAGTTCCTCCCCTTCCCCTGCCCCAGGATGCTATCACAGCTCCAGCTAAAGTTCCTCTTCTGCTTCTTCGGTCCCGTGGGAGAGGTCTCTCAGTGGGGCACGGTGTCTTACACCTCACTTTCCTGACCCTTCTTTTTCTTCTTCTTGGGGGATCTTTGACTGGCCTTGGGCTCTGGTTCCTTGGATTGTCTTGGGTCAGTAACCTTAGACCTAGGCTCTGTTGCTTTCTGTTCTCCCTCTTTTTCCTTGCTGAGTGCTAGAGCCCTGTGGGGCTCAAAGTCATCTGGAAGTGCAGACTCTGTCACCTCTGCCGGCAAGGCAAGGCCTCATCCACCCACTTTCCCTTTTTCTTCTTCTTCTTTTTTTTTTTTTTTAAATTTATTTATTATATATAAGTATGCTGTAGCTGTCTTCAGACACACCAGAAGAGGGCATCAGATCTTATTAGATGGTTGTGAGCCACCGTGTGGTTACTGGGAATTGAACTCAGGACCTCTGAAAGAGCAGTCAGTGCTCTGAACTGCTGAGCCATCTCTCCAGCCCCCTCCCTTTTTCTTCTTTGTCTTCTTGGTGAACATAGGAGCTACTTCAGCCTGAAGCCCATGTTCTGAAAGTTCAGTCTCCATGAGCACTCCAGGGAGCCCCATCTCTGCCTCCATCACCAAATTCTGTCTCTTTTCTTTTTTCCTCTTTTTTGTGGGGGACTGTAGGATGGTTTCCTCGTGGGGTTCCACAATGACCTGTGGCTGAGAGCCAGCCATAGTGCCGGCCACTTCCTCTGTCCCTTCAGCTTCCTTACGCCTCTTTCTCTTTTTGGTGGACGCCAGGAAGGTCCCCTCAGGAGGCTCTGTTTGAGCCACAGGTTCTGTGTGCCCTGGATCCTCTTCCTCCTGGAGTGTCTCTGTCCCCTTGGACTTCTTCCTCTTCTTGTTGCTGGTGGCAGATGGGACTGGCAGCTCTGCCACGGGCTCCATCGCCTTCATCTCCTCCCCCTCCACATGATGCCTCTTTCTCTTCTTCACATCCATCCCTAGGTTACCCAACGCTGTTTCCACTTCCATGGCCCCGTGCCTGTTCACAGCCTCCTGGGTGTCTGAGGTCTCTGCACCCTTTCTCTTCTTTCTCTTCTTCCCTGAAGTGGGTGACCTCAGAGGCGAGGCTGACCCTGGTCCCGTGACAGGAGGGCTGCCTCCGAAGGCGGAGAAGCGAGGCCGCAGGCCAGCGGGGATCTGAGGGGGCAGACTTGTGGGGATTGGCTGCAGAGGGACCCGAGAGATAAGATATTCTTGCGGACCCTCCATGATCCTTAAGCTCCCGTTGGGGGCCGGGGTGCAGGTGAGTCTGCCACCCGCCTCTGTTGAAGATGCGAGCAAGGTGGCTTCTCCAGCCGGAGGGCTGCTGGTAAAGACCCGGTATCGGTGCTTCTTGCCATCCAGTTTGCCCTTAACAGTCTTGGAGCCAGAGAGAGGCACACGATGCCCATTGAGGCTGAGGAGAGAAAGGGAGAACCGGTGGCTGACCTTTTCCTGCAGTTCAGCGCTAGAACCCACTGCAAGACCCTGAGTTCTGTTTCCCGTTTTCAACCAACCAACCACCTTCTGGGGGTTTGTGGGTTGCTTAAAACGCCTGACCAGCCCGGGGCCACCTCCCAAGTACTAGGTTTTTTTGTTTGTTTGTTTTTTCGAGACAGGGTTTCTCTGTATAGCCCTGGCTGTCCTGGAGCTCACTTTGTAGAGCAGGCTGGCCTTGAACTCAGAAATCTGCCTGCCTCTGCCTCCCAAGTGCTGGGATTAAAGGTGTGACCACCACCACCCAGCTCTAAGTACTAGGTTTAGGTATGTGCCACCCTGTGGCTGTTTCCTGAGACACACTCTCTGTGTGTACACATGAGGTTGGCTTAGTACTCCCTAGCTCATCCTGGCCTTGAAGTCTACTGTTTTCCTGGCTCAGATTATATTATATTTCCTGCTGAGATTATATCTGATGCCCACTGTTTCTGACTAAGCGATGTTTAAAGCTGGCAGGGGCCGGGCAGTGGTAGCACACACCTTTAATCCCAGCATTTGGGAGGCAGAGGCAGGTGGATTTCTGAGTTTGAGGCCAGTTTGGTCTACAGAGTGAGTTCCAGGACAGCCAGGGCTATACAGAGAAACCCTATCACCATAAAAACAAAACAAAAAACAAAACAAATAAACAAAAAAACTGGGCATGGTGTCTATATTTGTGGGGTAGAGGCAGGAGGATCAGAAGTTTAAATACTACATGGGATAGAATGTTCTCCAAAACGGGTGGAGAGTTGGCTCAGTGGTTGGGAGCGCTAGCTGCTCACCCAGAGGTCCTGAGTTCCCAGCAACCAGAGTGGTTCACAGCCATCTATAATGGGATCTGATACTGTCTCCTGTCTGTTGCCCTCTTCTATCATCCAAGCATACACGCAAACAGAGTGCTCATATACACAAACGAGTAAGTCTTTTAAGAAAGAAGATTCTCTAAAACAAAGCAGAGCCTGGGATACACACTTTTAATCCCAATACTCAGGAAACGGGCTGGGGGGAGGCTGGTCCTTAGAAACCAGTCTGGCCTACTGAATGAGAATGTTTCAAAACAACCCAAAGCAGCATTTCCGGGTTGCTCAAAAAATGCCATCTAGCCCGGCGGTGGCAACCCGCCTTTAACCCCAGCATTCCGGAGGCAGAATCTCTTGAGTTCGAGGCCAGCTTGCTCTACAGAGCGGGTTCCAGGACAGCCAAGGGCTACACAGAGAAACCCTGTCTTGAATTTTCAAAAAAGCCGTCTAAAGGTCTGGTTCACGGTCTACAGTGAGTGAGTTCAGCCCCTGAAGGGTTCAGCCTCTAGGAGGTGGGGGGATCTTCCCAGTAGATGGCCTGGAAGCGACCACTCACCATTGTGGGGCGAAGTCTGCAGGGGCTCGGATAAGCCACAGTTCTGTATCTGGACCGGTAAGCGCCTCCAAGGAGAAACGGGGAGGGTCCGAGTCTGGAGACATGGCCGTGAAGTGGGGAGGGCAGGAGAACCGAGTGGCACCTGAGAGGAGACAGTCGGGGGCTCTTTTGACATGGCCAAGCGTAGGTCCCTCACCCACCTGCTCCACGGGGGCAACGCCGCAGCCCTCCCCAACCCCTTCTGCACCTAGACCCTCCCGGATGCCTTTCCTCTCCACCAGTTCAAGCTCCACTCACCGCAGGCCGGGGTACCCTCCATCTCAACTCTGGAGGAGCCCACGCAGGACCTGCGCGGAACGCTGCCCCACCACGTGGACCCTAGGGGTAGAGCCGCATCCGGAAGCACCCAAGATGCGTAGGAGAGCCGGGCCGTGGCTCGGCGCTGTCACTGTTTGCAGAACCCGGCTAACCTCCACTTTTAAACTTCACACAGCATATGAATGATCAATTTTGCAACAATGCCCTGCAGGGGGAAATCAATTCCCTGTTCGTCAGAAATGCAAGCTAGCTCGGATCTCAAAGTGTCTGCTCCCCCGACAGCTTTGCTCACGTGGTTCCTTCCAACACGGTCTTAAAGGGGCAGTGGCCCACCTAGGCCTCGACTTTTAAAGAGACAGAGGATCGATTGTGCAGCATTCTTGAAAAAGCTAGGTAAGAATTCTGGTTGTCACGATTGTACTTTCAAAGCTAGAGTGTATCTTCGGATGTCCCGGGTGCGGCGAAAGTGAAAGGTTTGACTGAACCAGGTCGGATAATAGAGAAAAGCGGACGAGCGGATCATTTTCAGTACCAATCAGAGGCGGAGCTTCTGAAGTCTAGGGGAAGCGGGAAACCGAGGGGGAGGAGCCTGCAGGGTCGGGGGAGGAGCCTCGGACCCGAGAGCCCCAGAGCCCCAGAGCCTGGCTTGCAACGGGGTGAGTGTTAGTGTAGGGTGAGACTTGTAGATGCCCTCGTGGACTTAGCGTCCCGAATGAGAAGTATTCCCCACGGTTCCAAGGCAGGTAGAGGAGCAGCTGGTCGGTCTCTTTCTGCCCAAGTAAACAGCGGCACGTGGACATGGGATTTGGGGGATGTGCCCACGCCCCTTCCCAGCAGGACTGCAGCGCGTGGGGTGGCGGGTGGAGCCGCGGGACGGTGGCGAGACAGGGTGACTCGACTGCATTCCTGGCCGGTGTGTCAGCGTCGCGGCCCGCCCCCTCTGTGGAGATTTTGGAGACTCCTCCAACATTAGGTGCTCCCCCCCCCCTTCTTCTGAGGCTTTTGAGACCAGAGGGAGCCAAGGCTACGAGCGGGTGTTCCCTCCACCAGGAATCTCCAGACTATGTGTCCCCCTCGCGCGTGGGCGAGAAACTCGGGACTCGCCCTTTGTGGGCTTCAAGACTCCCAATTCCCAGATAACTCGAAGGTGGCTGGCGATGGCCGCGGATCAGGAGTCTGCTGGGGATTGTAGTCCAGCTTGTTGCTAGGCACGCTTGTAAATCGCCAGTGCTGTGATGTTTTGTTTTGTTTTTGAGTCAGGGTCTCTTTATGTAGTCCAGGCTGGCTTGGAAGTCGCTGTGTAGACAAGGATGGCCTTGAACTTGCAGAGGTGCGCAAGCTGGTCGGTCTCTTTCTGTCCAAGTAAACAGCGGCACGTGGACATGGGATTTGGGGGATGTGCCCACGCCCCTTCCCAGCAGGACTGCAGCGCGTGGGGTGGCTGTCTCTGCTTCCGACGTGCTAGGATGAGAGGCCCCTTATTTTTATTTTTTGTTTTATTTAGACAGATAACCCGAGGCTTGGAGTCCTAATTAAGGTGGGTCCTTTTCTCGTATTGGTCTTGTGAATTTCTCCGCGCCTCTCATCTCCTCGTTAAAAGTCCAAATCTTCACTCAGCCCGGGAGAGTGGGAAAGGGCTCAGGAGTTCTTCTTCCCTTGTACCCATAGTGAGGTGAGAATCTAAACTCTTGTGCATTTCGCCGTCCAGGACGTCCACGGTCTTCTGGACCTAGCTCTGGCTGACTGTATGAGGGATCGCGTCTGACTCCAAATGGGAATGTCCCTGGCTTCGCCCTGCCCGTTCGGGACTACAAATCCCAAGATGCTCCAGGCAACCGCAGCTCTCCCTCCTCTGAGGGACACGCCTCCCTCCAGTCAGAGTCACGTCGTCTAACCTGTTCCCGGGCGACTGCCCCGCCCCGTCCTCCGCTCCCCGCCGCTGGAGCCGGAGCCGGAGCCCGAGGAAAAGCCCCCCGGTGCCAGCATCTGCTCCGACGCGTGAGTTCCACCCCCACCCAGGGTCCAGTTACCCCAGAACCCGACACCTCGTCCCTGGGAGGACTTGATGGAAACTCGGACTTTAGGTCCAGGGGAATAGTGTGGGGGAGTTCACGCCTGGATCCCTGGAAAGAAGAAACTGGGGTGCCGACTTTACTGGGTAGATGGATGGGGGCTTGGACACCTGCGATCTTAGTGGTACTCGGAGTCCTTGGTCCTGGGGAGTTATTGGAGCTGGAATTTTTGAATACTTTAATTGGGGACCCTTGGAAGTGTCTAAGGGTGCTGTTGCGGTCTCGGGTCTCTGCATTTTGAGTAGAGGTGAGAGATCAGGATGTTCTAGAATTGTCGGGCGCCCGGTCACCCTCCAACTGCCTTCAGCACCGAATCACTAGGTCTTTGAGTATGATTAGTGGCACTGGAATAGTGGAACCTGGTCTTCGAAAAGAGTGGGACAAGCACGAGGGGCGTGGGTTTCTCGGGAGGCTGTGTTCCAGCGCTACACCCCACTTTCTGGTTTTGGGATGGGGGCAGGGAGTGAGAAACCGGGACAGCTCTCCAACCTCTTCTGTGCCGCTGAGCGAACCCCAACATGTCATTAACTGGGGCGTCAGACCTGCCTAACCAGAGGAGGCACATCCGCCCAAGAGCGCCCCCTAGCGGAAACTGGAGTCAGACCTCTTATTGCCCCCATGGTGTGGGAAATAGGTAGGGTTTGGTGAGGTTATTCTAAAGCCCAGGGCAGAATAACAGGACCGCAGGGCTGGATCCGGGAGGCTTCTGTGGCCGTGTACTGCTGTGTTACAAAGAATGCAAGTGGTAAACTGAGGCTGGCTGGCCATACAGGCAGCTGAATTTGACATCTCCTTCGCTCTTGTGACAGCTGTCTGTGTGGAAGGAATCCCTTCACTCCTACCAGATTTTCTAATTAACCTTCTTCCTCTCGGGTGGGGTTCCTTGTGACCCAGAGGTGAGGCATGTTGCCTCCACTTCCATCTGTCTGACCTGGGGTATTATGGGAGATAAGGGAGGGAGGGAGGCTAATTCTGGAGGTGTCTGTCTGTCCTTGAGCCAGCGAGAGGGCAGGGGCAGGCAGACACCTCCCTCTGTCTCTCCCCTCTGGCCCTTATGTAGGGGGATTACAAAGCTGGTAGGGGACAAGGATCTGAAGGGGGAGGGTGTTTGTGAATGCCTGAGCTGGAGTGACAGCCTGAAACAAAGCTAAGGAATAACAGCCACAGCTGCCAACACAGGCTGTGTCCTGCCAGGCTCGGGTCAGGATGGATCTCTCCGTCCACACAGGCCTTTGGCAATCACCCAAAGGTAGGAACAGTGAGTTCCACCTTCAGCAGAGTTCGTTGATCCCTGAGAGGACTCCTCCCTAGCAATGGGGAAACTGAGGCTGGTCCTGGAAACTTGCCAGTTTCTACCTGGAACCTTCCAGGGCTCTCATCCTGCCATAGCCCTACATTCCTGGGGATAGTCACTGTTGCTCTCTGGTGGGAAAGTTAGGGTCCTGCGGTCCAAAGGCTCAGGCAGTTGAGACCGCTGGCAACAGAACTGACAGCTCTTAGAACCACAGGAGGGAGGGGTTGGTGTGTGGCTCAGCTGGTGGAGTGCTCGTCTAGCCCACTGGAAGCCCCAGGTTCAGTCCCCAGCACTGCATAAAAAAAGACTGTTAGGGTACATGTCAGTGTTTCTAGCACTGGGAAGGTGGAGGCGGATGGGATGAGAGTTTAAGTATATCAAGGACAGAGGGGGGTGGGGAGAAGAGAAGAGAAGGGAAGGGAAGAGGAGAGGAGACAGAGAGAGAAGAGAGGAAAGGAGAGGAGAAGAGAAAAGAGGAGAGGAGAGGAGAGGAGAGGAGACAAGTTTGGTGGCGGCAGCAGCCTGTGCCTTTAATCCCAGCACTCAAGAGGCAACGGCAGGCAGTTTGAAGCCAGCCTGGTCCACATAGTGAGTTTCAGATAAGCCAGGGAGATATAAACTAACCAACCAAGAACCCTCACAAAAAATAAATAAGAACACTGGGTTTTCATCCCTCTGAACCTGCCCATGTGTCCCAGGCCTCAGGGACTAAACTCAAGCCTTTTGCTAGCTACACAGGCACTCTACTGCTGGGAGCTAAAATTCAGCTCTTGTTCACGTGAGACAGGGTCACTTATGTTGTCCAGGGCGACTTCGAACTAGAGACCCTGCTGCCTCAGCATCCCGTGTGCTGGGATGGCAGACCCTTGTCTGTGTCACCCTAGAGAACCATGGAGGAAGGCTGGTAGAGTAACAGTCCAGGATGCATGACATTCACTCCTTAAATTGCACTGTTGTAAACGCTGTATATTTTAGGTCCTTCAGTGCCTGCACCTCATCTGGGTCAAGTCATTAATTCCCCAAACAGTACACGTAAGGAAACAGAGAAGCCCTCCCAGTAGCTAGCTCAAGGCTTAGCCAGGGGAAGTTCCATGTCCATTCCTCGGATTTAACAATCTGACCCAGTTAGAGCAGAGTATTGCACTCCGGGTGTTCCCAACCCATCACGACACCCTGACCTGGATCCCACTGACTCCTCCAGGAAGCCCAAACAGGATCCTTCACCTCTGGGAACTGGGCTTGGAGGGCAGAAGAGGCCGGACAAGGAGACCTAAGGGTGGAGCACAGATGGGAGTCAGATGAAGGGAGAGCTAGAGTTGGAGGAGGCCCAAGGAAGAAGACCTGAGGGTGGAGGGAAGCCTGGGAACAGAGACTCTACCACGCCCTCCCGGCCCGCTGCGCTCCCCTGCCCGGGGAGCTGTGCACCTGCCCAGGCCCGCCTAGCATTCCCAGGCCCTGAGCTCAGCCGTCCAACCCGCGGGGAGCGCGCGTCCCCTGGCGGCCAAGGCGTTTCTAACACCCACACTAGCCTCGGGAACGGCAGGTCTCTCTGAAACTGGAGTCTTACCTATTTGATAATAATACAATCGCCAAAAGATCCACTTACTGTCATATGCTGGGGGCGGGATTTCAGGCCTCTGGAAGAAGAGCAAGGACTCTTAGCTGCTGAGCTGTTTCTAAGCCCTTGTTTGGGTGCACGTGGGTGCTGGTGTCTACAGAGGCTTGCTTCAGCTGGATCTGGTACATGAAGCTGTGAGCCAGCCGCTCGATGTGGATGCTGGGAATCAAACTCTGGCCCTCCACACTCTAAACAGCAGACACATCTCTTTAGCAGAGGGATCAGGTCTTTCTTTGAAGGTCTGGCTTGCCTCGAGCATATGATGTAATCAAGCCTGGGGCTGTCTTCAGACATCTGCCTTTGAAAACTGGGATTACAGGCATGTGCCACCATGCCCAGGTCTTTTAAAAACACTCGCATTTTGAGATAGGGTTGCCTGAGCTGGTCCCTTCAGTGTACCCTGCTGCACCAGCAGACCTGGAACTCACCCTCATTTTGTGTCAGTCTCTCACGGAAGCAGACTAGGCCTTAATAGATGCTCTGTTTGCGAAGCCTGGATTCTCACAGCCCTGAAATCCTTTTGTACCATCTTTGCACTGGTCCAGTGTGGTAACCTATTTCTTTTCATTTTACAAGTTAGGCAACTGAGAAGACACTCTTGTTGGGGGGTGGGGGGCATTCAGAATTTAACTCTATCTCGGGCTGCTGGCTTGTGGTAGACTCTAAGAACATGCGATTCTGAGATAGAAAGTACGGCAAGAAAACTAGAAATTATGGGTAAAACAAATGAAAGAAATTTAGAATGTAAAAGAGATGAGATCTGGGACTTGGATCCTATTTTTCTACTAGAGATTGAACCGAGGGACTAATGATAGGCAAAGGCTCTACCCCTGAGCCACGCCCCCAGCCCCTCACTGGGGGATTGTAGAGAGGGGCTCTACCACTGAGCCACGCCCCCAGCCCCTCACTGGGGGATTCTAGGCAGGGGCTCTACCACTGAGCCACGCCCCCAGCCCCTCACTGGGGGATTCTAGGCAGGGGCTCTACCCCTGAGCCACGCCCCCAGCCCCTCACTGGGGGATTCTAGGCAGGGGCTCTACCACTGAGCTAGATCTCCATTCCCAGTTCAGAAGATTCTCTTAGTAGACACCTATGCTTTTGGGTTTACTGCTTTAGAATTTTACCATCTTAGATACCTTACTGGGTATGTTATGCGTGTCTGTAGCCTCAGCCACAGAGAGGCAAGAGAAGCCATTAGTAAAGTTCCTGGATGGACCGGGCTATGCAATAAGACCAAATACAACATCAGGTTTCAGAATGGAGGCCTCTTTGAGATCAGAGACTTTCAGAATACCTAGTTTATGTCTTCCTGCCTTGTGGAGAATCTCAGGAGGAGTCGGGGAGTCTCAGGCCCTAAGGGTGGAGAGGATTCAAGGTGACACATGCTCAGATGAGCCACCAGCCCAAACAGGTTCTGTTCCTCGTGGCTTTCCAGACAGAGGCTGGTGTCAACATGTCCCAACTGGCCCCACTGCCTACACCTTTAGCACCCAAAGCTAAAAGGTGACAGGGCTGGTGGGCGTGGCCTCTGCCATGGGGGTAGAGATAGCTGGTGTGACCGGTTCCCCTTTGTCCTACTGGCTGGTGACCACAGCTGCCTCCCTGGCCCTGGGCCTGACCACCTCCCTGTTCTTCCTCTTAACAATGGGTCAGTGTGAACAGGGCTTCTTGTAGACAGTGACTCGGAGAGAAATGCTCCAAGTTTAAATGAAGCATTGCAGAAGGACAGTTTAGATCCCGGTGTGAAACCCAGTCTGAAGGACTTCTTGTATGTTGACTTTGAATACAGGTTTCTTATTTTTTCAGTCTTATTTTGAGACAGGGTCTTACTATGTTGACCATGATAGCCTAGAACTCACAGAGATCCTATTGTTGAGAGTAAAGGCATATACTATCATGCTCAGCTCTTTTGTTATTTTTATTTTTTAAAGTTTTTTTTTTGTTTTTTTTTTTTGTTTTTTTGTTGTTTGTTTGTTTTTGTTTTTCGAGACAGGGTTTCTCCGTATAGCCCTGGTATTTTTTAAAGTTTGGTTTCAAGACAGGGTCTCTCTGTGCAACCCTGGAACGTGCTCTGTACAGGGTCTCTCTGTGCAACCCTGGAACGTGCTCTGTAGACCAGGCTGGCCTCAAACTCACAGAGACCAACCTGCCTCTGCCTCCTGAGTGCTGGGATTAAAGATGTGCGCCACCGCCACCTGGTTGATCTACTTGAAAGTATGTGTATGTATATTGGTCTGAGCACAGGTGCAGGTGCCCTCAGGGGCTGGAGGTTGAGGTGGCTGTGAGCAGTCAGTGTGGGTGCTGGGAACTGAATTCAAGCTCTGTGAAACAGTGGGAAGTGCTCTGAACTGCTGAACCTCAGCTTAATTGTCTTGCCTTTTTTCTTCCTTTTCTTTTTGCTTTTTGAGACAGGGTTTCTCTGTGTAGCCCTGGCTGTCCTGGAATTCACTCTGTAGACCAGGCTGGCCTAGAACTCAGAAATCTGCCTGCCTCTGCCTCCCAAGCGCTGGGATTAAAGGCGTGCACCACCACTGCCTGGCTGAGACAGGGTCTCATATTATCTAGGCGAACCTCAAATTGCTGAGTAGCTATGGATGAGTCTTTATTTGTGTATTTAATGTATGTGGGTACACTGCAGCTGTCTTCAGACACCCAAGAAGAGGGCGTCAGGTCTCATTACAGATGGTTGTGAGCCACTGTGTGGTTTCTGGGAATTGAACTCAGGACCTCTGGAAGAGCAGTCAGTCCTCTTAACCATTGAGCCATCTCTCCAGCCCCATGGATGAGTCTTAACTCAAGATTTTCTTATCCACATTTTCCAAGTGCTGGGATTGGAGGGATGCACCTGGCTTCAAGCTCTAAGTTTTATTTCTCTTGTTGTATGTATATGCGTGTTTTACCTGCATGTATATCTATGCACCATGTGTGTGCCTGGTGTCTGTGGAAGCCAGAAGAAGGTATTGCACACTCTGGAACAAGGGTTACAAATGGCTATGGGCTGCCATGTGGGTGCTGAGAAATGCAGTTCTTGACCTCTGCACCATCTCCCCAGACTTACCTTAGTTTTGAGACAGAAAATCTCAATCTCAATCTCTCTCTCTCTCTCTCTCTCTCTCTCTCTCTCTCTCTCTCT
>NW_022196904.1:16470242-16471769 GCF_008632895.1 Mastomys coucha
TGTGTGTGGTGTGTGAAAAGTTTTGGCATGTAGCTGAGCAGTCATGGCCTGTGACCTGTCTCTACTTCCCCAGAGAGCTGGCGCTCCCAGCCTGCCCCTGCACTCCCAGAGTTCCAATGGAGTGCTAAGAGCTGAGATCGGTTCCTCACTCTTGCTCAGAAAGCCCAGCCGCAGCTGAGCAGCTGAGCCTTTATCCCAGGTTAGCTTCTCAGTTGCTAAACCTCCTCCTTCCACAGCTTCACCATATCCTACTGGCATGTGACACCACAATTGCTTAGGCGTTTTTTGTTGTTGTCTGGTTTTGGTTTTGGTTTTGGTTTTTTTGGCAGGGCTCAGGCTGGAGAGATGGCTCACCGTTTAAGAGCACTGTCTACCTGGGTTCAATTCTCGGCACCCACACGGTAGCTTCTCACTCCTTCATGCAGACTTATATACAGGCAGCACATTGACGAACAACAACAACAACAAACACAAGACTCATTCTGTAGCCCAGGCTACCCTGAATACACTCTAGTAGTCCAGGCTGGTCTGAAATTAGAAATGCTTTCACAACTGCTTCTTGAGTTCTAAGATTATAGGTGAGCAACACTTGTCTAGCTCATAACTTGATGTTTAGAAGTGGAGGAGGAGCGAGGAGTGTGGCTCAGTTGCTGTGTGCGTGCGTAGTGCACATGCACCACTGCCTCCGTTCTCAGCACCATATGGACCGTATGGAGTTCCAAGCCTATGAGCTTGGGACTCGAGTATAAGCAGGAGGATCAGAAGTTTGAGGTCATCCTAAACTACACAAAAGCTTTAGACTATTCTGTGCTAGCTGAGACCTTGTCCCAAACAACAACAGCAACAACAGTATGGTGGAGAAAGGCTGAGAGGTTAAGAGTGTTTGCTCAGCTGGGCGGTGGTGGCCCACGCCTTTAATCCCAGCACCTGAGAGGCAGAGGCAGGCGGACTTCTAAGTTCGAGGCCAGCCTGGTCTACAGAGTGAGTTCCAGGACAGCCAAGGCGACACAGAGAAACCCTGTCGCAAAAAAATCAAAGAAAAAAAAAAGAGCGTTTGCTCTTGCAGAGGACCCCAGTTCAGTTCCCAGCATCCACATGGTGGCTCACAACTCTTTGTGACTTGAGTTCTAGGGGATCTGGTGCCCTAGATGGGGACCAAACACACAAACAGGCAGATGCTTACACATATAAAGTAAGTTAAATAAATGTAAAAGTAAACAGAACAAAAAACAAACAACAGTCTTAGAATGCTGACACAGGCCTGTAGTCCAAGAGTCCTGGAGGCCAAGGCAGGAGTGTGAGTTTGAGGCCTAAATAGTTTTAGGCTACATAAAGTTTTCCAAGCTACATTGGGATACATAAAAAGCATGAATAGTAAAAAAAGAGGTCTGGGGGCGTGGCTCAGTGGTGGAGCCCCTGCCTAGAATCCCCCAGTGAGGGGCTGGGGGCGAGGCTCAGTGGTAGAGCCCCTGCCTAGAATCCCCCAGTGAGGAGCTGGGGGCGTGGCTCAGCGGTAGAGCCCCTGCC
>NW_022196904.1:16471873-16478638 GCF_008632895.1 Mastomys coucha
GAGCCCCTGCCTAGAATCCCCCAGTGAGGAGCTGGGGGCGTGGCTCAGTGGTAGAGCCCCTGCCTAGACATGGATATGGCGCAGTATTTAATCCTTATTACAGCAATAAACAAAACAACAAAAACAAATCAACAACATCTGGTGCTGTCCCTTGGTCCCTAGTATACATTCATTTATTAAGTCAATTATTTTAGCCTCAGTTCAATAGCACATAAGTGATGGATGACTTCTTTGTCCCTAACTTTTCTAGGACGGGTTCAGACTCCTAGGTAAGCTTATGGACAGCCTTCTGAAGGAACTGACATTTGGGAACCTTAATAACTGTTGAGGGCCCTGCCTTCTCTGGGGTGGGGCCTAGAGGGGTGTGGCCTGAAGGGTCTAAGCTAGTTCTCTCTCCAGGCAGGCACCCTGCTCTGGCCGGCACCATGGACAGCGAAGCATTCCAGCACGCAAGGGACCTTCTGGATCTGAACTTCCAGTGTGAGCTGGCATCAGGGTGGATGGGCAGGACCTGGTAAAGGGGAAGGAGTGGAGGGGGTGAGGTCTTGACCTTCTCTCCCATCTACTCACTCAGCACTGGCCATGAAGCATATGGATCTGAAACAGATGGAGCTGGACACCGCTGCCGCCAAAGTGGACGAATTAACCAAGCAGTTAGAGTCCTTGTGGTCAGACTCGCCAGCTCCTCCTGGCACACAGGCTGGAGTCCCCTCTAGGGTGAGTCTGGTGATCCCACTGACCCCAAAACTAGCCTCTCTTCATGCCAGGGGAGGCCTGGATTTCTAAGGTGGTATAGGGTGAGGGGTATACAAGGCCACCTAGAAGAGAGAGAGAGTGAGGTATGGAGATCAGACTGGTAATCCCTGCCCTAGGGAAACTGAGGCAGGAGGATGAATTTAGTGCCAGCTTCTCTACTTCATAGTGAGTTCAAGGCTAGCCAGGCTACAGGAGAGGCTGGTTAAGTTGGTGGAATGTTTGCCTAGCATGGATGAAGGTCTATGTTCTATCCCCTGTACCCTATAAACATAGGTCTTGTGGTATACACGTTATACTGAAGCCACAGAGGCAGGAGGATAAGGAATTCATGGCCACATTCACTTCATGGAGACCTTCAGGCTAGCCTGCTCTTTGTGAGACACTATCTCAAAAGTTATTTGTTAGGCCGGGCAGTGGTGGCGCATGCCTTTAATCCCAGCACTTGGGAGGCAGAGGCAGGTGGATTTCTGAGTTCAAGGCTAGTCTGGTCTACAGAGTGAGTTCCAGGACAGCCGGGGCTACACAGAGAAACCCTGTCTCGAAAAACAAAAAACAAAAAACAAAAAACAAAAAAAGTGAAAGCCTTTTTAAAAGATTTATTTATTTTACATGAGTGCTCTATCTGCAGGTACATGGCAGAAGAGAACATCAGATCCCATTATAGATTATGTGAGCCACCATGTGGGTACTGGGAATTGAACTCAGGTCCTCTGGAAGAGCAGCCAGTGCTCCTAACCACTGAGCCATCTCACCAGCCGGTCACAAAATTGTTTCTTAAGTCATATAAAAGAATCAGTAACAAGTAGCCCATATCATGCCCAGGCTTTGCCCAGGCTCTCTACCTGCAAGTCTAATCCGATGTCTCTGACTGAGGCCCTCCACTGACCCCACTATTCTCTCCTCTGACTCTTGGATGCTCCGGTTTCCCCACAGATGTCCCGGTACAGCACCAGCCCGGTTCCCGAGCATTTTGGCAGCAGAGGGTCCCCGCAGAAGATGGCCACCGATGGCATAGAGACCCGTTTTGGACGCTCTGAGAGTGCCCCGTCCCTGCACCCTTACAGCCCTCTGTCTCCCAAGGGCCGGCCGTCTTCGCCGCGCACCCCCATCTATCTGCAGCCCGACAGCTACAGCAGCCTAGATCGGGCGCCATCGCCTAGACCCCGCGCCTTCGACGGAGCAGGCAGCCCCCATGGTCGGGCACCGTCCCCGCGGCCGGGGACTGGCCCAGTGCGGCAACCGGGCCCCCCGACCCCCTTTGACTACTTGGGCCGCGCAGGGTCCCCCCGGGGCAGCCCTCTAGCCGAGGGGCCCCAGGCCTTCTTCCCGGAGCGAGGGCCTTCCCCACGTCCGCCCGCTGCAGCCTACGACACATCGGGCACGTTCGGGAGCCCTCTGCTGGGCGCAGGTGGCAGTGCCTTCGCCCCGCCGCTACGTGCACAAGGTGCCTGGGGACCCTCTCTTTGGGAGGCTGTTTCGGTCTAATCTATGTTTACACCCTGATTCACGGACCCCTTTCACCAGATGACTCGACCCTGCGCCGGAGGCCCCCGAAAGCCTGGAACGAGTCTGACCTGGATGTAGCCTACGAGAAAAAGTCCTCACAGACAGCAAGCTACGAACGTAAGTGACAGAGCTCAGGTGAGGGGACCTGGAGGACAGGAGTCTGGAATCCATCTAAACGATCGATGGGCCTGTTTTGCAGGGCTGGACGTCTTCACACGGCCTGCCTCGCCAGGCCTGCAGCTCTTACCCTGGAGAGAGAGCAGCCTGGATGGGCTGGGGGCCAGTGGCAAGGTGAGGGGCGGGTGGGCAGCACCAGAGTGAAGGTGGAGGGTCTGCACACACACTGTGTGTGTGTGTACCTTTTTGCACGCTCTTCATTATGGCGGGAGGCTGAAGATTGATTGAATCGAGGGCAAGGCTCACTATAGCTGAGTGGAAACTCCTGAGCTGGGGGAATTCTAGGCTGGGGCTCTACCACTGAGCCACGCCCCCAGCCCCTCACTGGGGATTCTAGGCAGGGGCTCCTACTACTAAGCTAACTATATCAGCAAAGTTCTGCTCAGGTTTCTTGAGCTGATTTGAATCCTACCTCATCCTTCTAAGTGGTAGAGCCTCAAGGTGTGGATGCTCTTCCTTTTTGTCTGTGTGTGGGCTGATGTTTTGTTTGGTTTTCCTGTAAAGTGCGAAATGGCCTATAGTCAAGTCAACCCTCCTGCCTCAGCCTCTCCTACCAGGATTACTGGCGTGGGCCACCACACACACATTCTCTCTTTCCCCTCACTCCCTTGTCCTCACCTGTCTTTGTCCCCTTCTCTCATCTTTCTTTCCCTCCCCTTTCTCCCTCCCACCCAGGACCACCTCACCAGCGCCACACTGCCTCGCAATTACAAGGTGTCCCCTCTGGCCAGTGACAGGCGTTCTGACGTTGGCAGCTACCGCCGCTCCGTGGGCTCTGCAGGGCCCTCAGGCACTTTGCCCCGCAGCTGGCAGCCCGTCAGCCGCATTCCCATGCCCCCCTCTAGCCCACAGCCCCGCAGCACTCCTCGCCAGCGCCCCATCCCCCTCAGTATGATCTTTAAACTCCAGAATGCTTTCTGGGAACATGGAGCCAGCAGAGCTATGCTCCCGGGATCCCCCATCTTCTCCCGAGCACCCCCACCTAAGCTGCCTCCCCAGCCACCTCCCCAGCCCCAGATGCAACCCCAACCTCAGATGCCCCCCCAGGCCCAGGCTCAGCCTCAGACCCCAGCACCTCAACAGACTTGGTCTCCCATGAATGAAGGTGAGTCAGCTGAGGGGGTTCCCAGAAGGTTGGGTAAAAGGAGGCCAAATGACAGGGACCAGAGTAGCTAGGGAGCCATGATAGCCAAGCCTGACTCCACAAACTGTCCTTGCAGAGGGCTGAGCCAGGTAAACGTGGGAGTGTACACAGGAGCCAGGGTTCCAGAGCCATGTGCTGTGTGGCCTTAGGCAGGTGCTTGAACCTCTCTGGGCATAGATTTCCCTGAATAAAAAAAGTTGAATCGTGATAAAAATCCTATCTATTGGGACATGGCACTAAAACTGTATCAAGTCTTGAAAATTAGGCCCTAATGCCCAGTAAGTGTGGCTTGGCCATTATGTCCCAGCTGACAGGGTCTTTAGTGCCAAATTTGAGGAGTAAAGCAGAAAGCTTCAGCTTTTCCAAACTACTGTCTTGTGGTGTGACTCAGGGTAAACCCTGCGGTGGTGGCGCACCTTTAGTCCCGCTGTCCGAGAGGCAGAGGCAGGCAGATCTCTGAGTTTGAGGCTAGCCTGGTCTACAGAGTGAGTTCCAGAATAGTCAGGGCTACACAGAGAAACCCTGTTTTGAAAAACAAACAAAGAGCAAATAGGGGTAAATTACCCAACCTCTCTCAACCCTTTTTTCCATCCATGAAAAGAATGTCTACCTTGCAAGATTGTGGCAGAGGTTGGGATACATACCAGTTAATATTTACCTGCTTCTGAGGCTCAGCAGTGGAGGGAGGGGATGTAACCAAGGGTTAGACTGCTGAACACCAGGCTTCTGCTTGGGGGTTTCCTGCATGAGATGTTAGAGGTAAAGTCCTTCGGATCCTAGAAAACCAAGTTTATTGTTGGTAGGAGTGCAGATTCCAGCGTTAAGTAGCTGTGTGACTTTGGGCAAATGACTTTCCCTCTCTGGTCCTCAGATTCCTGTCAGTAATCTAGAGATAATCACCTGTTTCTTCACAATGTAGAAGGGTAATGGACAAGCATTTAGGGCTGGGGACGTTGTCAGTAGGTAGAATGTCTAGCGTGTGCCCTGGGCTCAATGCCCAGTACTGTACATAAATAAATTAATAAATAGTAAATATTTAGTATATTATGCTATAAACAAATAAGTCTGTCATATAAATGCTCAAAGATCAAAATATTACGCACATCCCAGAGTAGTCTAGAGAGGGCAAGTAGCCACTCTGAGGTCACACAGTCAGAAGCTTGTTGCATTGCAGAAGCTGTAGATCTTTGGAAGCTCCTGGCTACCCTTCCTCTAATGGGGTTCTTGTTCCTGCCAGGCCTCCTCAAATCCCCTGCAGAGCTGGAGCCAGAGCCCGAGCTAGAGGGGCTACTGGCTCCCGTGCTGGAAGCCGGGGACGCAGATGAAGGCGCTGTCACCCGCCCCCTCAGCCCTACCAGGCTGCAGCCAGCACTGCCACCCGAAGCACAGACCGTACCTGAGCTGGAGGAGGTGGCCCGAGTGCTGGCAGAGATTCCTCGACCCCTCAAACGCAGAGGCTCCATGGAGCAGAGCCCTGCTGCGGCCCTGCCTCCCACCCACAAGAAACAATACCAACAGATCATCAATAGACTCTTCCATCGGCACGGCGGCCCAGGGCCCGGAGGGCCTGAGCCGGAGCTGTCCACAATTACAGAGGGAACTGAGGCCAGGGCAGGGCCCCCTGCTCCCGCCCCTCCAGCTCCTATCCCATCCCCAGCCCCACCCCAGAGCAGCCCTCCAGAGCAGCCTCAGAGCATGGTAAGTCCTAGGAGGAGCCTGGGATGTTTGCTCCTCTCTGATAGAGTGTCTCTGCCACATAGTGGTTTAAATGAGATCCACTGTTACATCTAGACCCTGACCACAAGCTAACCAATATTGAGATTAACCTGGCTTGGATACCAAGATGGCACCAACTATGCAACAAAGGAGCCTGGGAAATGTAGTCTTTTGTGTAGGTAGGGCTGGGCTCAGGGAAACAGAGATTGAACAGATGGACCAGGCACCTTGTTTTCCTTTGCTATGCCTTACTCCCAGCATTCCTTCATGAATCTCAATTTTACACCTGCAATTGATCTGCGATTTTGGTATGACATTGGATTTCTCTGAGACCTGGAGACCAGGCAGTCTCCATTGCCTACTTTTTCTGGGCACCTACTCTGTCTTCTTGTGAAGAGAAAATCTCTGGTCCCCAAAACTTTGATCATGTGCACAAACAGCAGAGTTTTTACTCTGGCCCCATGCCACTTATTCAGCTGTGCATCCCAGGGCCAGGCATTTACCTACTCTGTTTTCAGCCTCGGTTTTCTTGTCTGTAAAGTGGACATGAGAATACCAGTGGCTACCTGTTTATTGTTTTTTTGTTGTTGTTGTTGTTTTGTTTTTTGTTTTTTGCTTTTTTCGAGACAGGGTTTCTCTGTATAACCCTGGCTGTCCTGGAACTCACTCTGTAGACCAGAGTAGCCTTGAACTCAGAAATCCGCCTGCCTCTGCCTCCCAAGTGCTGGGATTAAAGGCATGCGCCACCACCGCCCGGCTATTGTTGTTTTATTTGCTCCATCTTTTATGGATTCAAGAGTATCAACTCAAGGAAAGTAATTTTGGGCTCAGTTTGAGGGTACAGTCCATCATGGCAGGAACAGGAGGCAGCTGCTGCTTACATTGGATCCACAGTCAAGAAGCAGAAATAACTGCTGTGGTTTGCCTTCTGCTTTTTATTCAGCCTAGGACCCCGGCCTGCGGAGTGGGCCAGCCTTAATTCACTCAGCCTAGGACCCCGGCCCGCGGAGTGGGCCAGCCTTAATTCACTCAGCCTAGGACCCCGGCCTGCGGAGTGGGCCAGCCTTAATTCACCCAGTCTAGGACCCCGGCCCGCGGAGTGGGCCAGCCTTAATTCACTCAGTCTAGGACCCCGGCCCGCGGAGTGGGCCAGCCTTAATTCACCCAGTCTAGGACCCCGGCCCGCGGACTGGGCCAGCCTTAATTCACCCAGTCTCATCACTCCCTCACTACCTTGTACCCCTGGCTGGCCAGAGGTTTCTTTCCATGGTTATTGTACATTTTTTGTTTGTTTGGTTTGGTTTTTCTCTGTGTAGTCTTGGCTTGTCCCAGATCTCACTTTGTAGATCAGGCTGGCCTCAAACTCACAGAGATCTATCTATCTCTGCCTCCCAAGTGCTGGTATTAAAGGTATGTACCACCACTGCTTGGCTGTTTTTCTTTTCTTTTCTTTTTCTTTTTTCCTT